>NC_088782.1:79414700-80014700 GCF_958450345.1 Calliphora vicina | reverse complement strand
AGTATTTTGAAACATTTTTTGAAAAATGTACTTCTTTGAAACTTTGAAGTCCTTAAAAAAGGACACAAGATCACGAAATGAAAAACTGAAAACACAGTTTTTCTCCATTAAATTTATAGTTTCAGACGTATATCATCCGGTTCGTGTCTAACGAATTTTTTCTCTATTTGTCGGACGGTGTAATACATATATTATTTTGGTTGAGAGAATGTTCAATAATAGATCCGCGGTTATTATTTGTATGTGATCCCCCTATTACATTCCAGCTGTTTACATCTCCTACTAAAATTATTGGAGTTTGTATGTTGTTAAAGATATCATTAAAGTCCTGTAGAGAAAAGGTTTCATTATGTGGTATATATACAGATGTTATTGTAACTTTTATATTCAATGTAATTTCAATTGCGATGTTGAGTAATTTTGATGTATTGGTAATGTGTTTATGTGGAATATGATAGCGGATTAGGACTCCTAGTCCGCTTTTTGACGTAATATTTGATGCATCATTTTGGAAATAGCAACAAAATTTGTTTGGAGGAATTGGAGTCGTGCTTACTGAACAGTGGGTTTCTTGTAATGAAACAAAATGTGGATTATGCTCATTTAAAATAAGCTGTAAATCTATGTAGTTACTAACTGACCGGAAAGAAATAGTCTCCCATTGTGAACCTAATTGTAAATTTCTAATTTCATATTTCTGGGTCCATTATTATAGAAAATGCAAAAGAATGTTACAACTAAAGTCACCTTTTGTGAATTCAAATTCATTCAGAATCATGTGTGCCTAATTTTAAGTTTTTAGGTTTATTATTATAAAATTGCAATAAAGAAATAGTACCATTGATTATCACTTGTGAATTCGCATTTCCTAAACCATAACCCGTCAAGTTTGAATTTAAAATTTGTATAGCATTTCCTATATTATCAACTAATTTTGTTTCTATAACACTTAATATTTAATAAGTTATCAGAAACCCGGTTTCTATATTAGAATATAGAAAACTTACCAAAAAGCAGTCACTTGTGATTTCCCACTTACTCGGGTCCATATAAGCTTTATTTCATGTTTCTAAGTTCATTGGTGAAGAAATTAAAAAAAGTACAATTCGAATAAAGAAAAAGTACCCCTAGAATTCTCACGCACTTAGGAACATGTTTCTAAGTCCATTGTTATAGAAAATTCAAAAAGTACCATTAGAAGAATAAAAAAGTACCTATAGTTCAGTTCTCACATTTTGGTACCTAAATATAATCCCCTATTTCTAACACTAACTTCACTCAAATACATATCAGCTAACTTTAATGTCGATAAGTGAAAGATTTTAAAATATTAAAAAAGTACCATTAGGAGAAAAGTACCAATTTCCCTTTTCCTCCATGAACACCCCTCAAGTTTGAAATTTAAAAATATTCCATTTTGCAAAAAATTGTTTATGCTACAGAAATGTCTCAAACAATTAAAATATGTGTTAATGTGTCCAAGAATAAATATGTTTTAAAAAAAGTACCAAACTGTTTACCCGGATTTGGCCTAAAATACACCTTGGCACTCGAGTTCCAAATAACAACCTTTTTATTTAATTTTTCCATGAATCCAGGCTTAATAATTTGCAATAAAATGTATTTTCCTGATTTTATCCCCTTATTGGTACCTTTTTTATTGCGGTGGTAAAATTTTATTCAAATAAATTTCTGTATCGTGGTGGGATCTCATAGTAAAATATTCGTATGTCTATGTCAATTTATAGAAAACATATTTTATGAAAAAGTACCAAAAATAAACACAATTTTTATCCCTTAAGAGTTCGAATTTCAAAAAAGTACCAAACTTATATTTTTTGATAAGTAAAGAATACGATTTAAATTTTGTTTCTATGTTTATTGGTTTAAAAGATACATAGGTTGCCAAAAAAAGTAACAAAATACAGTTTTTACCAATTTTCTACCCCTAAAAGGTTCGAATTTCGAAAAAGTACGAAACCTTATTTTTTTAATGGAGTAACATGCAATTTTAAGTTTTTTTGTATCTTTATTAGTTTTGAAGATATAAGGTTACCGAATTTACCCGTTTTTACCCTTTTTTACCCCCTAAACGTTCGAATTTTCAAAAATCCCTTATTAGTGGATCGTTTTGGGGAGGGAGGAACCCACAGTTAAAATTTCATGATTCTAGCTTCAGTCGTTTGGGCTGTGCGATGATGAATCAGTCAGTCATTCAGTCAGTCAGTAACGTTACTCTTTTATATATATAGATTAAAGTATCCTTTAATATTCCATTGTATAATATTTAATTTTGACATATTTGTAGTAAGGGTGCAACTACAATAAGCTTATTACTCCATTTCGTCTCTTCCATCAATAGTGTAACGTCTGTTAGTAATTCTTACAGGCGTATCTTGAGATAAAGTGCTTATTTCTGAATCTCTTGAGTGTGTTGAGATATTTGAATCTCTTGAGGTATTTATGTTATTTGGCGTTTTTATATTGTTTGAGTTTGTTGATAAATTTAGGTTTGAGTTGTCGGTGTGACTGTTTGTTGTAGTTAATTTATTTGATCTTTAGGTGGTTTATGGTTTGATGTGGTATTATTTGTTGTTGTTGTGTTGTTGGTGGTAGGTTGGTTGTTAATATTGTTATTTTTTTGCATATTTGTTCTTTTTTTCTTTCTTCGATTGCTTTATCGAGATCTTCTGATCGAATTTCAAGTGTAGTCATTGGTGGTATTTTTGTTGTCGCTTCATTATAAGTGCATTTATTTATTGTTTTGTATTTTAAAATGTTTTGAAGATGTTGAAAAACGGGACATTTCTTGTTGTTGGATCGTTGTGGATGTGTGTAATTAACACATTGCACTTTAGTGCATAGTTCAGGGTCGTGAATAGATGAAGAGCAGACTTCGCATATCGAATTGCTTTTGCAAAACTTTTTAGTATGTCCTAACTTAAAACAATTTTTACATTGAATTGGGCTTGGAATAAATGGTTCCACTTTACACATTAGAAATCCAATTTCTTTTGGTAGACAATATTGATTGAAGTGTAGGATGTGAAGAGGTGTGTTTAATATTTTGCCTTCTTGAAATTTGGTGATCTTCCTGCAATCAACAACTCCTTGGTTTTTTAATCCGTCTTTAATTTCTTGTTCCGATAAGTCTCTTAGGGATGGAGAAAATACCACACCTTTTATAATATTTAATGAGGGATGTAAAAAGCTTTCAACTGCACATAATCCGGGCAAATACACAGTTTTTAAAAATTTATTTGCTTGCATTTCATTTTGTGTGAGTATTAATAGATTTCCATCTCTAGTGAAACTAATATTTTGTACAGGATCTGTTGTTACCGATTCTAACGCTTTGGATACCAAAAATATGTTAAAGTTTTGAATTGGTTTGTCTGCTATTTTACTTTTTATAACTATATATTTTGGGCATTGTTTTTTGTTATTTATTTTGTCACCCATTTTAGGAAAATCAAATGTATTGTTACATTATTATTTTTCGTTTGGGTAGCGGATCCGGATCTAAGATCGAGTAAAAGTTTCCTCCCGAGGAGGACTCCATTGTTTAAACGATTAGATTATTTTACTATAAGAACTTTTCTAAAAGAAATTAAAAGTAAAAAAAAACGCGGCGATAAAAAGAAAAACGGAATGCTCAAAGTATGTTTAATGTAAACACGTCTGAATACAATGAAAACTGGTGTTAAACTGCAAAATAACTTAGGTGTGTTCGCGTTCTTTCCAGTAAAAAATATCCAGTAACTTTATTTTAGAGAGTAAAAATAAATTAGTCTCAATCTGAAAAATTACAACAAAAAAAAGTACGCGAACAACAATTTGTTATAATAAGTTGTATTTCATTATAAATCAATTCAAAACGTTTGTTTTGTGTTATTTTACTTCTTTTCTTTACAGACTTGTAAATTGTATTAATTTTCAACTCTTTAGTTTTGTTTATAATTGCAACCATATGTTTTAAACATATTTTATGTTGATATTTTTTACTGCACAAAAAATGTCCAGTAAAAAATATCATGTTCTCTATCTATGAACTGTCATTTTTAACACTCTCTTGCTCTCTCGTTACAAGTTTTTAAAAGTAAACGAACAGAATCCAGTAACTTCCAGTGATAATTTGTACAAATTATCATGTGTGTGAAGTTAAATTCGAATTTAACTAGCACAGACAAAAACCACATTTTTTAACATTGATCATTTTACAGTCAACATAGCACTGTTAAGCACTTAACAGTCATCATAAATAAATATAGAAATGTTGGTGCAATGAGCACTTGTTGCAACTGTTATAGTGAGATATCTGAAATAATACTGGGATTTGAGAAAATTAAGTTTTTTGAAAAAAAAAAAACTCGAGATGATTTGTGACCATTTGGAAACTGGGTGAATGGTTCGCATACTATACTATTGTCGCCAATGGCTCATATATTTATTTATTTAAATTTATTACGATTTTTATTTTTATTAATTTTGAATTATTTTGGTTTGTTTATATTTATTGTTTGTGAGCTACCTTAATGTTTACTTAAATTGTCTTATTTACCAATTGTATGATCATTGTTGTTTGGTTCATTTGTCCGTTAGGATTTTATATATTGTTTTGTATTCCCTTTTGTTCATATTTGTTTACGAACTAATCGCACTTTTTCTCAACATATAGGCTCAGGTCGCAGCCAGCGACAACTATATGGAAGTGTTGGTGCAAGGGGCACTTGTTGGAACTGTTATAGTGGGATATCTGAAATAATCTTGGGATTTGAGAAAATTTGATTTGAAAAATAGTATTTTTTTGAAAAATTTTCTGGAGAGAATTTGTGACCATTTTTGGAATTGTGTGAAAGGTTCGTATATTACTCTATATAGATGTGGTGGTCCAAGAGGTACTTGTTGGAACAGTATTAGTGGGATATCTGAAATAATCTTGGGATTTGAGAAATTTCGACTTGAAAAATGTATCCCAAAATAATTTGCTAAAGATAATATTTAGACTACCGCGGAACTATTCGACGCGACGTCTGTATACAATCTTTATGAGATTTGCGCCCCCTGTAGTGGGTTTGTGGAACTATTTTTAAGGATTCAAAAAACATCAATTATATTAATTTTTGATGCAGAATCCATTGGTAAAATCTGATTTGCAATATATTCAACCGTTTTTGCTCTACAGAAAAATGTGCTCAAAATCCGCGTCTTTAGGTTCCTTGAATTACCACAAGGAGTGAAAATTTTCCAAAAAAAAAAAGGACGCCATTATTTTTATTTACGCAAAAACCTTCAGAAAAAAACAGAACTTAGGGGGAATAATTTTCCGGGTATCTATCAACATACGGCCAAGTAAATAAAGTAACAGATTTGTGAGGATAAAATCTAGTTTGCACCATTGATAGTTTTCCCTTTTTTTTCATTTTCATATATTTATTTTATCTTCATTATTTAATGAACTAACAATAAGTGGTACAAATCTTATATATAATAATTATTATTTAATAAGTCCAGCCAGTGCCGGACGAACAATTTTGTATTCATGGTTGTTTTGGTTAAACTGGCATTCATTCTTCTAGATTAGGTCTACTGTATCCCTCCTTCTTAATCGAGTGTGGCCACGGTTAACTAATATGTTGCGGGCCAATGGGTTTGGGTGAATTTCAAGCTTTTTTAAATATTTTTCTGCATTCTTCGCGATCTCAGTTTTTACAAGGGGCACGTTTAGATCTTTGTATATATTCGCATTTTTTATATACCAGAGGGTAACTGTGATCATTCTTAGAAACTTGTTTTGGCGTCTTTGGATCTTTTCTACATTTGACGCTGAGGCCGTGCCCCATAACTGTATGCCATAACACCATATCGGTTTTATGATCATGTTATGAAGTAGAAGTTTACAATCTAAACTAAGCGTAGAGTTTCTGCCAATTAGCCAATTAATTTGAATTGATTTCAATTTCATTTGACTCAACTTTGCATCTATATGACTTTTCCATGTAAGGCGACGATCGAGATGTATTCCGAGGTATATCACTTCCGATTGTTGAATTATTGTTTGGTTATTGATATGAATAGGAGGGCATGATTCTCTACGCAATGTAAATGTTATGTGTGTACATTTTTGCTCGTTGACTTTAATTTTCCATTGTTTTAACCATTTTTCTAATTCAAATATGTGATTTTATAAGTAATATCGAGAATTTATAACAAGGACGTATGTAAGTAATCAATAGCATAACTTAAAAACAATAATTTATGTTTTTCATGGACAGAAATCTAGATGGCTTGAAATTATAATAAGGTATTGAATGACGTCATGTATCAATTTCTTCGATAAAATTTTTTTCAAAAAATGTTTTCATGTCAAATATTTTTTTTTTTAATTTTTCACCTTTTTCCCGAGTAACTGACTTTCGGCCGGGCATATCTTCGAGATATGTCGCAAAGCTACTAATAGCAGGTGTTTGGTCGGACGAAGGCGTTTTTTTCCCCTATACATGAAAAATGGCAATTTTTATTACTGTATAACTTATAAGACAAAAAGAGCAAGAAAACTAATTTACTTATTTGTCTAAGAACCTGAAACACAAATAATAGTGACAGCCTTTAAGATAAACAATTTGTCTAATTTGTTTACCAATATTCTTTTTTTCACACTGATGTTACATTTTGTTTCTTTGTTGGTAACTTTGTAGGCAATGCCGGTTGTCATATATCCAGAATTAAAAACCATTTAGCCCGGGAGAAGCCCAGTCATTAAAATAATGTTGTTGCTAAACCAAATTTGTGAATAAGATACGTCAAATTAAGAAACTTATTTACTAGACCTTTTAAATTGTGTGCATATTTATTTATTCAGTATAGCAATGCAAAGTCATTGAGGCCAAAATATAAATGTATTACTTAGCAATAAAAATCCTGAGTTTATAAAAATGTAGGTATATCAATAAAAATCATGTCAATTAATATTTGATATTTTAAGCATTCGAGTTTTCTAAACTTCAAATAAAGACGAATAATTATATTTTGCATGAAATTTTGTTACCTTCTGATAATTCCAAATCAAGTTCAGCCAACTTCTCCCTGATCTCAGAGGGAAGAGACATATCAGCACCACCCAAAGAATTCGCAGACATTTTTTATGGAATAATTACACACGTACCACTCCTTTTATGAACACTGAACTCCAAATTCTCAACGTTGTTATATTTCGAATAGCTCACTGTTTGTTCACAAGTATACACACGCACTTAACCATTATTAAAATGTACAATTATTAATAAATAATGCAATTGATTTGTATTTAATGTTTTTTTTAAATATTATAAATGTATGTATATGTATTTATATATTTTATGTATACGAGAGATTTGTTATATATGTGATTGTCACTAGGATAATTTTATCCTAAGTTAATTTAAACACAAACACTAATCGAGTATATGTTTGCCTTAATATTTCAATTGTTTTAGTAGACACACAATTGCTACATATGAAATTATTATATTATTAAAAAAGCAATACAAAAATGCAGACAAAATACAACAAATTTATTTCAATGCAAAAAAATTATATTTGACACACACATTTACATGTGTTGCCAAATAGAATCTAATTATTCGCAGCGTTGCCAATCATAAAATATTTTTCCCAGCAAATTTATTATTAAAAACTACAGAAACCAAAAAAAAATTTATATTTGAGAAATGTTTCAAAATTAATAGTTACGTAGTTTAAAATTATGGCATAAATCAAGATCGTCGAAACAGCTTGCATTTTACTAATTTTTTTTTTGATGTTGATAGCTGTCATAATTATATGCACAAAATAACTTGTAATTTGTTCCTGCTCTCACGAAATTAACTTAATTTGGAAGTAACCACAATGTATGGGAAATTTCTTATTTTAATTCATTTCGACCGAAATCACAAAAAATCCTTATTTTGGACCGATCTGAATGGGCTAATTCGCAGTCAGACTGCAAAAAAAAAACTTGGAAGACGACCTAGCGCAGGGATGGCAAATAGAATTTAAAAATTGTACCAATCAGCAACAGAAATTGTACTTTTCCGACTGTAATTGTATCAAAACTAGGGTTCCTCCACGGAAACATTTTTCCCGGTAATATTTTTTTGAAATTCCAGTGAAATTTCGGGATTTTTTGAAGTTACAATGAACAAATGAAAAGTTGTAATGAATAAATTTGGATCGATTCCATTACATCCATTCATTCGTTTGGTTCTAGCAACATATCGCATACCCAGTTCAAAAGTGACACAACTCGAAATTTTAATTTTTAGAAATCGAAAATAAATATACACCAATTGAAACATAATGAAAGACATTAGTGTTTTTTTAGCCACAGTTAACAACAACAGAATACACTGATATCTTTTGTATAGATAAACAAGTGTATTGTGCATAGTTTAAGCGTAAAATTAATTTTCGGGTTTATATAACCCGACAAATTAATTTTGAGTTGTGTCACTTTTGAACTGGGTGTGCGATATATTCAGTTGATAATGAAGCATCGTAGTTTAAATTATCGATTTTTTGTCACCCATCTAACATTTTTTAGCCACAGCAGAAAAATTAAGAAATACAAATTCTATGGATATTCATATTCAACAGAAAATACTGGCTTAAATTTGGTTAATACTTTTTGGTTTGAAAAACACTTAAAATTACGAGTGTGACAAGACTAGTCAAATTACGCTATTTTTACTTTATTTCAAAAACTCATAAGTATAATTTTAAAAAGTTTATTGTTAGTATTTTGGTATAATTGATAGAGAACATAAATTCGTAAATTGGTTTTGATATATTAACTCTGAAATAAATTTTCAAATTGTACCGAATGAGTCATTGGTATACCATTGTACTTTTTAAGATCAAATTGTACCAAAAAAAGTACAATTGTACCAATTTTGCCATCCCTGACCTAGCGTCTTGCTGAGTACATTACAAATTGTGTCAAACAATTTCAGATATCATCAGTGTTGCCATAAATTTTTTGAAGAAAACTTTTTATTTCTAAAAAAAAAACTTTTTTTTCAACAAAAAAACTTTTTTTAACTACATACATACTAAAATTACAAAACCCAATTCGTATATATAATTAGACTGAGATAATTTATGTGAATTTAGCGGTGGAGATACTTCAGCTCCTAAATAAATCAATTACCATATTTAGTAAATGAATTTGGGAACATCATTTTGAAATAAACGGTTCAACTTATTGATATCATAAATTTACAATTTTCCAAAAAAAACTTTTTTTTTAAAAAATAAAACTTTTTGCATCTCAAAAACCTTGCAAAAAAGGGAAAACTTGACATATGGTAACGTCATGTCATTCTATTCTATTAAATTTTTTTATTAATTCTTCATTTACATAACCGAGCCCTTAAGGGCCTTATATGGTTAATAAAAGCTACTAGCTTTCTTAATGATGGGTACAACTCTAGCTATTTTCCAGTTACAAGGGAAAGATGACGTAGTGATTATTGTGTTCACAAGATGAAGCAGGTGTGATGAAATGAACGAAAAAATAATCCTTAAAAATTTTAATGGCATGGCATCATGTCCAATAGCATTCGATTTAATTCTGAGAAATGCTTGATACAACACATCAGGACCAATACCTGAGAAGGAAAATCCTCTAACAGACAGAATATCTATGTAGTCATCATAACATCTAACATCTTGTATTTGGCAAGCTGCAAAATAATCATTCACACCATCTGGGTCAGACAACGATAAATGTTCCCTAGACTCAAGACAGCCATTTTTTTAAGAAGAGCCACATATTATCCGGACTACAATCTTGAAAAATTTGTTCGTGAGCACGCCTCCTGATCACAGAAATCTCTTAATGAAATATGATAGCAAATTTCCCTATCATTGAACCAATCATCCGTATTCAAACATACCCAGCGTCGAACCATCGGAACTAAAGCATGCAAGGTTTTTATGTTCGACATAAAAATCGAGAGTTGCAAATTAACATCATTGGTCAAGTACATGCCACTGAAATCACAGTCGTAACTAGCAGACTCCAAATCCTTAACTGCTACTGCCCTATAATCTGGGTATGATACAAATTTGGACAAAATGGATTTGGAATGTCAACAGCCATAAAAATTAGAGAATGCCGAGATACTCCTGGACATTGCATTTGATTTATTGTTATGTAGTTTCAATCTATAGTTGTTGCTGTACTTAAAAATATTTAACATTTATTAATAACTTCAGTGTTTTGGTATTGACAACTATTTAAATGTAAAAAATATTTCCAAAAATTTGTTTATGAAGAATTGGTTTCAAAGTTGTTATTAAGCTGGATAGTACAAGGTTTTCTTTAAGTTGTATTTTTATTTTTTTTTATGTAGATCGAATATGAGGCTTGGTAAATCAGAAAAATAAAAATATATTTTCCGCTATTTGTGATAACCAATGGCCATATTCTTATAGAATTTAATTTTTTTTACTTTTTGAATTTTCGGAAGGTTGTCAGTTACTAATGCTGTGAGATGCAGTCCTAATTTTTTTACCAATATCAAGGCCATATTACAGACTACATATGGCGAAAAAGTGCGAGGTGAATTTATATAATATTTTTAAGAAATTATTATGGTTGGGACTATGTAAAATCTCGTACTAAATTTGTTCCTTATTTTTTTAAGATTGTATATAAGAAGTGTTATTGATAATTACATTATATAAAAATGAAATTTATGTAATTCTAACTACTTACAAGTTGCTAAAAACAAATGCCCATATACCAAATTTGCCTTAAAATTATGAGTCCTTTTAAATATGGTACTGCTTTATTTAGATTAAAAATATAACATTTGCGTATTTCGCCTTTTATCAAATAAAAAAATACTGAAATATCATTGGATAAAAGACGAAATGCGCAAAATAAGATTTGATTTTAGACCTATCGTTTCTTGGTTTTTTTTCGTCAAAAAAATCGACCCACCGTAATGTACATACTTTATTGTTATTTGTTCTTATATAATGTACTCATGCAAGTATCTTAAGCTTTTTGGTGTCTAATAAAAATTAATTGCTAAATAAAAAATTTTCTTTCAATTGTAAAGACATAATTATGTACGTTTCTTTCTTATAATTTTCGACTTTTGTTGGATCCATTACTTCCTAGTGATTCATCAGACTCTGAAGTCGACTAATTTAAATAAATTTTAAAAATCTCATATTAAAAATTCACAAAATTGTAACAAGTATTAGTTATCTTAATTACTCTTTATTTCATTGTTTAATTATATCTAAATTATTTATAATAATGAAATAAAATCATGTCATAACTAATAATTGTTAATTTTTAAAAATAAACTTAATAAAACTAAAAAAAGTTTAATTTTATATGAATATTTCGACCTATGCCGGCAATAGGGTAAATGTCCAAAATCTATAGATTTAAATAGTTACTTGCTATAAATAAAATTACTTATATAATTTAAATTTTTTGAAAGATATATTAAAATAATTTCTTACAATTGAAAATAGTATAGAATTTCTTCCGAGGTAGTGTAGTTTAGCAGCCTCTCCCGCTCATTCTACTGAAGTAGCAGTACCCATTTTGTATTACTTTATTAGCTTACCTCCTTGCCTGCAATATTTCCATATAAATGAAATTAATTTGGCCAAGCATTTAGAAGATACGAATTTAGTTCCACTAAATTAGGGTTTTCTCCCACTGTGCGATATACCGAAAGAAATTGTGCTACTAAAGAGGAAAAAGTCTATTAATGTAGTCGTATCGCAACCAACGTGATAATTTGTATCGCAACACATAGAACGGACCAAAAGTGAATCAATTGGACAAAATAAATTCGTGTTGAAATCACCCATCACGACACAGTGAGAATATCTGACAAATAAATCACCCACAGAGCTCTCAAACGAACTCTCCAGCAAAAAATATTTCGGATTTGGAAGCAATAAATATGATTACTGCATCTTCTACTGCTACATTAATTGCATCCTAAAATTATTGCCTTACAAAAATGATTTTGGAAGGCATACATTGTATGGAACCTCCGGTTACTCCGGGTTTGAAGCTGGGGTAGCGCTCAGCCTAGTCCAGGGTCCTTAACATAAAACTTTAAACACACTTTCTTTGTTTATTTTCTCACTTCAGTTTATTTTGTTATTTTTTCTTAATTATATTTATTGAGCCACAAATGATTCTTTATTGAGAACAATTTGCTGTTGCACACGTACCGATGCCCTATCACTCCTGTCCACTAGTTCCTACTCTCAAAATATTCTAGAATCTACACTCGTCCCTGATTTTTCCGAGTGTTACTTCCAAGAAAAATATCTACCACTCTTGCCCTGAGCCAGTGCCCTAATCTCCTCCCTCCACGGATGTAAATCTGTTTTGGGTAAGGTAGGATGTAATCCGCCTTGTTTTGCTGATTGTAAACCAGCGCCCTGTTCTCATTATACAAAGGATCGGTGTTACCAAATCCGAATTTTATTACTCCCTAGCACTGCTCTGTAACTTGTTTATTCTTTATCTTACCGGCTTGTCACGTCTTACCCGTTCACTTGTGCAACACAAAAGAGATCGATTGCTCTGTTACATTAGTTTAAATACATATTACTGTTTTCTACAACTATTGTAGCTTTGTAGCTAATGCAGTAAAAAAGGTTTGAACCGGTAGCGGTTGTAACAAAATTCATCTCAGTTGTTTGATCCTCTGTGTGTGTTACTCTATTTGTTTGTGATGCGGACTGCCTGTGTGTGTTGTATTGCTGGTATATATTGTGTTTGTTGTATTTCTTGGCTACTTCTTTCTTTGTCTTGTGTCCTCTTTAATACGTCTGAATATCTTCTCTCTCTCTTGACTACCCTCTCTTGACTCCTCTCTGTGACTCCTCTCTGTTGACTTCTCTCTGTTGACTTCTCTCTCTGTTGACTCCTCTCTGCTGTTGATATTCTACTGTAGACACTCTGTTGTTGATTTTCTCAGCCAGTATTGTAC
Organism: Calliphora vicina; assembly: GCF_958450345.1. NCBI lineage: Eukaryota > Metazoa > Arthropoda > Insecta > Diptera > Calliphoridae > Calliphora > Calliphora vicina. Next base: position 80,001,681 of record NC_088782.1, on the reverse strand, counting down.
CCACCACCTGCCCCTGACTGTACGGCTCGTATGACCTCCTTTACCCCATCGTCCTCCGGATCTCTGAAAGTTAATTAAACCCAAATATTGGCGGATGTAATCCGCCCCACTATGATGGATGTCATCCATCATCTGCCCAATAAAACAATAATAGTTTCTTTATTTGGCTTATTCCTAAGTTTTGTACAAATTAATTTATGTGGGTCTAAATTCCAAGAATTTAGGTCCTCACATTTCCTCCTTTATTCCCGTAAAAATTTACATCTGAACTTACTATAAATGTGCACCGTTCTTCATTCACTTATCCATCAATCCATGTCCAAAAGGGTCGATTCACAATAAACTTCATTGTATTATATATTTTTTTTTTATAAAATTTTACCTTCTTGTTTTCTACTTAAAATTCACTGTTTATATTTGTTTCAAGTTCTTACCCAATATCACATATTTTCTCTATTAAACTCATTATTTTGTTTATTCGCTGTTGTTGTTGATCACCGTTGTTTATTTATTATTTTTTTTAAACACTAGCGTATTGTTATTACTTGCCAATCGTTTGTTTTGTTGTTGTTTTGATTTTTTATTTATTTATTATCCGCGACATGATCGTTCATGCCCAGCTTGTAATAAACTGTCTCGAAGTGTAATCAGTATGTGTGAAGGGTATGCGTTGTAATATTTCTCTTCGATCATTTAGCTTATGTTCGATCGAACCATCGAACATGTTGCCTATGTAGCGTTTTTTTTCATAATTCATTTTTTTTTAGCGATTTTTTTTTTTATATATTTTTATTGTTTTTTTTTTAAGGGTTTGATAATTTTTCTATTACTTTTTTTTAAGGGTTTTTTTTTTGATTTTTATTGTTTTTTTCACTTTTTTTTTATTTTTTTTTCTTTAATTATTATAATTCATTCTTATTAACTTATTCGGTTGTGGCCGACGGACCATTGTACGTTTTTAATTCACTCACGTGAGCCGTGCGTGAGCTCTTTTCACCATCTTTGCGTACTTCTACAATGACTGGAGATACTAACCGGCGGATGCGATATGGACCTGCAAACTTTGGAGCTAGTTTAGCTGCAAAATTTTCGGCTGCGTTGGACAAATGGTGTTCCTTAACCCATACCAATTCTCCAACCTTAGGGTTCCACTTTCTGCGTCGCAGATTATAGTAACGTGCTTGGTCTTTGGCTGCTTTAACTAAATTTTTCCTGACTAGGCTAAAAATGTGTTTTAGCATATCTGCTCTTTCTTGTGGGTTGCGATCTGCAGTACCTGTTCCTGGTGTGACTTCATCATACAGCGCGGTGGGGAGTCTCGGTTCTCTTCCTTGAACTAAAAAGGCGGCGCTATACTGCGTTGTGTCGGATTTTGCCGTGTTTATGGCCAATTGTATCTCTGGAAGTACCTCGTCCCATGTCTTTTGATCATGCGATCATGGTCTTAACTGTACGATTTACGCGCTCTGTGGGGTTCTCTTGGGGCGTATACGGTGCAGTCAACTGGTGATGAACACCAATCTCTTTAAGATATTCTCGGAACATTTTGCTTCTGAACTGGGAGCCGTTGTCGGTTATTAACATCTTCGGTACACCAAAATTTGCCAAGATTCTTTCTCTAAAGGCTTTTCGTAAGGTCTAGCCTGTTGCTCTGCGTTATTTTAAGTAAAAATTAGCTCTTATTTTAAAATTTCTCAAAATATGTTTATTATACCCTTCAGCTTCGTGAGAAGGGTATATATAAGTTTGTCATTCCGTTTGTAATTTCTACATTTTTCATTTCCGACCCTATAAAGTATATATATTCTGGATCCTTATAGATAGCGGAGTCGATTAAGCCATGTCCGTCCGTCTGTCTGTCTGTCTGTCTGTCTGTTGAAATCAATTTTCTGAAGGCCCCAGATATCTCCGGGATCCAAATCTTCAACAATTCTGTCAGACATACTTTCAAGAATTTTGTTATTTAAAATCAGCAAAATCCGTCCATAAATAACGGAGATATAAGCAAAAATCCGAGACAACCTCTGAAAATTTCATCAAAAAACACAATGTATTGCATGCTTTGACAAAAAAGCAACAAAACGTATGTTTGGATGTGCAAGCTTTGCGTATTTTGTTTTTTTTGTGTTTTGTTTCTTTTGGCGTTGTTGTTGTTTTTTATACAACTAAACGTTTGTTTGGTTGTGTGTTGGTTTTTTTGACAAAAAAACAACAAATCGTATGTTTGGATGTGCATGCTTTGAGTATTTTGTTTTTCTTTTGTGTTTTGTTTCTTTTGGCGTTGTTGTTGTTTTTTATACAATTAAACGTATGTTTGGATGTGTATTGGTTTCATTGCCTTGCGTATTTTGTTTTTGTTTTTTCTTTTGGTGTTTTGTTTCGTTTGACGCTGTTGTTGGTTTTTATGTTCTTGATAAATTTAGGATGCTGTACGCTGAAAGTGGGCAATGTGCATACATATATACTAATTATAAAAAATAATAATGCATCCACAACAAAGGTGAAGGGTATATAAGATTCGGCATAGCCGAATATAGCACTCTTACTTGTTTTGTTCCTACGTTTTTTGTTCTAGTGGCCTGAGACGCGTTAATGGCCTGGCGATTTTATAATAACTTTAACATTTTTTAACCAATTTTTGTGTTTTATATCTTTTAGAACGACAATTACGTACACATATCGATTCTTTTAAATTAAACTGCAAAAGTAATTATTTAATGGCAAAATTTTTACAAAAACTGAAAATGCACCACAAAACTAAATCGCAAGTCGGCACAGGTTGCAATCATGATAGAAAGACAAAATTTCATATTTAACTATAGTTTTATATATGGGGCATTTCACGTCAAGTGAACCAACTTTTGAAATCGATGTCTTCCGATCGCGATGAAATTTGCACCAATGTTAGTTCTATTGGATAGTAATTCGGACACCATTTTTCAACAAGATCGGTCAAGAACTCTCTGAGTTATAGGAGGTCAAAATATGACATTTTGGCCAAACAGGTGTTTTTTTATCCATATAACTTATTACCTATTGTTCTTAGCAAAATGTGTCCCAAATAGTTTAGATCAGGGTTTAAAATTAGTTAAACGTTTTTTACATTTGACTACCGACTGCGCAATAAATATGAATCGTTTTCATATTAATGTGCACAAATACTGAAAATATACAAACTATAAACCAATGCCATATATGCACAAGCTTCATGGTAGAAATATTTGTCGCAGTTTCTCCAAAAATATTTTGCCTTACAAAATATTTTACGTTGCAGCTAGAAGACAAAATGAAAATTTTTCATTTTTAAAACTTTGGCTGCCTAAATATATGTATATTTTTGGTTAGCTAAAACAAATGAAATTGCTTGTGTATAATATACAAAAAAATTACTACAAAAACATCATACATGCAAACAAATTGCAGCGTGAAAACCATAAACTGCAAACGATATGCGCAGTGAAAAATTCAAACAATGAAAATATGGAAGACGCTAAAAGTAGACTGCCAAACCATACGAAGTTGAAAAATGTAAAATACGAAATTGTGCAAAGTTAAAAATGTTTAAAGCGAAAATGTTTATTTTTAAAATATTTCCGCCGCATATATGGTTTTGTTTTGCCGCATATAGTCATTGAGCAGAAAAATGTGAAAAAAACTATGAAGTTGATTTGGGTGTACAAAATAAAAAATTGTATTGAAATGTGTGTTAATAAAGAATTTTAGTGCAATAAAATAGAAGTTTTATTTTTTGAGGTATGTAATTGTATGTATTGTGAAAGATAAATTAAATTAAATAAGATTCTGGACAAAGGATAGCTAGCGGAGGATATTATTATTGAATTTTTTGATTGATTGGCTTTTTTAATACGAATTCAAATGTATTCATGCTGGTGGTAATAGGAGTCCAGAAAAATTAGTAAGAAAAAAAATAATTTTGTATGTAAAGCGGTTAAAAAAAGATATTTAATGCAACAACAAAATGTGACAACAACAGCCAAATACCATAAATAACAGGATCAGTCATTTTATGAATAAAATCTAAAAAAGTGTTGTTCAAATGTTTCATTTCGTAAAATTTGTAACAGGAGAACAAACAAAAAAATAAGCAAATAGAAAATAATTGTGGAAGATCAATTTTATGTGTAAGATATAATGCAAAAAAGGCACAGGTATAATTACAACAGGAGCAAAAGGAAATTAACTGCAACAACATCAACTTATACACACAAGTAGGTAATTATGATATAAAATTGCTGTATGTGTGTACATACAACAACAATTTATGCAAAAATCATAAACAAATACATAAATAGGTTCAATCGTGATCGTGAGTGATTTTGTAGCAGGAGAAAAAAGGATAAAGAGGAATGATAGAAAATGTAAGCATCAACAAAAGAAAGGAAAAGAGTTAAAAAGGGATAGAAAATGCAACAACCAGATTATGGAAGGACACATGCATGAAAGCAAGAATAATTTATCACTACAAATGAATACAAAGAGGTTATAAATAACAGGAGATACGAAATTTAAGAAAGTTCCTGAAAATATAATCCTTTTTTAACCGCTTTACATACAAAATTATTTTTTTTCTTACTAATTTTTCTGGACTCCTATTACCACCAGCATGAATACATTTGAATTCGTATTAAAAAAGCCAATCAATCAAAAAATTCAATAATAATATCCTCCGCTAGCTATCCTTTGTCCAGAATCTTATTTAATTTAATTTATCTTTCACAATACATACAATTACATATCTCAAAAAATAAAACTGCTATTTTATTGCACTAAAATTCTTTATTAACACACATTTCAATACAATTTTTTATTTTGTACACCCAAATCAACTTCATAGTTTTTTTCACATTTTTCTACTCAATGACTATATGCGGCAAAACAAAACCATATATGCGGCGGAAATATTTTAAAAATAAACATTTTCGCTTTAAACATTTTTTACTTTGCACAATTTCGTATTTTACATTTTCAACTTCGTATGGTTTGGCAGTCTACTTTTAGCATCTTCCATATTTTCATTGTTTGAATTTTTCACTGCGCATATCGTTTGCAGTTTATGGTTTTCACGCTGCAATTTGTTTGCATGTATGATGTTTTTGTAGTAATTTTTTTGTATATTATACACAAGCAATTTCATTTGTTTTTGCTAACCAAAAATATACATATATTTAGGCAGCAAAAGTTTTAAAAATGAAAAATTTTCATTTTGTCTTCTAGCTGCAACGTAAAATATTTTGTAAGGCAAAATATTTTTGGAAAAACTGCGACAAATATTTCTACCATGAAGCTTGTGCATATATGGAATTGGAAAATAGTATTTATATTTTTAGTATGTATACAATGAAATATTATCTTGTTAAATATTTGTTGCAGTTTTCATGTAAAATTATGAATTTTTTTGCAATTTTTTGACTAATATAGTAGTAATTTTAAACTCTGGTTTAGATAGCTATTTATGCAATCTTTCGAAAAAAAAAAATTAAAAAAATTTAATAAAATATTTTTGATTTTTTTTTTATATCAAAAATATTTTTGACTTTTTTTTTCAAAATGGGCCCTTTTTATTTTTTTATTTTTTTTAAGAAAGCTTAGGCCTTTTCCTAAGCGACCTATATGGTCGCTTAGTGGGATGTCTATCTATCAAAAAAAATATTTTGTAACTCAAGATTTAAAATTTTTGAATTTTTTTGCAAAATCAAAAACTTTGTTGACTTTTTTTAAAAAAATTGAGCCATTTTTTAATTTTTTTTTTTGCTCAGAAGAAAGCTTATGTGTTTTCCTTTAACACCCGTTTGTCGCTTAGTGGGATGCGAGTGGGATATCTATAAAAAAAATGTTTTGTAACTCAAGACATACAATTTTTTACTTTTTTTGAAAAATCAAAAACCTTTTTGACTTTTTTTTCCAAAATGGACTCTTTTTTTTATTAATTTTTTTTTCTCAAAAGAAAGCTTAGGTCTTTTCCTTTAAAACCTTTTTGGTCGCTTAGTGGGATGCGAGTGGGATATCTATCAAAATAAATGTTTTGTAACTCAAGACAAAGGTTTTTAAATTTGCACTATTTTAATTCTTTTCATATTTGTGTGTAAACCTTAAAAGTCATAAAAGACTGGCTGCTTCCATGACTTCCGAAGAAGTCATGGAAGCAGCCTCACTCACATTGACTTTCGAGCACCAACATTGAAGAGTAGACACGGAAGGTAGCGGAAATCCCTTCTGGTAGAGGTGATTGTATGCCCTCGGACCAGAAGCATGTAAAACAATCGCGTTTGAGATATCTGGCCATTTCCAATTAATTGTCCCTGGTGACATAATTTTTCTTATTTGCCCTTCTGAAAATATTTTACGCATGGCTTCAACTGACAAGTTGGCCTGTGCAATTTGTAACTTTAGGTCTTTATTCTCGGATTCTAGTGCGCGAATCCAATTGTTTTTTCCATCTTCGCCAATGGCAAAATCTGAGGGACTAGGCAATTTTATATTTACATTTTCTAAGCACTAACATAATATTTTGTAGAACGTATAGACTAGTCTATAGTCTAGTCTGTATTCTTGTCTATAGTCTAGTCTCTACTCTAGCGTATAGTCTAGTTTAATGTCTAGTTCTATAGTTATGTATATAGTCTATAGTATTCTCTAATCTATAGGCTAGTCTATTGTAGACCAAAGGTCTAGTAGATGCCTTTGAAAATATTTTTAAACAAAACAATTTACATAGAGATATCAAGGGAAGGAAGGACGAGATTCAATCGATTCTAAATATGTATTTTTACTTACTCAGTTTGTGTGTCTTGATGCTTGAAGTTTTCTTCAGGGAGCTTTGCTGTTTTTGAAAGTTCTTACCAAGTAAAACAATGGGTATCTTCGCCTCCAGTTGGATATGGCATGTTTTGATCTTCTGGTTGTACGATGCTTCTTTAAAAATATATAAAATTCTAATAAAGAATCTAATGACTAATATATTCAGTAAAGTACTTACCCAGCAAATAGAGATTTGTTTTCAAAATTTTTGAACTCCTGAGCTTTCCGAACAGAAGGATCAGCATTTGGTAAATGTAATACTTTATTACCAGATCTTATTATGCTGGTAGGCAAGAAATGTTCCTCACATATAAGTGCCGTTGCCGAAAAGTTTTTGCCGCAAATTTGGCTCCACAATATTCTTTTTTCTTGATATTTTGGCATTCTAAACAATGTGCCATCACCTTTTCCAAACCGTTTTTTGCACAGAGTACAGCAACGCATTTTTATTTTTAATAATATTTATAAATGTTCACTTTTTAAAAATTTCGATTTAACCGAAAACAATTTTCAATTTAAATAAAAAAGATTTGACAGTTAGAAAACGGAAAATAATTTTATATATAATTAAATAAACTTTGACAGTTAGAAAACAGAAAACAAATAGAACAAAAAATAATCTGCTGACTTATTGACTTCACCTGTAAATTAATACATCTTGGTCATTCCGTTTGCAATTTCTATAAAATTTTATGAAATTTCAACAGATTATGTAAACGATTCTATATTGGATTTGCTGTTACGGTTCCATATGTGTTCTCCTATTTTAAGATTTTCTTTTCTTTAAATCTTATATACAGGGATGGAAAATTATATTATATTAGATTTTCTAAAGAAAATATTGTTATATTTTCCACAGAAAATATTGTTATACTCAAGATTTTCTACAGAAAATATTGTTATACACAAGATGTCCTATTCTACAGAAAATATAGTTATAGACAAGATTTTCTATAGAAAATTATTTTATTTCCTAGAGAAAAATGTTACACTCAAGATTTTCAACAGAAAATATAGTTATACACAAGATTTTCTATAGAAAATATTGTTATACACAACATGTCCTATTCCACAGAAAATATAGTTATAGACAAGATTTTCTAAAGAAAATTATAATACCCTTCACCATGAGTGGCAAGGGTATATATAAGTTTGTCATTCCGTTTGTATTTTCTACATTTTTCATTTGCGACCCCACAAAGTATATAGTATATTCTGGATCGTTATAGATAGCGGAGTCGATATAGCCATGTCCGTCAGTGGGTTGAAATCAACTTTCCGAAGAAATCGGTCCACAAATGGCTGAGATATATTTTTGACCTATATCTCTATTACTAAGTCATTAATATAGACAATATGAATATCTAACGATAGATATTTCAAAGACCTTTACAACGACATATATAAGACCATAGTAAGTTTGACCTACAATGGGTCAAAATCGAAAAAAAATATTTTTTAACCCGAGTTGGTTTTTTCACTATGTTTAAAAAAAAATTAAAAAACAATTTCGATAAAAAAAAATTGGAAAAATAAAATTTAATTTTTGTTTACCTAAAAATATTTTAAATTTTTATTTTAAAGTATAATTTGGTGAAGGGTATTTAAGATTCGGCACAGTCGAATATAGCTCTCCTACTTTTTTTAAATAGGTTTCATATATACTAGGGTTCTATAGTTGCAACAAAAAGTCGACTTTTCGACTTTTTCCGTGTTTTAAAAGTCGTCTTTTCGAACTTTTGGTAGTTTATGAAAAGTCGACTTTTCGAACTTTCGATTTTTTAGTTAATCGACTTTGTTCGACTATTTCCGACTTTTTTCAACTTTTTACCATTTCTTGTAAAAAATACATGGTTTCTACATTTATTGATGCGCCTTTTGTAATGTTTAGCAATTAAAATGAATTTTATCAAGGCGATAATAGTTAGAAAAATGTTGTAAGAATTTTGTGTAGAAAAATGCTTTATTTTATAAACATTTATTTATTATTTACATATATTAGCATACACTACAAAAAATCCAAGTGCAATATTTTTTTAACAATCTAAAAAGTCGACTTTTATCGACTTTATCGACTATTTTCGACCTTTATCGACTATTCGACTTTTGAGATAACATAATCGATTGTTCGACTTTTTGCCGACCAAAAAGTTGATTTCGACTTTTTTCAGGAAATAGTCGATTGTTCGAAGAATCTAATAGGGTTTTTACACTTATAGCCTTTTTACACTAAGCGTCATCTTAGAGGAATGAGTGGAAGATGATGAAAATGAAAAAAGTTGTTTACACTTGTATCATCTCTCATCTTTCATCTTTCATTTTAAATACATAAAATCTGCTTATAATTAATGAAAAAAAAAATAAAATGGAAAATTCTTCAATTATCGGATTAATAATTGCACTTGAAGAGCAAAATCAATTATTAAAACAATATATAGATCTGCTTGATGTTATTATGGACAATTTTATTTTTTTCTTGTCTGGAAAAAGGTTTATATGAAATGTTGGTTATGAATGTTGCATACAATTTCTATACTTATATTTGCGGGTGAGGTTGTCCACTTTGGTTCTAACATCGCTCCAGCTCCCACAAAAGCCGGCTTCCTTGAACTTTTCTGCCATTTGTTGAAAAATATGGGATTTTTTTTTCGCACCTCTTAATTTTTCTATATTTTCCTGCCATAGATCTAGCAGCATGTTCTCCTCAGTAACTGACCAAACTATTCGTGGGCTTTTTTTGCTATAAAATATTATTAAAATATTTATTTCATTAATTTATATATATTCAAAAATTTACTTACTTTGTTCAGTCCCGCTCATTTTGTGACGTTTAATTTTTTTATACATATAAACAAATGTCATTTTTTTTAGTGATGACACTAAAATTATCGAAAGATGATGATTGGAACAAAATGAGATAGGAACATCTTGTGAAGATGATGAAAGATGAAGCTTTTTTGCTCTGTATATTTCTTATGGGAAGATGTGTCATCTTGCCAATTGATGAGAGATGAAAGATGAAGCTCAGTGTAAAAAGCCTATAACACATACGAGAAAATATTACACGTGTAAATAAATTTTCATGATTTCAATACGAGAAATTGTGTAAAACTGTGATGAATAAAAAATGTTTGTCACAGTGGACTCTGGGATGTTTGGACCAAATACGATCACTTTATTGTCAATGGACAATTTTCACTTGCTGTGATTTTAATTTATCCAGGAATTGGATATATGAGGGGTATTAAAGCAAAGTTAGCAATCTCTTTTTTTGTGAATTTTTCTAATTTAATGAATTCTTGAGATAAGTCAAATATGTTAATTCCAAATACGCTTTTAACAAATATTAATCAATGTCCATTCGGAGATTGTTCCATTGGAAATTTTTACATTTCTATTAAAAATTTAACAAAATTTAAAAAATAACACACTGTTTGCTTTCGAATTTTAATTTATTCCTAATTTATATTAAATGCTTGGAAATTAGTTTTGTTTTCAGTTTAAAAATTATAGTTCTGATCATTTTCCTTCCCAGTAAATACTTTAGCAATAAAATCTTGTAACGTTTATATTTTTAAAATTTGTAGTTATAAATTTGAAATAAAGTTTCCTAAATAGTAAGTCAATTTTATTGTTTATTATTTAAAACACAAACCAGACAGACAATAGCATAAACAGAAAACAGTTCTTAAGGGTATAAAAAATAACTAGTAACAATTTGTAAATAAATTTTTCTCACACAAATTCCTACGTTCTTGTTTTTTTCTCTTAAGATTGGCTAACGTTACCCCGAAATAACTGCAATTACCGTTACCGATATAATAGTTTATACCGTTATCTGTAAATACATTTACCCTTATTCTATAAACAATTTAAAATTATAAAAATACAAATTTTCGATTTTGGGTTATTTTGAAAATTAAACGAAATGAAATTAACGTTTTTCCAATAACAATTTGTAATAACTTGTAAAAATGTATAGTTATTGAATGGTATTTGTTGTTTTATATTTTTTTCATGTTGGAATTAAATGTCTTATATATAAACTAAAATTTAGTTTCTATTACCAATATTACGCAAACAAAACTGTCACAAAAGGCGAAATGTCCACTTGGAAAACCAAACATACACAGAAAAAACTGGAGCTCTAAAATTGCCAACAATTTTATTTTGTAGTAAATAAAAAATTTATTGATTAAAAATTTTGTCAAGTTGATAAAATAATTAGTCAAAAGTTGACTTAGGCAAAATAGTAACCGATAAATTCATTTAATAAAATAATCAACGTTAAATTTTGTCATTGGATGTATTTTCTTGTACTTTTCGTTGTTGTTGCCATGCAGTTTGTGTTACTATGCTTTGAAAAGACGTTACAAAAACATTTTTTTTGGTAAATCATATTTTAGCTTAAGATATTTGTTGTTTAACGTCTGTATGAAAGATCATGTCTAAACAAGACACTTATAAAAATATCAACGTCTTTTTTGTTTTTGTGTTTAATTTTATTTTGCATTTCAATGTGGACGGACGTATTTTATAAAGAGTGATTTATTAACAAACAAATAAATATATGTATATTAAGAAAGTGAAAAGTGATTTTAAACAAATATACATAATTCTTGAATTTATTTATTAATTACATCTATTATTTTTCTTCGGGAGCCGGATAAAGATGGTAAGTTTAATTAAGTGTTCTTTTTGTGATGAGGCAACGCAGAAATATATTTTGTGCATTTAAGAAACCATAAACCTTTTGGAATCAATTTTGTTTGTAATTTTGGGGAATGTTACCAAAGTTTTTCACCTAAAGACAGTTTTAAGAGACACGTTTTGAATCATTTTAAAAAATTTAAATTGTCTAGAAATTTAAATAATACTGTTACGAAATTGTACTTTTTTTTTTAATTTAATTTTATTTAATGATTTTCAAAGAGTACATTTCATTATTAATATAACCTCGCGAAGCCAGTACGGCTTGTCTGCAGGTAAGGGTAATACTAAAATGTTGCAAATTCATGGTTATGTAAATTAAAGTGAAAAATTATAAAATTTGATTTTAAAGATATAAGGAGTATTCATTGCTGGCTAATGAAGTGGGATTTGAGAATTTTCTTCCTTCTGTTGTTATTGTTGGCTTCTGTTAGTACCGCAATTGGAATGTTATAAAATATTGTTGGCATGAGAACTGATAAAGTATTTTTTCCATATTCATTCCTGTATTGTGGAACTATGTATCTTCCTTCTACGTTTCTTCTGGTTTGGTAGTTGTGGTTGATTTTATGCAGGAATCTCGACGCGTTAAAAAATTCAATTGCCAAAGTAGTTTTGTATATATTTTTAATATTGAGCACATTTATACTTTTAGCAAGGTTAATGTTTGAGATGATCGATGTGATATTGTTTGTGCTGTAGTTGTGTTGATGATTTGAGTTGTGGTTTTGTTGCTGATTATTTTTGTTTAATATTTTTAAGAGTTGGTTTTGGGTGTTTTGAAGCTTTGCGCAATGTGTAGAATTGCCCCAAGCTGTGATTCCATGACGGATCTGCGATTCGGCCAGAGAAAAATAGACTTGTCTCAATACAAGATTGTTTGAGCAGTAACTTAACCTATGTAAAATATATGCTACTTTCGTAGTTTTTGCGAATTTCTTCTATGTGAAATTTCCATTTGAAGTTCTGGTCGACAATAACGCCCAGGTATTTGTAAGTGTTTACAATTTCGATCGTAGTTGAGCAGTTATCTGAGCTATAATCGAAGTTTCTGAGCTTGTTATTGTGGAGACATTCGGTACTGTGGAATCTAATTTGAATATCGGTATATCGAAAATGACGAGGTTTGAAGTGCATTAATTTAGTTTTGGATGCATTTATAATTAGACCATAATCATGGCACCATCGTATTGCAGTATCTAGTTGACGTTGTAGTATTATAGTAGCGTCATTTATGTTTTTATGAGCAACTACAATAGCTGTGTCATCTGCATATGCAAATGTGTTGGCTGTTTTTAGCACGTTGATTAATTCATTAGAATATATTAGAGTAACTTCGGGTATTGTGGACTATGCGTCTAATGTGGACCAGTGTCTTTTTTCAGAAACTATTGAAGGTATGATAAAACTGATTTGTCGTACATTTTACAATTTGCTTGAAACGACAATTGCACATTTGCTTTCATGAGTAATTGATATGTTGGCTTTTTATTCTTGTATTGAAATTAATGCGCGTGCTCAACATTTTTTTCGGCTCAAGTAAGAAACAAAATTTGGTACAGTTACTTGGTAGAATTTAATGTTTGGTTGTTTTATATAGTTAAAGTGGACACATAGTTTTGCATATATTTGGTAAGAATTTAAGCACATTTAGATTCTTAGGTAAAAATAATTTTTTACCACTGTAACCCAAGTTCGTGTAATGTGGACCACTTAAATTACTTGATTATGTACTACTGGTCCATATTACCCTACAATAACTATGTACTTTGTAAGCAATTTATCTAAGACAAGAACGCGACTTTTTAGTTTATATTAATACAAATATATTGAAAATACATTTTTTAATCATTCATGATTAGCTGGTTCATGAATTTTATCTATTAAATACTAGTCCACATTACCCTCATATAATGGTCCATATTACCCTCCAATTTTTTTAATGCTGGTTTTTGGGTTCCTTACAATATTTTCACATAAATTTTTTATCCTTTGACGGAAAAAATTTTCAACTGCAAAAACAATTAGAGAATACATTAGCTAATTTATTGCTTCACATCTTTTTTAATATCCATATATATTGTGGCCAAAATTTAGAAAAAACAAAATGGTAGTCCACATTACCCGAAGTTACTCTATGTACAACATTGGACCTAATTTTGAGTCTTGCGGAACACCGTGTTCTACATTTGTCTCGTCACTGAGACTACTGGAGATCTTAACGCAGTATTTTCGTAGTTTTTAAGTAGCTCCTGACTATGTCCACTAAAACCAATCCTCTCTAACATCATAAGTAGTTTTGTATGACAAAGAGTATCGAACGCTTTGCTAAAATCAATAATATAAAATCAAAATGTTAAACAATAGTGGTTTTTGCTCAAATGTTCGTTGATGTAGTGTGTACTGACCAGGTATTGAAAATGAGAATAAACCAACAGAATCATCTGCTGTGATGTCGGTGTTACCAGATGTTGGCGGCGCTGGTATGATGGCGTATGCCAGGCTGAGGCTCGCCGGATGGGGTGGTTCTTGCCAACACTGGTATCATTATTCTGGCGTACAAAAAAAATACATACCAGCATTTATGGGGGAATATAAAGAAATTGAAGGAACCCGAAGTGAGTGATGAACGCAAAACAACACAGAAACACAAACTCAATATAACGATTTCTGTCAAAACTAATCATCATGTCGGCTGATGGACCGCCGACATATTGTTCCCACCCTCAGGACCCTACTGTCCTTTCCATGGCAACTTAATGGGTTCAGTAGTTGCCCCTAACTAACCCTACACATACATCACTAGTTCATTTTACCCCAATCACTTACCTTTTACTTTATTCTTCCATTTTTTTAAATAATTTTTTTTATCTTTTAGTTTTAACTTTTAGTTTTAGCTTTTTATTTTAGATTAATTAGACTTAAATTGGAATTTTATTTAGTTTTATCTTTAGGTTTATTATTTAAATATTTATTTTTTTATATTTATTTGTCTTCATTTTCATATTTAAATTTGTTTTAGCTTCAGTTTTTAGTTATTTTCTTTATTTTTAAGTTCTTTAGTTTTATTTAGATAGTTCTATATTTTATTTAGCTTTATTTTTATATTTAGTTTTAGTTCTATTTTCAATTCAGTTTTTAAATTTATTTATGTTTGTATTATCACTTTTATTTAGTTTTTTTGTTTATTATTTAGTTTTATTTTTTTAAATTTCATTTTATTTTTAGGTTTATTATTTAAATTTTTATTTAGTTTTAGTTCTATATTTAAGTTTTCTTTTATTTCTTTCAAAAAAAAATATTTTGTTTTTGTCTTTAATAAATTAATTTAAATAAAATTTTTTCACAAAAACTTTCACATCAATTTGTTCTTCCAACGGTGCGCCAATCAACCACTTACCAAACCAATCCAATCGCAAAGAGATAGATCCACAGGTCACACACCAGCTCATCCCCTCGGTGTCATATTCTTTGTTCCAGGCAAAATAGATTGTCAGCAATCTACTTTGCCTGGCGCCTGTATTTTGTTTGTTTTTGTCCATCCTTGTAGTCTGTTTCCTTTTTTTTGCATCTGTCAAAACCTCTTTGACATCTGTCATCATTTTCCGCGTTGCCAACCTCTTCTCCAATATCTACAGGGTGCACACGACAAGTGAGAAAAGTTACCAAGCAGTTTATTGATATTTTTTCCTTTTTGGAATCCGTATTGGTTGTCACTAATGATGTTGTGTTTATTATAGTATTCATTTATTCTTCTACATAATATTTCCTCCATAATTTTTTCAATCACCGGTAAAATTGCTATTGGTCTATAGTTATTGAAGTCAGATTGGGAGCCATTTTTATATATTGGACGAATGTATGAGATTTTAAGAGTCTCTGGTACTATTGTTGTGTTAATAATAGCATTAATAAGTGTGGTTATAACAGGTGTTAAGGTTTCAGAGTTATTTTTTAGATCTATTGCCCTTATTCCATCATAGCCCGCACTTTTTTTATACCCTTCACCTTCGTGAGAAGGGTATATATAAGTTTGTCATTCCGTTTGTAATTTCTACATTTTTCATTTCCGACCCTATAAAGTATATATATTCTGGATCCTTATAGATAGCGGAGTCGATTAAGCCATGTCTGTCTGTCTGTCTGTCTGTCTGTCTGTCTGTCTGTCTGTCTGTCTGTCTGTCTGTCTGTCTGTCTGTCTGTCTGTCTGTCTGTCTGTCTGTCTGTCTGTCTGTCTGTCTGTCTGTCTGTCTGTCTGTCTGTCTGTCTGTCTGTCTGTCTGTCTGTCTGTCTGTCTGTCTGTCTGTCTGTCTGTCTGTCTGTCTGTCTGTCTGTCTGTCTGTCTGTCTGTCTGTCTGTCTGTCTGTCTGTCTGTCTGTCTGTCTGTCTGTCTGTCTGTCTGTCTGTCTGTCTGTCTGTCTGTCTGTCTGTCTGTCTGTCTGTCTGTCTGTCTGTCTGTCTGTCTGTCTGTCTGTCTGTCTGTCTGTCTGTCTGTCTGTCTGTCTGTCTGTCTGTCTGTCTGTCTGTCTGTCTGTATGTCTGTCTGTCTGTCTGTCTGTCTGTCTGTCTGTCTGTCTGTCTGTCTGTCTGTCTGTCTGTCTGTCTGTCTGTCTGTCTGTCTGTCTGTCTGTCTGTCTGTCTGTCTGTCTGTCTGTCTGTCTGTCTGTCTGTCTGTCTGTCTGTCTGTCTGTCTGTCTGTCTGTCTGTCTGTCTGTCTGTCTGTCTGTCTGTCTGTCTGTCTGTCTGTCTGTCTGTCTGTCTGTCTGTCTGTCTGTCTGTCTGTCTGTCTGTCTGTCTGTCTGTCTGTCTGTCTGTCTGTCTGTCTGTCTGTCTGTCTGTCTGTCTGTCTGTCTGTCTGTCTGTCTGTCTGTCTGTCTGTCTGTCTGTCTGTCTGTCTGTCTGTCTGTCTGTCTGTCTGTCTGTCTGTCTGTCTGTCTGTCTGTCTGTCTGTCTGTCTGTCTGTCTGTCTGTCTGTCTGTCTGTCTGTCTGTCTGTCTGTCTGTCTGTCTGTCTGTCTGTATGTATGTATGTATGTATGTATGTCTGTCTGTCTGTCTGTCTGTCTGTCTGTTGAAATCAGTTTTCTGAAGACCCCAGATATCATCGGGATCCAAATCTTCAATAATTCTGTCAGACATGCTTTCGAGAATTTTGCTATTTAAAATCAGCAAAATCAGTCCACAAATGGCTGAGATATGAGGAAAAAACCAAGACAACCTCGATTTTTGACCTATTTTTGACCTATATCTGGATTACTAAGACATTAATATAGACAATATAGATATTTCAAAGACATTTGCAACGACGTATATAAGACCATAGTAAGTTGGATCTACAATAGGTCAAAATCGGGAAAAAAAATTTTAACCCGAATTTTTTTTTTAAAAAAAAAAAATTTAAAAAAACAAAAAAAAATTTAAATTGAAAAAAAAAAAAAAAATTTAAATTTAAAAAAAAAAAATTTAAATTTAAAAAAAAAAATTTAAATTTAAAAAAAAAAAAAAATAACAATCGAAATATTTTTTTCCAAAAAATGAAAAAAACAACTAAAAAAAAATTAAATTTTATTTACCTAAAAATATTTAAAATTTTGAAGTATAATTTGGTGAAGGGTATATAAGATTCGGCACAGCCGAATATATCACTCTTACTTGTTTATATTAAGTATATTAATTATATTGAAAATTTCTTCATTGTAAGTATTTCTTAGATAAAAAGAATTCATAAGTTCAATATGTGAGTAATTTATTGTTTTTATTTCACATTCATGTAAAATATTTTTAACGTTTTGTTTAAAATTTTGAGCAAAATTATTGCAAATTTCGTTAGAGTTCATATTCTTGAAGTTTTTTATTAAAGTTTCATCGATATTATTTGATCTTTTTCCTATGATCTCATTTATAAATTGCCACGTAACACGAATATTATTTCTGTTCTCAACAAATTTCGATATGTAGTATTGATTTTTTGCATAGTTTAATTTTTTGTTTAATGAGTTTCTAAATTTTTTGTACTCGTATTCGTAGTTTTTATTATTTTTGTTATTGGACCATTTCTTATAAAGTTTATCCCTAGTCTCACAATATTTTTTTAATGTTTCATTAATCCACGGATTAGATACTCTTTTTTGCTTTTTACTTGTTATTAATTTACAATTTTTGTATATATTGTTGAATTTATCATGCATTGCATTAAACATTGCATTTGGATCTGAAAGTTTTACTATATCTTGCCAATTTGTATTTCTTATTTGATGATTAACTTTAGTATTACATATTTTTGTTTGCTGGGTAGTATCATTATTTACATTTATTATTTCTTTAAACTCTGAGAGGCTAAACATGAGAGCATAATGATCGGAAATTTTCGTTTTGATTGTCGATGCATATGCGTGTGTGTATATTTGTTCGCACCTAATCAAGGCGAATGTATACAAGGTCTGACTCCACCTTGTACAAAAACAACAATTGGTCTTAAGAAATGTCAAAAAACAAAAATGAAAAATTATACAAATACTAGCTGAACCCGGTCCGCTTTGCTGGCCCTTAGAAAACATCTGTTTTATATTGCATCTCGATTTTAATATACAGTTTTGGACAAAGTCGGTGATCCAATGAATTCAATTACTGTGTCAGTCTATTTGTATTTTATTGTTTTGCCAGGCAGTTTCAATTGTATTTGCTTATTGATCTTGTTAACATCATAATTTGTTGGTGCCAAAATTGCATGTTCCCACAGACAATCCGAATTGTTGTAGTTCGTTGTAAGACTTGGGAATACTTTGTCGACAACGTCTTGAATATTCATTTGCATTTGGCAGAAGTCCGGAAATGAAATCTCATTTGTGGAGGGATCAATTGGAATTTTTCATATCGTCATTGGGAAGCGTGAGCAATGATCCAAATCTATGGTATATTTGGCCTTTAACTTTAAAGGTGGGCATGAAGCCGACGTCATTTGAAAGCATGTGTTGTACTTTTGGATATTTTGAAGGAAGTGTTTGGAAATAGGATTGGTGCCGGAAATGTAACTTTGTAGCAGCTCAGACACATTCCCGGGGATTCCTTATTGAACTTCAAAATCTGCAATGTAAGTAATGTTTGTTCATTGCGCCAATTTGTATATCCTTGTAATTCCTGTAGTTATCATACTTATTATAATAAAATCCGGGCAACATTAAATCGATTCTTTCTCTTGATCGAGACATTCGGGAGCGAACAACTATATGCTGTTGAGGTGTTTCTGCAGCACACGATGAAGATGCACTGCTGAAGCCGTGATTCTCGTTCTCTTCCCGTTTCCGCGACTCTAGACGTAGATGCCCTTTCGAAAACAAATTTTATTTGAATAAAACCGTTATTTTTTATTAAAAGTGATATGCGGAGAGTTATTCAAAATATTATTTTTTTAATAGATTTCATATGGAATTTTTTTAATCATGCACCTAATTTGCAAGAGTAAACAAAATTGATAATATAAAATAACTTCTATAGTACCGGACATGCGTTGAAATGTATTCCTTTTTTCGCTTACACCAAATCATTAATTTTTAGAATGATGTTAAGCAACAAAATGAAAATTGTCATTGTTTGAACGTTGGAAATAAAAAAAGTATTTATTTATACGACTTTACGGTGTTACACGCTATGCTTTTCTGAAGATTCCGTGAAAATTTTATCAAAACCGGTCCAGCCGTTTTTGAGTCCATATGGAACATACATACACACATCTGTTTTTATATATAATGGCATTAACGGTATAATGTAAAAAATAGATTTTTACACACCTCTCCGCCCACAGACCGAATATCAAAAATCTGACTTTACAGTGCTACGCGCTGGGTTATTCTGAACATTCCCTGAAAATTTCATCAAAATCGGTGCAGAAGTTTTGTATATATATAGATGGTTTCAGCGGTATAATGTAAAAATTTGATAATGTCACGCCCCTCCGCCCACAGAACGAAAATCAAAAATCTGACTTTACAGTGTTACCCGCCAGGCTATTCTGAAGATTCCCTGAAAATTTCATCAAAATCGGTTGAGCCGTTTTTGAGTTCATTCGGAACATACATACATACACACATACATACCCACATACAAACATCCATTTTTATATATATATATAATATATACAAATATGTATTAAAACATAATATAAGGTAGATAATTGAATAGTGGGGCCAAGGCGAATTTATAGAAGGTGACGACAGAACTACAACAAATACAACATATACAAAAACAACAGGTACTTTGTTTTTGTAAAAAGATAAGTGAACTGTCAAAGTTGCCTGTGGTTGTTTTTGCTTTTGGGTTTGTTGTATTTTTCGCCACAACAAACACAAGTGAATTGACAGTTCACTTGTCTAAACAACTGAATAAAAAAAATAATCAGCTGTTCTTCTGTCGTCACCTTCTATAGATTCGCCTTGAGTGGGGCTTTACTTATTTATGTAAAAAATAAACATTTTGCTAATAAGCTTAGAATATGTAGATATTTAAATATAAAAACAAGCTTTGACATCTGTTATGCATTGAACACATTGAAGACAGCAGGCTACACGACTACACGAACACAAATTCTGCTGGCTGGAGTTGTAGTCGTGTGGCACTACTGAATTATTTTAAAGACTACAGCTACAATGTAAACAGCTGATTTATAATTCAGTGGTGCCACTTTAATAAAAAATAACCGTACAAAATTCCAAAGTAATTAAGATTTAAACAATTATTTTGAGTAAACATATATACATATATGGTTATAATTAATTATGTACCTGTTATTAATTTACATCAATATGGTTATCAAAAACTTCTCTTAATTAAGTAAAAAAAAATATATTTTTTTAAGCACTCATTTGATTTACATTTTTTATTATATTAGCAACACTATTTCTGCTTTGTAGTTGACAGAAATAGAAATTAGTTTAATTCGGCTACAGCGGCAAAAGCAATCGTGTAGCTGTGCTGTCGTCAAAAGAATCGTCTTCATATAAACGTGTGTATTCTAATTTTGACAGATTGCAGTTGGTAGCCTGCTGTCTTCAATGTGTTCCATGCATTAGAACCAAAAAGCGAAAAAAAAAGTAATCAGCTGATTGACTGACTCCACCTTGTATAAATTCGCCTTGCACCTAATGAGGAGATGATCAATGCATGTTTTTGAGTTTATATTTAAATCTTCTCTTGTGCAAGAGTTTATCATACTTTGTATACCATTGGATGCAAGCATATCAAGATAATGATTTGATGATGAATTCTCTTTCAGTATATCAATGTTAACGTCACCAACAACAATAATATTTTTTTGTTTATTTTTTGTTTTTACAATGTCATTTAACTCTTGTATAACCTAGCGTTTACACATGCAAGTAACAGTTCGAAAAACACAATACATACATACTTTTGCACTAACACAATCACACATGCAGCCACTTGCAGCTCACTGCCTACTGAATTTAGGTGGACAGTGATTTTCGACACTTTCATACAAGTGATGACAAATAGAGTTGCCAATAAATAGCTTTTAAAAAATTTATCAGAAGGTGGTGAAATAATAATTATATTTTTAACTTATTTTATGTATTTTTGTAAAAGAAAATAGTACAAATGACCACTAATGCTTATCGTTTTCGTAAAAATAGCAATTTCATTAGTTTTAATAAATAAAATTGTTACTAATATCTATAAAAATTGTTAACCTAACATTTTCCCCAGAAATTTTTATATTTGAATATCATGGTAACACTTTATTGTTATGAATAAAAATAATAAAATTTGGTTTCAAGCCGCAAATGGACTTAAAAATAACAAATGCTGATATATAAAAGGTTTATTTATCGAATTAGCTGTAATATTCTTATATTTGTGGCATTTTGAAGACATCATTCTCCTTCGCTAACATTTACAAAATGAACTTTTACTTGCATGTGTAAACGCTCAAGCAACTTGTAGACATTTCGATGTATTTTCGACATTTTCGATAATAATACGTATTATCAACTTTCATCAATCTACTTGCATGTGTAAACGCAGCGTAAGGGAGCTTACATTTAATGAAGGTGGTCTATAAATGGCAAAGAGTGAGAAGTTTATCATTGTTTCTATCAAAGTAAATTAATAAAGTAGCGACAGTACTACAACAAATACAACATTTACAAAAACCACAAGCAATTTTGTTTTTGGTTTAAGGTCTGAGCTGTCAAAGTTGCCTGTTGTTGTTTTTGCTTTTGGGCTTGTTGTATTTTTCGCCACAACAACCACAAGTGAATTGACAGTTCAGACCAAAGTAAAAAAAATAGTCAGCTGTTCTACTGAGTCTACTTTATTAATATACTTTGGTTTCTATGTTTATGTGTATTGCTTCGAAAGAGATTGTGTTAATTTGAATCTCAGTAAATTCAATATTGTCTTTAATATAAAGTTTATATTATAAACAGCAATACCCCCGCCGCATCTTCCTTCTCTGTTCAGAAAAGTTGCGTTAAATCCATTTATATTGTAAAAAGAGCATTCGTTATCATTTATGTTTGTTTCTACTAGTACAATAATTTTAATGTTGTTTAGTATGTTATTAGTTGTTGCCAAAAAAGAGTTGAAATTTGTGCGCATGGAACGAATATTTAAAAAAATCAATGAAAGAGGATAACTTATTATTTTTGATTGAATTTGGTTGAAGCTTTCAAGTGTTTCTGATGTGATGTTATTCATTTTTATATAATAATATGTAGTTTGTTTGGTTTATTTGGTAGAGAATTTATTTTTTATTTTCAAATTAAGTAGGTAAAAAAAGACAAAGAAAATCAAGCAATAAGTTCAATATCACTTGAGTTTAATATTAGAATTGATGTAGAGTTTTCGGTTTTCTTAGCAAATATATGTCCATTACGGACCCATACAAATTTCCATCCTGATTCCATGGCTTTAGTTTTAGCTAGCCATAGAAGCCGACGGTTGTTAGGAGTCAATTGGTCATTTATATATATGGTGTTGTTGTTTTGGGTGGTTTGGTTCACTAGTTCGTTGGTACATGAGTTAGGTTTACCAAAGGTATTGTGAAATAAGTCTCCTTTTACTCTGTGACCACGCAGCTTCGACATTAGCTCTTGTTTTTTATTAAGAGAGCAGAATTCAACAATAATTTTTTCATTATGCTTGAATTCAAATATAACGATTTTAAGGGCTGATTTAAAAGTAGCATTATGCTTTCAAATAACAATGCTGTAATAGCAAACTGTAACATATCTGTGAGCATTATTAAATAAAAGCTTTCAGTTGACCATTGGTCGTAAGTTGGCAACGCTGTTTGAATTCGAATATTCAGTTAAAGAACATTGTAGAAAGTACACCACAGATGGCGTATGTATTAGTAAGATCTAGAATATTCGAACTTTGACAGTTAAAGAGCAATCTAGAGTGCAGATGGCAGTGTTATAAATAGTGGCAGATGTTGCAGTCGTTAGTGAGTTTATCAGAGACGCTTTTCGAATAAACATCAACTGAGTGCCTTAAAGTGTGTTGTGTTTTTCAAGTAAATTCGTGTACATTATAAATTGTGTCTGTATTTCTGCGAATTTACAAACGTGTATAAAAACAAGTAAGAGAGCTATATTCGGCTGTGCCGAATCTTAAATACCCTTCACCAAATTATACTTTAAAATAAAAATTTTAAATATTTTTAGATAAACACAAATACAATTTTATTTTTCCAATTTTTTGGAATTTTTTTTTCGAAATTGTTTTATAATTTTTTTTTTAAATTTAGTTAAAGAAAAAAATTTGGGTTAAAAAATATTTTTTCGATTTTTGACCTATTGTAGGTCCAACTTACTATGGTCTGATATACGTCGTTGCAAAGGTCTTTGAAATATCTATCATTAGATATCCATAATACAGATATAGGTCAAATTCTTGTGTAGAACAACATTTTCTGTAGAAAATCTTGTGTAGAACAACATTTTCTGTAGAAAATCTTGTGTAGAACAACATTTTCTGTAGAAAATCTTGTGTAGAACAACATTTTCTATAGAAAATCTTGTGTAGAACAATATTTTGTATAGAAAATCTTGTGTAGAACAATATTTTGTATAGAAAATCTTGTGTAGAACAATATTTTGTATAGAAAATCTTGTGTAGAACAATATTTTCTATAGAAAATATTTTCTGTAGAAAATCTTGAGTATAACAATATTTTCTATAGAAAATCTTGTGTATGACGACATTTTCTATAGAAAATCTTGTGTATGACGACATTTTCTATAGAAAATCTTGTGTATGACGACATTTTCTATAGAAAATCTTGTGTAGATCAACATTTTCTATAGAAAATCTTGTGTATGACGACATTTTCTATAGAAAATCTTGTGTATGACGACATTTTCTATAGAAAATCTTGTGTATGACGACATTTTCTATAGAAAATCTTGTGTAGATCAACATTTTCTATAGAAAATCTTGTGTAGATCAACATTTTCTATAGAAAATCTTGTGTAGATCAACATTTTCTATAGAAAATCTTGTGTAGATCAACATTTTCTATAGAAAATCTTGTGTAGAACAATATTTTCTATAGAAAATCTTGTGTAGAACAATATTTTCTATAGAAAATCTTGTGTAGAACAATATTTTCTATAGAAAATCTTGTGTAGAACAATATTTTCTATAGAAAATCTTGTGTAGAACAATATTTTCTATAGAAAATCTTGTGTAGAACAATATTTTCTATAGAAAATCTTGTGTAGAACAATATTTTCTATAGAAAATCTTGTGTAGAACAATATTTTCTATAGAAAATCTTGTGTAGAACAATATTTTCTATAGAAAATCTTGTGTAGAACAATATTTTCTATAGAAAATCTTGTGTAGAACAATATTTTCTATAGAAAATCTTGTGTAGAACAATATTTTCTATAGAAAATCTTGTGTAGAACAATATTTTCTATAGAAAATCTTGTGTAGAACAATATTTTCTATAGAAAATCTTGTGTAGAACAATATTTTCTATAGAAAATCTTGTGTAGAACAATATTTTCTATAGAAAATCTTGTGTAGAACAATATTTTCTATAGAAAATCTTGTGTAGAACAATATTTTCTATAGAAAATCTTGTGTAGAACAATATTTTCTATAGAAAATCTTGTGTAGAACAATATTTTCTATAGAAAATCTTGTGTAGAACAATATTTTCTATAGAAAATCTTGTGTAGAACAATATTTTCTATAGAAAATCTTGTGTAGAACAATATTTTCTACAGAATATCTTGTGTAGATCAACATTTTCTATAGAAAATCTTGTGGAGAACAATATTTTCTATAGAAAATCTTGTGGAGAACAATATTTTCTATAGAAAATCTTGTGGAGAACAATATTTTCTATAGAAAATCTTGTGGAGAACAATATTTTCTATAGAAAATCTTGTGGAGAACAATATTTTCTATAGAAAATCTTGTGTAGAACAATATTTTCTATAGAAAATATTGTTCTACACAAGATTTTCTATAGAAAATATAGTTCTACACAAGATTTTCTATAGAAAATATTGTTCTACACAAGATTTTCTATAGAAAATATTGTTCTCCACAAGATTTTCTATAGAAAATATTGTTCTCCACAAGATTTTCTATAGAAAATATTGTTCTCCACAAGATTTTCTATAGAAAATATTGTTCTCCACAAGATTTTCTATAGAAAATATTGTTCTCCACAAGATTTTCTATAGAAAATGTTGATCTACACAAGATATTCTGTAGAAAATATTGTTCTACACAAGATTTTCTATAGAAAATATTGTTCTACACAAGATTTTCTATAGAAAATATTGTTCTACACAAGAACAATTTTTTCTATAGAACAATATTTTCTATAGAAAATCTTGTGTAGAACAATATTTTCTATAGAAAATCTTGTGTAGAACAATATTTTCTATAGAAAATCTTGTGTAGAACAATATTTTCTATAGAAAATCTTGTGTAGAACAATATTTTCTATAGAAAATCTTGTGTAGAACAATATTTTCTATAGAAAATCTTGTGTAGAACAATATTTTCTATAGAAAATCTTGTGTAGAACAATATTTTCTATAGAAAATCTTGTGTAGAACAATATTTTCTATAGAAAATCTTGTGTAGATCAACATTTTCTATAGAAAATCTTGTGTAGATCAACATTTTCTATAGAAAATCTTGTGTAGAACAATATTTTCTATAGAAAATCTTGTGTAGAACAATATTTTCTATAGAAAATCTTGTGTAGAACAATATTTTCTATAGAAAATCTTGTGTAGAACAATATTTTCTATAGAAAATCTTGTGTAGAACAATATTTTCTATAGAAAATCTTGTGTAGAACAATATTTTCTATAGAAAATCTTGTGTAGAACAATATTTTCTATAGAAAATCTTGTGTAGAACAATATTTTCTATAGAAAATCTTGTGTAGAACAATATTTTCTATAGAAAATCTTGTGTAGAACAATATTTTCTATAGAAAATCTTGTGTAGAACAATATTTTCTATAGAAAATCTTGTGTAGAACAATATTTTCTATAGAAAATCTTGTGTAGAACAATATTTTCTATAGAAAATCTTGTGTAGAACAATATTTTCTATAGAAAATCTTGTGTAGAACAATATTTTCTATAGAAAATCTTGTGTAGAACAATATTTTCTATAGAAAATCTTGTGTAGAACAATATTTTCTATAGAAAATCTTGTGTAGAACAATATTTTCTATAGAAAATCTTGTGTAGAACAATATTTTCTATAGAAAATCTTGTGTAGAACAATATTTTCTATAGAAAATCTTGTGTAGAACAATATTTTCTATAGAAAATCTTGTGTAGAACAATATTTTCTATAGAAAATCTTGTGTAGAACAATATTTTCTATAGAAAATCTTGTGTAGAACAATATTTTCTATAGAAAATCTTGTGTAGAACAATATTTTCTATAGAAAATCTTGTGTAGAACAATATTTTCTATAGAAAATCTTGTGTAGAACAATATTTTCTATAGAAAATCTTGTGTAGAACAATATTTTCTATAGAAAATCTTGTGTAGAACAATATTTTCTATAGAAAATCTTGTGTAGAACAATATTTTCTATAGAAAATCTTGTGTAGATCAACATTTTCTATAGAAAATCTTGTGGAGAACAATATTTTCTATAGAAAATCTTGTGTAGAACAATATTTTCTACAGAATATCTTGTGTAGATCAACATTTTCTATAGAAAATCTTGTGGAGAACAATATTTTCTATAGAAAATCTTGTGGAGAACAATATTTTCTATAGAAAATCTTGTGGAGAACAATATTTTCTATAGAAAATCTTGTGGAGAACAATATTTTCTATAGAAAATCTTGTGGAGAACAATATTTTCTATAGAAAATCTTGTGGAGAACAATATTTTCTATAGAAAATCTTGTGTAGAACAATATTTTCTATAGAAAATCTTGTGTAGAACAATATTTTCTATAGAAAATCTTGTGTAGAACAATATTTTCTATAGAAAATCTTGTGTAGAACAATATTTTCTATAGAAAATCTTGTGTAGAACAATATTTTCTATAGAAAATCTTGTGTAGAACAATATTTTCTATAGAAAATCTTGTGTAGAACAATATTTTCTATAGAAAATCTTGTGTAGAACAATATTTTCTATAGAAAATCTTGTGTAGAACTATATTTTCTATAGAAAATCTTGTGTAGAACTATATTTTCTATAGAAAATCTTGTGTAGAACTATATTTTCTATAGAAAATCTTGTGTAGAACAATATTTTCTATAGAAAATCTTGTGTAGAACAATATTTTCTATAGAAAATCTTGTGTAGAATTATATTTTCTATAGAAAATCTTGTGTAGAACAATATTTTCTATAGAAAATCTTGTGTAGAACTATATTTTCTATAGAAAATCTTGTGTAGAACAATATTTTCTATAGAAAATCTTGTGTAGAACTATATTTTCTATAGAAAATCTTGTGTAGAACAAGATTTTCTATAGAAAATCTTGTGTAGAACAAGATTTTCTATAGAAAATCTTGTGTAGAACAATATTTTCTATAGAAAATCTTTTTTTTTTTTTTTTTTTTTTTCATCATTTATTTATTGTATCTTCATTATTTAATGAACTAACAATAAGTGGTTCAAATCTTATATCTAATATTATTATTTAATTAGTCCAGCCAGTGCCGGACGAAAAAATTTTGTGTTCATGGTTGTTTTGGTTAAATTGGCATTCTTCCTTCTAGATTAGGTCTGCTGTGTCCCTCCTTCTTAATCGAGTGTGGCCACGGTTATCTAATATGTTGCGGGCCAGCGGGTTTGGGTGAACTTCAAGTTTTTTTAAATATTTTTGTACGTTTTTCGAGATTTCAGTTTTTACAATGGGCACGTTTAGATCTTTGTGTATATTCGCGTTTTTGATATACCAGGGGGCAACTGTGATCATTCTTAGAAACTTGTTTTGGCGTCTTTGGATCTTTTCTACATTTGACGCTGAGGCCGTGCCCCATAACTGTATGCCATAACACCATATCGGTTTTATGATCATGTTATAAAGTAGAAGTTTACAATCTAAACTAAGCATGGAGTTTCTGCCAATAAGCCAATTAATTTGAATTGATTTCAATTTCATTTGAGTCAACTTTGCATCTATATGACTTTTCCATGTAAGGCGACGATCGAGATGTATTCCGAGGTATTTCACTTCCGATTGTTGAATTATTGTTTGGTTATTGATATGAATAGGGGGGCATGTTTCTCTACGCAATGTAAATGTAATGTGTGTACATTTTTGCTCGTTGACTTTAATTTTCCATTGTTTTAACCATTTTTCTAATTCAAATATGTGGTTTTGTAAGTGACGAGACGCTTCTTGAGGGTTTTCATGAATGCTTAGAATAGCAGTATCATCAGCAAATGTTGATGTATGAGTGCGATTGTTAGTTGGCATATCAGACGAATACATCAAATATAAAAAAGGTCCCAGGATACTGCCTTGGGGGACTCCAGCTTCAATGGGTTGTGCAGTACTTAAAAAGTTTCCCTCTTTAACCTTAAATGTTCGACCAGTTAAATAGCTTTCCAACAGCTTATGTGTGTTTGCCGGTAAATTTTGACTCAATTTGTATATTAATCCAGCATGCCATACCTTATCAAACGCTTGAGAGATGTCGATGAAGAGTGCAGAACAGTATTTCTTTTCTTCAAACGCTTTTCTCACCATATTTACAAGTCTATGGGTTTGTTCGATAGTACTGTGTTTTCTTCTAAATCCAAATTGATGATTCGGAATACAATTGTTTTCAGTTAACATCGGGTACAACTTGTTCATAAGTATCTTCTCAAATAGCTTTGATATATTAGACAATAGGCTGATGGGTCTGTATGATTCTACTTTTGTGTGATCTTTTCCCGGCTTGGGTATCATGGTAACCAGTGAAACCTTCCATTCTGGAGGATAATATTCAAGTCGTAATATAGCATTAAAAATAAAAAGAATTATTTTTATTGCTATCCGGGGTAGCTCCATAAGCATCTTGTTGCTGATCTTATCCATACCAGGCGCTTTCTTGGGATTTAAATCAGCAATAGCATTTTCGATCTCTCGAATCTCAAAACGTAGGGGTACGGCTGCTGCAAAATAGGGTGCAACAGGTGGCAACTCAATTGCTTCGTTTGTTGTGTTCGGTGTAAATACTTTTTTTAAATGATTGACAAACAGATTCCCTTTTTCAGTATCATTTCTTGCCCAACCACCACTTGAATTTCGCAAGGGGGACTTACATATAACGGGTCTTTTAAGATTTTTTGTTGCTCGCCATAATGAGTAATCCGATTGTGGGGTTGCGTCCAGGCTTTCTAAATATTTATTCAATGATTCCATTTTTCGAAATTCCAAGAGCTTTTTAAGTCTTTTTATACAATCTTTAAGCTTCGATTTTAGTTGGGGGGATCTGTGTAATTGCCACTCTCTTCGAAATCTTCTTTTTTCATTTAAGAGCCGTTCGACATCTGCAGAATTAATTCTATTATATCTGAATTTTCGGGGTGTTTGGGTAGCATGTTGAGCAGCCATTCTGAGATTTTTATCGAAATTGATAAGAGAGTGATCGATGTTTTCTGGTGTTCTTAGCGGTATGTTTTCCGAGCAATGTGTACTGAGGTATTTTTTATATTTGAGCCAATTTATTCTTGTGCCTGCCATCGCTAAATTACCAGTCGGGGATACAATTTCTAGGGGGCTCAATAAAGTAATAATAGTGGGTGAGTGATCTGAAGATAGTTCCAGCGAGGATTCAATTTGAATCATTTCTCTAGGGATATTTTTCATCACGCTAAAATCAATAACATCCGGTATTTTTCGTGGGTCAGTAGGCCAGTAAGTAGGTTGGCCGCTCGAAAGCACATGCAAACCCATTTTAGAAATTGAGTCGAACAAAACACGACCTTTAGGGGTAATCAGTCTTGTGTAGAACAATATTTTCTATAGAAAATCTTGTGTAGATCAACATTTTCTATAGAAAATCTTGTGTAGAACAATATTTTCTATAGAAAATCTTGTGTAGAACAATATTTTCTATAGAATATCTTGTGTAGATCAACATTTTCTATAGAAAATCTTGTGGAGAACAATATTTTCTATAGAAAATCTTGTGTAGAACAATATTTTCTATAGAAAATCTTGTGTAGAACAATATTTTCTATAGAAAATCTTGTGTAGAACAATATTTTCTATAGAAAATCTTGTGTAGAACAATATTTTCTATAGAAAATCTTGTGTAGAACTATATTTTCTATAGAAAATCTTGTGTAGAACAATATTTTCTATAGAAAATCTTGTGTAGAACTATATTTTCTATAGAAAATCTTGTGTAGAACAATATTTTCTATAGAAAATCTTGTGTAGAACAATATTTTCTATAGAAAATCTTGTGTAGAACAATATTTTCTATAGAAAATCTTGTGTAGAACAATATTTTCTATAGAAAATCTTGTGTAGAACAATATTTTCTATAGAAAATCTTGTGTAGAACAATATTTTCTATAGAAAATCTTGTGTAGAACAATATTTTCTATAGAAAATCTTGTGTAGAACAATATTTTCTATAGAAAATCTTGTGTAGAACAATATTTTCTATAGAAAATCTTGTGTAGAACAATATTTTCTATAGAAAATCTTGTGTAGAACAATATTTTCTATAGAAAATCTTGTGTAGAACAATATTTTCTATAGAAAATCTTGTGTAGAACAATATTTTCTATAGAAAATCTTGTGTAGAACAATATTTTCTATAGAAAATCTTGTGTAGAACAATATTTTCTATAGAAAATCTTGTGTAGAACAATATTTTCTATAGAAAATCTTGTGTAGAACAATATTTTCTATAGAAAATCTTGTGTAGAACAATATTTTCTATAGAAAATCTTGTGTAGAACAATATTTTCTATAGAAAATCTTGTGTAGAACAATATTTTCTATAGAAAATCTTGTGTAGAACAATATTTTCTATAGAAAATCTTGTGTAGAACAATATTTTCTATAGAAAATCTTGTGTAGAACAATATTTTCTATAGAAAATCTTGTGTAGAACAATATTTTGTATAGAAAATCTTGTGTAGAACAATATTTTCTATAGAAAATATTTTCTGTAGAAAATCTTGAGTATAACAATATTTTCTATAGAAAATCTTGTGTATGACGACATTTTCTATAGAAAATCTTGTGTAGATCAACATTTTCTATAGAAAATCTTGTGTAGATCAACATTTTCTATAGAAAATCTTGTGTAGATCAACATTTTCTATAGAAAATCTTGTGTAGATCAACATTCTCTATAGAAAATCTTGTGTAGAACAATATTTTCTATAGAAAATCTTGTGTAGAACAATATTTTCTATAGAAAATCTTGTGTAGAACAATATTTTCTATAGAAAATCTTGTGTAGAACAATATTTTCTATAGAAAATCTTGTGTAGAACAATATTTTCTATAGAAAATCTTGTGTAGAACAATATTTTCTATAGAAAATCTTGTGTAGAACAATATTTTCTATAGAAAATCTTGTGTAGAACAATATTTTCTATAGAAAATCTTGTGTAGAACAATATTTTCTATAGAATATCTTGTGTAGATCAACATTTTCTATAGAAAATCTTGTGGAAAACAATATTTTCTATAGAAAATCTTGTGTAGAACAATATTTTCTATAGAAAATCTTGTGTAGAACAATATTTTCTATAGAAAATCTTGTGTAGATCAACATTTTCTATAGAAAATCGTGTGTAGAACAACATTTTCTATAGAAAATCTTATGTAGAACAACATTTTCTATAGAAAATCTTATGTAGAACAACATTTTCTATAGAAAATCTTGTGTAGAACAACATTTTCTATAGAAAATCTTATATAGAACAACATTTTCTATAGAAAATCTTGTGTAGAACAACATTTTCTATAGAAAATCTTATGTAGAACAACATTTTCTATAGAAAATCTTATGTAGAACAACATTTTCTATAGAAAATCTTATGTAGAACAACATTTTCTATAGAAAATCTTATGTAGAACAACATTTTCTATAGAAAATCTTGTGTAGAACAACATTTTCTATAGAAAATCTTGTGTAGAACAACATTTTCTATAGAAAATCTTGTGTAGAACAACATTTTCTATAGAAAATCTTGTGTAGAACAACATTTTCTATAGAAAATCTTGTGTAGAACAACATTTTCTATAGAAAATCTTGTGTAGAACAATATTTTCTATAGAAAATCTTGTGTAGAACAATATTTTCTATAGAAAATCTTGTGTAGAACAATATTTTCTATAGAAAATCTTGTGTAGAACAACATTTTCTATAGAAAATCTTGTGTAGAACAACATTTTCTATAGAAAATCTTGTGTAGAACAATATTTTCTATAGAAAATCATGTGTAGAACAACATTTTCTATAGAAAATCTTGTGTAGAACAATATTTTCTATAGAAAATCTTGTGTATAACAATATTTTCTATAGAAAATCTTGTGTATAACAATATTTTCTATAGGAAATCTTGCGTAGAACAATATTTTCTATAGGAAATCTTGCGTAGAACAATATTTTCTATAAACAATCTTGTGTAGAAAATCTTAAGTATAACTATATTTTCTGTTGAAAATCTTGAGTGTAACATTTTTCTATAGAAAATAAAATAATTTTCTATAGAAAATCTTGTCTATAACTATATTTTTTGGACATGTGTGTATAACAGTATTTTCTATAGAAAATCGTATGAAAAACAGCATTTTCATTAAAAATCTTGTCTATTATAAATCATTTTCTATAGAAAATCTCGTATTCAACAGCACTTTCTATAGACAATTTTGTGATAACAGACGACAGTTTACAGCATAAAGCTACAGTAATATTAAAATTTTAAGTACTTTTTTAATACTATTTTAATACGGAACAAAAATATAATTTTCCAACCCTGTATATAAGATTAAAAGTAAATCTTAAAATAGGAGAACACATATGGAACCGTAACAGCAAATCCAATATGGAATCGTTTACATAATCTGTTGAAATTTCAAAAATTTTATAGAAATTGCAAACGGAATGACAAACTTACTATACATATGTATATAGCCTTGCCACTTATGATGAAGGGTATTAAAAGAATTAAACACAACAATCGAACAAAAAGCTTTTTCTGAATTGTTTGTTACATGGTGTAATGATATACAAGGTGACATTAATCAAACAGCTGATTATTTTTTTGCTCGAGTTTGTTTACAACTTCAATCTTGTCAAAATTTTTTTTGCTGTAGTTTGTATACATTATGTCAGTTGTTTTTGACACTATAAAAGTTATTTGTTTTTGTATTGTTGTATTTGTTGCCGTAACGCATACACCTTATAATCATTACGCCATGGTTTGTTATTTACTTTCATGTTTAAAAACGGCTAAAAAAATAGAATAACAATATGGGAGTCAAGGCGAATTGTTTAGACAAGTGAACTGTCAATTCACTTGTGATTGTTGTGGCGAAAAATACAACAAACCCAAAAGCAAAAACAATAACAGGCAACTTCGACAGTTCGACTATCTTTTAACAAAAAGATTTGTTGTTTTTGTACATGTTGTAGTTCTTTCGTCACCTTCTATAGATTCGCCTTGCTGGGAGTCAAAGTAAATTAATAAAGTAGCGACAGTACTACAACAAATACAACATTTACAAAAACCACAAGCAATTTTGTTTTTGGTTTAAGGTCTGAGCTGTCAAAGTTGCCTGTTGTTGTTTTTGCTTTTGGGCTTGTTGTATTTTTCGCCACAACAACCACAAGTGAATTGACAGTTCAGACCAAAGTAAAAAAAATAGTCAGCTCAAGGCGAATTTATACAAGGTGGAGTCAGTCAATCAGCTGATTACTCTTTTTTCGCTTGTTTGGTTCTAACATCTGTCAAAGCTTGTTATTATACTTCAATATCTATATATTCTAAGCAAATTAACAAAATATTTATATTTTGCATAAATAAGTAAAGGCCTAACTATTCAATTATCTACACTATATTTAGTTTTAATACATATTGCTTTAATTTTTAATTTCTGTTTTTTGACATTTGTTAAGAGCATTTGTTGTTTTTGTAGAACTACCACCACCTTGTATGAATTCGCCTTGAGTCAGCTGTTCTACTGAGTCTACTTTATTAATTTACTTTGCTGGGAGTGGTACGTTGCTCAATTATTTGTTGACAATAGTAACATACAACAACAAAAATGAAATAAGCGCAAAAGCAACGTACTCAAACAACGTGGTTGTTGTTTTTGTACAATATGTGTCAAGGCGTATTTAACAAGGTGACAGCAGTGGCGAATTGAAATAAATACAGGCGAATTCACTTATTTTTTATATATAGTGTTTGACATACGGGCGTACGGGCGGATATTTTTTATATATGTAGTTTGACATTTGTGCGTACTATTTCTATAATCAGCTGTGCTGCCGATGGCACCTTATTAAATGCACCTTGATATGTGTTCTGTGCAGTGTTACCATATGTCAAGTTTTCCCTTTTTAGCAAGGTTTTTGAGACGCAAAAAGTTTTATTTTTAAAAAAAAAAGTTTTTTTGGAAAATTGATATCAATAAGTTGAACCGATGATTTCAAAATGATAGTCCCCAAATTCATTCACTAAATGGGGAGATTGATTTGAATATATTGAAAGTGTCTCCAGCACTAAATTCACATAAATTATCTCAGTTTGATTACATATATGTACTAATTGGGTTTTGTAATTTTAGTATGTACTTAGAAATAAAAAGTTTTTTTCAAAAAATATATAGCAACACTGGTTCTGTGTACGCGTGAGAGAGTTGCTCTTTTGAGAACACATTATAAAAAGCTCTCTCTCAAGGCGAATTTATATACCAGGTGCAAGGTTGCCAATTTAGCCATTTTCCGGCTAGATCTAGCGATTTTATTTTCATTTAGCCATAAAAAAATGGCTAGATTTTATCTAGCCGGAAGATCTAGCCATTTTATTTTGTCTTAGCCTTTTTTATTTTATACTTTTCTTGAACATTTTTGGAATTTTTTAAAAATAAAACAGTATTTTTTATGAAATGACAAAGATTTGATGAGAATATTATTGCTTTTTGGAAACAGGCTTCGAAATTGTTTCCAAAGCAAACACATCAGGCATATTCAAAAATCAATTTTGCATTTCCTCAATGGATCCCATTTTGAATGTAAGTGCCCAGAAATTTGTTTAATTTATCAAAAAGGAATAAAAAATTATTGATATTACAATATTTATCCCCATTTTCTCAATCTCTGATTATTTTTTATCGTGACGACATCCTGACAGTTCTCATCAGCGTTGCCAGTATTTTTTTCAAAAAAACTTTTTATTTCAAAAAAAAAACTTTTTTTTCCTAAAAAAAACTTTTTTTTATAAATTATACAAAAACAAAATTTGTACATATAATTTTAATTCAATTTTATTAAACATATTACATAAAACAAAATAACATAACATAAAACATTTTACAATAATATATACAAAATATATAAAAAGGAAGTTAAAAAAAATATAACAAATAAAATTCATATTTTGAGATCATGGTATAAAAAAAATTATAAATATCTTATTTGTACATTGTATTATTAAATTTCAATGACATTTCTGTTGATTGCACGAAGTTTGTACAATTTCTGTTATTTTTTTTTAAAAAGTCTTTTGTCCGTAAAATACCACATAAAGTTGGTATTTCTAATTTATTTCTTATTTTAGTTTTATTTAAATTTATTTGAGAAAATATTCGCTCTACATTGGCTGTAGATATAGGTACTGATAAAATTGCATAGACCAATTTTTTTAAACACGGAAAAATTTCAGACCCATCACAACGTTTTACTTTAAATACGGTCTCCCAAAACTTTTCAATATTTTGTTCTTCAAATAAATTTAATTCCTTAAAATCAAAATGAAGTAGCTCACGCCATTCATCATCAGTTGGTTGTATATTATTAATATCAACTACATTTGGTACAAAAGCACACAAATGGGAAATAGACTTTTTGTTGCCCTTTATTATATTGAGAGGTGCCAAATCCTCAACACCTTTAAGGAAATTGTTGTCGAAATCGAACTTTTTTAAAAGGCCATTACAAAGCTCAACATAGAATTTTAAACAATGAGTTCTGAAATCCATTTCATCAGACTCAGATATTTTTTGTGAACTTAATGCTAAAGATACTTCAGCTCCTAAATATATGTCTTTGTGGTCTTTTAGATATGTGCTATTGTTTACATCTATTTTTTTGAACCTTCCAAAACTGATAAACTCATCCTTTACAACATATTCAAATATTTTGCAGTACAAACGATTTATTTCCCCATTTAGTAAATGAATTTGTGGACTTTCATTTTGAAATAAACGGTTCAACTTATTGATATCATTTAAAATAAATTTCAAAAATAGCAAATACAATTCAAATTCGGGTTTTTGTAAAATGTTAATTATTCTTTCGGTAGAATCAAATTGTTCTAAGTCTTCATGTAAAAAAAACAATTTTAATACATCTAATCGGCTCAAAAGTTGGTTTACAGTAGCTTCGAGTGAAAGCCATCGTGTTTGCGAAGGATGCAACATTTTCCGGGGCTTATAATCTAATAATATTTGCAGGTCTCCAAATAAACCCACTCTCTTTGGGCTATTTTGAATAAAATTATATATATCCCTGGCTCCACCTTCAACAAATTTGGGCAAAAAACTACATGCATAGTTAGCACATAGCGCAAATGAATGGCAAGTGCATTTAAATATAATTAAGTTTGGACAATCTTTTTTTAAAAGAATAGCAACTGAATGGTTAGCACCTGTCATTACATTAGCGCCATCCGCTGCAAATCCTATTAAATTTTTTTTGTAATCAATGTAATTTTGGTTGAAAACGTTAACAATATCTTCATAAATGCCTACGGCATTGCAATTATTAACTTTAACAATTTCAAAAAAAAAATCACAAATCTTGCCTTCATATTCCACACGCACAACTAACGATAACAGCTTTGTTGTTGATATGTCTGTAGATTCGTCGACACATAGTGAAAACCATTTATTTCGAAGAATATTACAAAGTTCTTCTTGATGCGTTTCTCCAATGACATTCTTCACTAATGCTGTTGTTTTTGTTCTTGCGCATGACATTTTTTTTATGGTCTCCGAATCTTCGACAGTTCTTTGTAGCAGTGGAATTAAGTGATCCATTGCCAAAAATGGAACATTATGCTCCGCGCAGAAAGCAGCTAAGTGGAGTTCAACGTTTGACACTTTCTCATTAAATCTGCCCATATTACTAAATACTAAACTGCTGCCTGCACAGACTTCAACGGCTTTTGCTCTTTCGTTGTGCTTCGTTGTTTTTGCATGTGCTTTTAAATCTGAAATTCCGGCCATGGCTTTTATTTGGCAATTACAAAGTTTACAAAAAGGCAAATTGTCTTCGCTTTTCTTGATCCATGTTTTCAATAATGGATGGTCTTCCCACGATTTTATATAGTTTCCAAGTTTACGTTTTTTTGGTTTTGTTGCACAATGTGGAGACTCTATTATTTCTACCACATCTTCTGGGAGGTCGTTGTTTTTTTCATTTGAAACTAATAATGTAAATAATTCGTTATTTGAAATATAATAATTATATTATTTCTCAAACTTACCGTTTTTTGTTAAATATTTGTCCATGTTTTTTTTTTTTAAAAACTTATTAACAATGTCAAAGAAATAGTAAACAAACTAGTGTAAAACAAAATAACCAAAGCAAAATAAAATAACGTCTTTTTCATCGCTATAAACAAGATGTAGTCAGTAGTACTGCTTTTTATTTGTACATATGAACTTCAGTACTCCTAACTGTCAAACTCCATATATACATATATACATATTGCTTTTATTTGTTGTTGTAAACATGGTACCATTTCATAAATATATGACATTGTTGCACTTAAGAAGGAGTAAAAATAAATTAAACACTGTTGCAATAACAAGGGCGTAACATGTTACAATATCGTTATATTAGTGAAGCTGTGCTGAATAGTATAGAAACATTGTTTTGTTAATGGCAATAATAGTTTTTTTTTAATAAACTAAAATTGGTGAAGCCTTTTTGTACAATTATTATAACAAACTTGAGAAAAATGTATAAATTTCTAAAAAACTTTTTTTTTTAGAATAAAACTTGAAAACTTGTTTGCATCTCAAAAAACTTGCAAAAAAAGGGAAAACTTGATATCTGGTAACACTGGTTCTCATACAAAAATTCTATTAATTGAGAAAATGGGGGTTAATCTGCTAAATCCCATTAACACGAAGTCGGCAAAAATTATTTTTGAAAACTGTCAGTAATACATAACCAGACTTCGTGGTAATTGAGGCAAGAAATGTAATATTTATGAATTTGTATTCAGTTATTTTTGGGTTTTAGCCATTTCTAGCCATTTTTAATTCAAAATCTAGCCATTTTCAGAGCTAAAGAGTTGGCAACCTTGTTGTTTTGATGTTTGAGCTGTCAATTATCCTATGATTGTTGCGGCGAATGCTACAACAAACGTAAAAGTAACAAAAACAACAGGCAAACTTTGACAGCTTAAACCACATAAACAAAAACAAATTGCAAGTGGTTTTTGTAAATGTTGTACTTGTTGTAGAATCGACACCACCTGGTATATAAATTCGCATTGCTGAAGATTGACAAAAAAACACATACATACATACATACAAATAAACCCAGTTGGGCACGTCTTCAAGACATCCTCAATGATAGGTGCACGACAATGTATATTCGTCGACGACATATGAGGGACATCCAGAACAAATCGTCAAAGACTTTTTCGAACAAATGTCGCGAAAATCGTGGACGACTAAAAGAGAGACAATGTCGTTCAGTTTGTCGTTTACATCATAGCCATGAAATGTTCGGCTATAAGTTAATAGAAGACCACATTGAAGATAATGTCGCTCAACGTTTCGTCAACATTCAAGACATTGTCGCTAATCTAGTCATCAATTGTCTTTGATATAAGACATGTCTTACATAAATCGTCAAAGACAATGTCGTCTACGACGATTTTTCCTACTGGGAAGCTTTGTTTGTTATTATACATCAGTCATGGGCAAACACATACCACCATGAGTATATTTGTGTGCGTTAAGCAGCAGAGAGATGACTGACTGCACTGACTGTAATAAAAGAGAGAAAATCATAAACATAAAAAAATCCGCAACATAACCTTGCTTCTACAAATGCTAAACAGCAACTGATTTGATTTTGATCTCTGAGATCGTAACAAAGCAACAAACAATTGGTCATTTCAGTAAAACACAGACACACTAATACACATAAGCTTATAGTGTAGGTGTGTCAACAAAGCGTCAGCAGAATTTTTTGGCCTATGCACGCGAATTTTATATTGATTTTATTTAACCGATTTTTTTTTTTAAAAATTAAACACAAGTTTTTTTTGGAGGAGAACCGTTCTTGGCCTTGGATTAATACCAACTGACTTTATTCAATTTATTTTGTTAAAATGAAACTTATATAATTATGCTTATTTAACATTTTTCTTTTAATATTGCTTATTGATTAATTTAACATTTTTCTTTTAATATTGCTTATTGATTAGTTTTAATTTATTTCAATTGTAATTTTAATTCTAGGAATTGCGACCGAAAAATAATTTATTTTAACGGACCGGAAATGAAATGAATTTATGCTAAAGTTTTACTTATTTATAATGCTACTTATAAATTCGTCTATTAGGTCCGTATTCTTATATGTAACTTCTCCCCCCTTTAGATTAGAATTCTCCTGAATTCTGTTATTCAACTTTATCTTAATATGTTTATGTTTGGTTATGATTATAATAAGTAAAGTAAGTATTACAATTATGATTAAAATGTTACAGCTATATGTGATTCTCTTGTGGAAATTTAATTCTTTGATATTTCTTACATTTACTTTATGTTCTTCTTTAATTTGTTCAAATGTTATCTTATTAGTAAAATTCCTTATACTATCAATATTATTAAATATTTGTTTTTGTTCTATAGTTTCTACAACGTTTGAAAGGAGATAATCCTTTATTTTTACTGAACAATTATTATAATTAATTAAATAGTTTCCATTTAAGATAATTTTTTCAGAATTACAAGTTTGATTTATATTTATATTAATTGAATTTTTAATTATAATTGTATCTATATCTAATTCAATTATTTCAAATTCGTTATGTTTTATTAGTTGACAATTATTTTTGATTATACAATGTGTGCTTATTTTTAAATCTTTTAGATGTTTGTGTTCTTCAAATTTATAAATTTTATTATCAAATTCAAAAATCTTTTCAATATTATAATCTATTTTATTACTTTCATTATTTGGTATGGGTACAATTGATCTTAATTTTACTATTTCAAAGGTTTTAGGTATTTTTATGCCAAAAACTAAGTGAGAATCACTTAAAAACGTTGTTCCAATTTGTATATATTTTAATTTATTATAGTCTATTTTATATTTCTCTATTTCGTTAAAAGTTAAAATACTAGGATGTATCATACCATATTTTGCGGAAATAACATTATCCTGCAAATGTTCTATCTTATTTTTTATAAGTTGTATATTTGATAATTGTTCTAAATATATGTGCTTATTATTTTCTATATCTAGAATTTTATCAATAGAATTTATTTTTGTCTCTATTATTTTTCTATCATTTTCGACAATTATTTTAAAATGGTTTATAGTTTCATTAAAATAGTTATTAATTACAATTTGTTGATCATTATTGTTAATTATTTCATTAATATTAAATAGATGTTTTTGAATATTCTGTCTGTCTTCGTCGTCCATAGTGCCAAATAACCATTTTGACATACTACCTATGCCGTTAATTAGTCCTCTACGTTGTCTGATTTGTTTTGGTTTTAAAGTAGTTAATTTATTTCTGGCATCTAATAATTCAAGTTGAAGTATTTCCTTATTGTTTGTCCTCATTAAAATAACGTTTTCCGTCATTTGGTCCAGAATATGTTCTATTTCTTTTAGGTTTATTATATGTAGTATTATGTCGGATTCCTTGACAATCTCCTGATTTTTTATAAAAATGTCTATAAATCCTGATTGTTCCGTAAGTCGTTTAGTTGTTATTATTCCCTTACTCGATGGTGTCAGCATGATCATCATTAGTATTATCATCATCCAAATCTGAAAATTTTAAGGGTCTTTTAATATTACACAGGTGTATTTTCTCCAATCTAGCTTTTTTATATTTTGGTTGTTCCTTATGTCTAACTGCCTTGTAGTTTTTTATAAATCCTTCTTTTCTTGCTTCTCTATAGTCCTCTCTAGATTTATTCAGTTTTTCTATTACCTTTCTTTTATTTTCCTCCAAATTTTGTTTAACCGTGCTGTTTTCTATTTTCCCTAAATGTACATCCTTAGGTGTGCATTTAATGCTTGAATGGTAACGTTCATTATAATTTCTTATTGCCTTCTGAATCAATTGTCTTATTGGAACATTCTTTTCCATTTTATATAATATCCTGAATTTTTCTGCTATTGTATTGTGAAAACGTTCTATGTCCGCATTACCTGT
Organism: Calliphora vicina; assembly: GCF_958450345.1. Lineage (NCBI taxonomy): Eukaryota > Metazoa > Arthropoda > Insecta > Diptera > Calliphoridae > Calliphora > Calliphora vicina. The sequence continues at coordinate 79,960,008 of NC_088782.1, read as the reverse complement.
ATGACTGTTGGGTTTAGTCAAATGTAATTCAATATTTTCATTCTGTAAAAATTCCTTTATTCGTACTGCTTTGAATTCATTGTCCGCTACTATTTTCTTTGGTTTTCCTATTTTTGAAAAGTGGTCTTCTAATTGCTCGATAATAGTCAAATGGTTTTTATCATTTAATGGGTAAGCCGCTCCGAATTTAGAAAAACTATCTATTACTGTTAAAAAATTATTTCTTTTTATTACATAGGTGTCCAGGTGAACAATCTCATTTTGTTCCGATGGTGTTTCTGTAAATAAAAATTTAGGTCTGATCGGATTCCTGTCATATTTTACCTCTTGACATATCTCACATTGGTTAATTACCAATTGAATTAATTCCATCAGTTTTGGATAGTAAATTTTGTTCCTAAGTTGGTTATAAGTTTCGATTATACCTGAATGCATACTCTCCTTAACGTGGTACAATGATATTTGCTTAACTGTTTCCACTTCTGTATCTATATCCTGTGCCCTTTTAGTACATTTAATAAACTTTATCTGACTGTCGTTTGAATACATCTCTATTAGCTTTTCCTGTACTATATTATACTTCCTTTCGTGTAGTTCTGAATAAATTCCAATTTGGCCTTTAGAGATATATCTCCTAAAAATTTCTCCCATATGCTCAAAATCGTTTTCAGCAATAAAAATAATTCGTTTACCATTTATCTCCTTGAACTCTTCTACTTTATTATTTGTCAAAATTATCTGAGTTTTATATTTATTAACTATCTCGTCCTTAATGAAAAAATAATCTCCTAATTCTTCATCGGCTGAATGTACAGTTGCCATGGATACATCGTCTTCTATGTGATTAATAGGGAAAGAAATTTCGCTATTACTGTTCTCACCCCCCTCGTTTTCCAAAATAGTGTCCTCACTTTTCTCAATTCTGCTTAGAAAGTCTGCCACCTTATTTTCCTTTCCTTTTAAGTATTCGATCTCAAATTGGTATTCACCTAATTTTAACAACCATCTCTGGTGTCTGGGAGACATATCCTTCCCCCTGTACTTGGAATGTAAATATTTAATTGGTTGGTGATCGGTAAGGATTTTAAATTTTCTATCGTAAAGGTAAGGTCTGAAATAATTGACACTCCACATTATGGCCAGAAACTCTTTATCCGTTGCAGAATAGTTTCTTTCATGGTTATTCAGAGTTCTTGAGGCGTAACATACTGGATGTCCTTCTTGTGACAATACGGCACCGATCGCATAATTGGATGCGTCTGTTGTCAATGTAAACTGTTTTTCAAAGTCAGGGAAACGTAATATCGGATGTATACTAATTAGGTTCTTTAATTTCTCAAAGGCTTCAATATAAGTAGGATCTTTCGTATTTATTCTCACCCCTTTCTTCAAATACTTAGTAATTGGTTGTGCTACTTTGGCATAATCTTTTATAAACTTTCTGTAATATCCTGTAATTCCCAAAAAACTTTTGATCTGCCTTTCCGTTCTAGGTAATTCTAATTTTTCTATTACCTTAATTTTATCCGGATTAGGTTTCATTCCATGTTTCGTTAAAACATGTCCTAAGAATTCCGTCTCTCTCCTTAAGAAATTACATTTATCTATTTGAATTTTTAAATTTTTTTCTTCCAGCACATCAAAGATCTCGCGTATTGCATTTAAGTGTTCCTGTAGCGAAGTGCTAAATATTAGGATATCATCCAAATACACGACACAAGTTTTGTTAATATAATCCCTTAAGATTTCATTCATTAGCCGTTGGAATGTGGCTGGCGCATTTTTCAAGCCAAATGGCATCCTAATAAATTCATATAATCCATGTGGTGTTACAAACGCAGTTTTCTCTCTGTCCTCTTTCTTTACTAAAATCTGATGATAACCTTTTGCTAAATCTAACGTGGTAAAATATTGAGCTCTACCTAACTTATCTAATATTGACTCAATATTTGGTAATGGAAACTTATCGTCTATTGTATGTAACCTCATTTAACTTCCTATAATCTATTACTATGCGGTATTTTTTCTCACCAGAATTGTCCATTTTCTTAGGTACAACTATAAGTGGACTTGAATACCTAGAGTGGCTTTTCTGAATAATACCCTGTTCTTCCATTTCCTTAAATTGTTTTCTAACCTCCATTTCATGTTGTGGTGGATATCTATACATTTTCGAATTAATTTGCTGTTGTGTTGTCGTCCTTATTTCGTGCTGAATTTCTGTTGTGTTAGTTAATAAATCACCCTCTTTAAAAAATAATTTCCTATATTGTCTTAACAACTTTATAACTTCCCTATGCTCCTCCTCGTTTAAATGACCTAATGCAAGTCTTTCAAATTTTGGATCACTAATTTCAAGTGTGCATATGTGACTAAAATCGTAAGGCTTATTCAAAAATTAGCATGTTCTCCTATTAAGCGTTATTTCTCCTTTTTCTATATTTATCTGAGCATTCAGCGAATTTAATGTATCAATACCTATAATGAAATCATAAAGTCTTCCCCTTAATGATGTGACTTTCCAACGTATTCTTGCATTGTCTGGTAAGTTAAATTCGTCTGGTCCTTTTGTATGTACTTCATAATCTATTGTATCCTTATTCGTTATTGTACTAAATGTTATTGGTCTTTTTAATTTAATTTTCATAAAGTCATCTATTCCACTGTCAATTAAACTTAAACTTGCTCCTGTATCTATTAATGCTACGTATCTTTTATTTTCAATATTCAATTCTATTTTAGGCCAACATTCCGAGGCTGCCTCATAAAAACATGTTATTATCTTCTTCTTCATAACTTCCTCTTGGTCCCTCTGGGCTTTGCCTATCAACAATTAAGCGATCTTGGCTAACTGTGTGATTAGGGTGTCCTGCCACTCGAGAGTTACCATAGTTAATATCTAATCCTTCCCGGCTTTGCCTATCGAGGTTTAAGCGATCTTGGCCAAACCTACGATTAGGGTGTCCTGCTACTTGAGGATTACAATAATTAACTTCCAATCCTTCCTGGCTTTGCCTATCGAGGTTTAAGCGATCTTGGCCAAACCTACGATTAGGGTGTCCCGCTACTTGAGGATTACAAACATTCACTTCTATATTATCTATTTCCATGGGTTCTATTCGTTTCTGTCTATTCGGGTTCCAACGAACTTGGTTAGAATAAGGCCTGGGATATCCCGCTTGTCGGAATTGTCCCACGATATTGTTGTTTCCCAGTTCATTTTGGATCCTGTATCGTCCCGAAATGTTATTATTCCCATTATCGTTATTATTATTCATATTACCATTAGTATTCCTATTATTATCATTATTCATATTATTATTGTATCTATAATTGGTGTTGAATTGGTTTCTATTATTATTATTATTCCTATACCTGTTTACCTGTGAACGATTTAAAGTCCCTCGAAACTTTCTAAATTCTGGCCTAATGCAACTGTCCTCGTACCTTCTTTTCGTCATTGTATCTATTATGGTCCCTAAATCCCGTTCATCGTATATCTTATCTAATAATATTCCCTGTGTCATTTCCTTTGCTATGTTCGTTAATAAACTATCCACATTAGTCAAGTCTATGCAATGATCGTCCTGATAATAAATACTTAATTCATCACTCTTATACTTAAGATTCTGTAATTCTACAGCTAGCTCACTTACATTATTTACTCTTAGTTCATTTATCCTTCTGTAGATTTGGTGTGGCTCCACGTCTGGTCTATACCTTAGCTTCAGTGTTTTCTTTATAATAATCCAATTATCAGGTTGATGTACGTTGATTACGACGTTCTTTGCTTCTCCTTGGATATTGCGGTAGTAGATAGCCTTTATAGCTTCCTTCTTTAGGCCTTCCTCTCCTATCGTTGATAACAAGTACTCCACACTGCTCAAAAATGAATTTATGGTGATGTCCCCAACACCCGTAAATATTGGTAAGTATGACACATTCTTTAAAATGCGATCCAACTGATTATGTTGTTGTGGCAATTGTTGTGGCTGCTGTTGTTGTTGTTGTAGTTCTAGGTATGCACTACGCAGCTGTTCTAATTGCTGCTCCCGTCTTGCAAGTTGTTCTAGCACTGACGTGTCTATTGCTTGAGTTGGTTCCATCCTTCTTTGGTCGAACGCAGAGTTCCTTTTTATCTTGTGTTTATGTATGATTTTGCTGGTTAAAGTTTCTTACTATTATTAGTGGTGTCAACTGGCTTGAGTGTTCACTGCACTATTTGTTTCTTCTAGTGGTGTCGACTTGCCTTAATGTTCACTGCACTGTTTATTTTAGTGGTGTTTAATAAAGATTTATTATTCACTGCACTTTTTATTTTAGTGGTGTCTAATTTTTTTATTATTCACTGCACTTTTTATTTTTATTACTTTATAATCCTGGAGGGTCCCGTGGGATTCGCAGGATTTAAATTTTATTTTTTTTTATTATATTTTCGTTTAGGTACGTATCACTGGATCCTGTTCACTAACACTTGGATCCTACCGACTGCGCCAATTTTATATTGATTTTATTTAACCGATTTTTTTTTTAAAAATTAAACACAAGTTTTTTTTGGAGGAGAACCGTTCTTGGCCTTGGATTAATACCAACTGACTTTATTCAATTTATTTTGTTAAAATGAAACTTATATAATTATGCTTATTTAACATTTTTCTTTTAATATTGCTTATTGATTAATTTAACATTTTTCTTTTAATATTGCTTATTGATTAGTTTTAATTTATTTCAATTGTAATTTTAATTCTAGGAATTGCGACCGAAAAATAATTTATTTTAACGGACCGGAAATGAAATGAATTTATGCTAAAGTTTTACTTATTTATAATGCTACTTATAAATTCGTCTATTGGGTCCGTATTCTTATATGTAACTCGCGTGCATTAGAATCCCAATTTTGCTCGTGACTGTTATACATATATTTGCATGACATCATTGAAAACAATAACAAATTACATTGTGTTTTGGTTTTATGGTTATTTCTCAGCCCAGGTCCAACTTACTATGGTCTTATATACGTCGATGCAAAGGTCTATGAAATATCTATCATTAGATATCCATATTGTCTATATTAATGACTTAGTAATCCAGATATAGGTCAAAAATAGGTAAAAAATCGAGGTTGTCCTGGTTTTTTCCTTATATCTCAGCCATTTGTGGACCGATTTTCTCGATTTTAAATAGCAACCGAGCCGGAAGAATTCGGAGATATTGATATATGAATCATGTATGTATGTTATTTGGGGGCTTCGGGAAGTTGATTTCAACACACAGACGGACAGACGGACATGGCTATATCGATTCCGCTATCTATAACGATCCAGAATATATATACTTTATGGGGTCGCAAATGAAAAATGTGGAAATTACAAACGGAATGACAAACTTATACCCTTGCCACTCATGGTGAAGGGTATAAAAACATTGAGTGACTATTTAATTCTGTTGTTGTTGTACATTTGAATAAATAAAGAGTTGTTACAATTTTCAAACTACTAAACGGCTTTTATTTGCAATCAAAAGTATCCGGTTTATTTAAAGGAAATAAACTAACGTTTTAAAAAGGTTAAAACATAACAATACGTTAGAAGAAGAAACATGTAATCATTACATCGATTCTGAGAATTTAAAGGTGAATAGTTCTTTTTGTAATGAGCCATCTTCGATCCCACCTTTTTGTTATGCAAAATGTTTTGAAACTGTTGTGGAATTCAAATTTGTAATACAATTACATTCCAATAATAATTACGGTCGTTCAGACATAATTTCTTTACAAAAATCAATTCAATCTTTCATAATAGAACCCATTTGTAATTTTCTAGAAAGTTGTGTTGAAAATGAATCTTTCGAAGAAATACCTCCAACAACAATAGTAAACGACTTAAAAAGTTTATTTAAAAATGTAATTACAAACTATATGTTAGAAAAACAGGTATTTTCAATTGACAAATCCTTAAATGCTAAAGGCACTTTAATGCCTTTACGTTTTCAGTTTGAACAGATGTTTACAAAAGATGGTTTCATTGACAAAGTTCTTACCCATATAGAAGCAACTGAAAAAAACTGAAAATACTAATTATGTATACAATTTCAGGAATATTATAATACTGGCAAAAGAGGTAAACTTTACAACAAGATATTTAATTTAAAACGACTATCAAAAGGCATTTTCAAGTCCGAAGAAGAATATGACACTGACTTACGAGAGGAAATAGGTAAGATTAATTTTTCCAAAATCTTGATTTGTGTAAAATACTGTTATACTATGTTTATTTTTAAGTTCCAGAAAAAGATTCCAGTTTTGCAATCCAAATTCTTCGAAGTGGAAGCTATAGTAATGATGAAATGGATTTATATTGGAGAAAATGTTATAAATATAGATTTCAGCAAATCAGGGAATCAAACTCTACATCCGTGATCTTAAAATTGTGGCCTGAATATATCAAACCTTCCGGATACACATTAGTAAGCTAACTCTTTTTATAAATATTTACACGATAAATTAGATTATTTTGAACTGAATTAAATATTTTCAGATTGACATTGATTTTGGTCTTAAGTATCCACAAGCTAAAGATATGAAAACCAAGTGGGTTTTTACAGAAAATAAATTGTTACATATGCTTCGGACTAAAGTAACCAACGTTTCGGTTTCAACGATGCTGAACAACTTAAAATCATGCGATGATGGTAAGTTATTATTTTATTATTTATTCACTCATTCAACTTTTAATTACATTTTTTATTTATTTCAGAATCAAAGATTTTTTCAATTTTATATTTCCCACATTATTTGTTTCACCACAGCAGAAAGTTGTTACTGACAAAGCCGGGGCTAAAATCAGAAAAAAAATTACCGTAATGGATTCCCAAGATTCGTTTGCCATAGTTGCAGAAACCAAAGAAAAAATGGATATGAAATTAAAACTCCTAAAACTTCAAAAATGTAACATCCAACCAAGGTTGTTAATTCTTGGTGAAATAGCAAATATTAAAGAAATGTATGTTTATTTTGATGAAATAAAATATCCAATGGTACAAATAATCACTGCTGTAAATATTCTATTTAAAACTTTCTTCGTTTTTAACTTGGAGTTTCCTATAGAATCCGATTTATTTTATAATTTTATGCAACAATTTTTTTATGAAATTAATTCAGAAAAGAAATATTCAAAAGTCTTCACTGTAATTAATGAAATTTTAAATTTAAAAGAATAATGTAAAACTATTTAAAATTATTAAAAACTTAAAAATTATTTCTCAAATAATATGTTATTTTAAGTATAATTAAAATATATTTAAAAATGAAATCTTTATGTTCCTAAAATTTATTATTAATTATCTAGAATTAACAACAGTATTTTTGAAAGATCATTTTCAGTACGATCCTCTAGAATTTGGAATAATTCTAAAAATAAGTATTTAGAACATTTAAGAAATGCAACCTAAAAAAAATATTATTTTTAAGAACAAGCTAAAAAATCAAATAAAAAATATATATATTAAATATATTAAATATTATTATTATACATATAAAAAACTATTGTAATTTTGATCATTACATTATTTTACTAATGTATTAATCATACATGGCCCTATGGGATCGATTAAATAAATAAAAATGAAATGAAAATTTACAATTATAAAATATAATTATATTTTTATGTAATAGCTTAAATATTTTTTTTAAAAATAAATTTTTGTACAAAATTTTTTATTTTTTTTTAATATTTTGAGTGAAAAAAAACATTTTTGATAAAAAAAATTGTCAAATCAATGAAATTTTTTATTTAAATTAGCGTAAAATCCGACAAAATAAATGTTTGGTTTAATAAAATTTTTAATCAATTTTTAACAAATTATTTTATCAACTAATAAGTCAAAAATTCAACAAAAATGTTTATTAGTTTCACAAAAAATTTTGTTGGAGATTAAAAAATTGTCCGATTAATTTTTTAGTTGACTTCGAGCCCTAACCGCGAAAATAACGTAAGCGCCAAAAATCATATTTTATAGGAGAGAGTTTTTTTCGTTTTTTTTTAAGTTGTGCGAAGGATTTCTTTGAAACTTAAAATGTAGTCTATTAATGGTATCATACATGCGATAAGTGTATTTTTAAGTTAATTTTGTGAGCAACAAATTTGTTTTGGAGCTTACGTTATTTTTACCGTTTCTATTAAAGGCAGCTGAGACTAAATTGTGGCGCATACGATAAATGCTTTACAAAGAAAAAATATTTTCTTAAGTTTCGAAAAAATATATTTTGGGAATGTTTTAGGCCAATATATTCGTTATGAAAACATTGAGGAATACTATTTTTATTGCAAAGAGCTTTTATATCATTGAATTTATGTGACGAAATTTTTAATTCTGTGTTGTATAGCGGATGAGGTCCATGGAACGTAGAAGTATTTAAATCAATGTTAATAGTCTCTTCCTCGCTATTGTCTAAATTGCTGTATTTAATTGTAATCACGGTTGTATCAAAAATTGCAGACCACATCGGGCTTAATTTTTTTTGGAAGAAGCAGACTAGAAAACATTTTCCAGTTTTGAAAATCAGAGTGCTTTAACGATATACACTCATAACCGTAACAGTTTGTTCTTGCACTTCGAATAACTGAAGGCCACTCACTAGGAGTCCATACAGTTCGGTTTCGAGTAAATGATTCTATTGTGCTGTGAATAGAATCAACAAGCATCATGGTAAGACCTGGTAGTAAGTAAGTAATTTTAGTAGATTTAATGTATTTGGATGATATAATGAAATAAGCTATCATGGTTAACATGGCTTTTTTATGATTTTGTCAGGCACAGCTATAGCAATACAAACTTAAATCCTTCACAGTTTTCCGTTCATCTAAAATAAGGAGATATTTGTACATTGCAGTACAAATTTCTATACAACATCGTTTGCCGTCTTTTTCACCCCATAAAAAACACAATCCATAAACATTGTAATACTAGTATTTTCTTGAATAAAACAGTATAATATTTATACCCTACACCACCATAGTGGGGAGATGTTTGCAGATGTTTGTAACGCCCAAAAATATTAGTCTAGCACCCACCTTAAAGTATACCGATCGACTCAGAATCACTTTCTGAGTCGATTTAACGATGTCCGTCCGTCCGTCTGGCTAACTGTCCATGTAAAACTTGTGCGCAGAGTACAGGTCGCAATTTTGTACATATAATTTTTTCGGCCCAAGGACGGATCCTATTGAAATTTTCTGAAATCGGTCCATTATTTTACCTAGCCCCATACAATTGTCCTACCGAAATTGGACTTTATCGGTCATAAATGTTTAATTTATATGGATATATCCACAAATTTTGCTCCACATAAGTTTTATATATACGGAATTCATGTCACCAAATGTTATTGTGATCGGCCCATAATTAGTTATAGCTCCCATATAAGACCCGCTTCCAAAAATCACTGTAACGTGCATAAATCTCTTAAAAATTTCGGTCCATAATTGGTCATAGCGAAAATCGAAAATCACTCAAAAATATAAATTATTGAAAATTTAAATTTTTATTAGTGTAGGGTATTATATGGTCGGGCTTGACCAACCATACTTTCTTACTTGTTTTACTATGAGGCATATTCAAAACTTGTTGAAGGTCGAAACTAGCACATAAAAACAAAACATTTTCCCTCCTTTGTTTTGTTCCTTCAAAAAAATTCTTAAACTTAAATTCTTCTGTTTGGATGTGACTGCTGTCTGAATTTTTTCCTTGATCACATTTAGTACATCTATCCTTTTGTATTTAAATTTTTTTGGATTTTCCCTCTAGTTCTTCGGCAACTCTTACTTTCATTTACTGCCCCTTTTTGCTTTTATGTCGCTTACGTTATTTTTGCGGTAAAGCAAAAAGGTGAGTGTCGCTTACGATATAATTGAAATTGCGATATCTCTGTATTTATAAACACTTTTTTGTGGTACACTTTTAAGTATGTTATTGTCCACCAATATTAATAAAACATATATGGTTTTCGAATTTCGGCCACCGGGCGATCCTAGTACATATAATTCCAGGTGCAGTGAAATAAGGCCGTAGGCAATAAGGTCATATGGCCTTATTACACATTGTGTTGAGAAATAAGACCATATGACCTTATTTCCATGGAAGAAGTGAAATAAAGCCATTATGACATTATTGCATCTTAGACAATTTTTTGTTTGCTAAAATGATTTATTTAATTTGCCAAGAAAAGAAAGGTCAATCAAAAATTAAAGAACATCCACTCCAAAAAGAAGTATTTTTTAATAATTTATTTACAAGAAAGGTTTTATTTAACGAAGCCGCCTGCCGCGTTCCATGGAGGAGAAAGTCCCTAAGAACGGAAAAACTTTATTTGCGAAGACAAGTTTTTTTGCACGCATTAGTATGGCCAGCAACTATTCGGTTTCGCAGGAAAAGGTTTTTTTATTGGGGGACTGCGGCCGCTCTTAGGGACTTTTTCCTCCATGGAACGCGGCAGGCGGCTTCGCTATATGAAGCCTTTCTTGCAAATGATTATAAAATATATTTTTGTCGCGACACTGTCTTTCACTCTAAAATAACTATACATATGTATGTAATTATAACAAGCAATTTTACACTGATATGGCTTTATATCAGGGAAAGGCAACCTATACTATTGCATTTTACGATTGTATTAGTTGTATGAGTTCTCAAGCTAGACCAGTGATGTTCAAAAATAAAAATGAAGATATTTGGGGAGAGAGCTACCCAGCAAACTTAATGTCAAACACTTAAAATAACAACAAAATGAAGAAAGTTTGAATTTAGAATTTTTGTCAAATAAAACCAATTTATTAAATGAATATAATTTAAATTTTATGGAAATGAAAGAATATACATTATACGGCCGAAATACTCTAAAATTTTTTATTTATTTTTAACTTTGTTTTTTTGTGTTCAATTGTAATTGAAACGCGTGTGTTTGCTATGCTTCATCCAAAAACCAACCAACAACAATGCTTATTGAATTTCTGAAAAAATGAGACATTTATTACGCTCTTTAAAAGAGCGTAACAAATGTGTTTAAATTTTTTAAACAATTGTTGTATGGGATGAACATCACTGAGCTAGACTGATTAAAAGTTGTTTATTTCTCTACAATGCGTGTGCACACGTACGTAAGAGAAGAGTTAATGAAAAACGCGGCGCCCATGTTTTGCCTTTCCCTGATCTAGATCAGTGATGTTCAAAAATGAAGATGTATTGGTGAGAGTGCTACCCAGCAAACATAATGTCAAACACTTAAAATAAGAACAAAATAAAGAATGTTTAGATTTAAAATTTTTCCCAGATATAACCAATTTATTAAATGAATGTAATATAAATTTTAAGGAAATGAAAGAATATACATTATACGGCCTAAATTCTCTCAAATTGTTTATTTATTTTTGACTTTGTCTTTTCTGTGTTCAATCGTAATTGAAACGCGTGTGTTTGCTATGCTTCATCCAAAAACCAACCAACAACAATGCTTAATGAATTTCTTTAAAAAAAAGAGGCATTTGTTACGCTCTTTAAAAGAGCACAACAAATGTGTGTACATTTTTTAAACAATTGTTGTATGGGGTGAACATCACTGCTTTATATCCACTTTGTCCAATAATTGATTATGACTTTATTTCACTCCCACGGTGGTAATAAAGTCATATGGTCTTATTTCTCAACAAAATGTGTAATAAGGCCATATGACCTTATTACCTCTGGCCTTATTTCTCGTCACCATAATTCCATTATACTGAGTAACAAACGAGTACAATATAATAAATATGAATACATTTAGAGATACTGGATTTTTATTTATCAACTAAAATAGAGGATATAGCTACTTTTCCTCATATACATAAATGTACATATTTATTTCAGTCGGTTTTGAAATCTGAACAATCCATAATTCATGAATTACACATTCACTCAATTACACATGGGCTACACATCCAAGTTAAAATTACATACAATATGTGTAATTACACATGAAGTGGCAACACTGGTGCTGACACAAAGTATTCAGAAGCGTCACGAGACAGAAAATAATCTCGTTTTCTATTTGTCTCTTTCTTTATAAACTGCCCTTTTCATCGTTTTGTTTATTTATTTGTTTTGATTACTTTGTCTACCATATTCGCATTGTGTATAGTGTTTTGCTTTAACACATCACTGATATTGTAGTACAAAATATTTGCTATCCCTTTTTAAGAGAACTGCCCTATCATCTGATTTTGAATTTTTAAAACGTAAAATTTGACATCTCTGTATTCCAAGGCGAATTTATATACAAGGTGGTGTCGGTGGCTAATTCAGGAAAATACGAGCGAATTCATAAATTTTTTATATATGGAGTTTGACATTCAAAACCACTCTCTCATTGTTTCGAATGTCAACCTCCATATATAAAAAATGCATGAATTCGCTCGTATTTGCCTGACTTCGCCACCGACACCACCTAGTATATAAATTCGCCATTCTGTATACCAAGGTGCATTTAATAAGGTGCCATCGGCAGCACAGCTGATTATAGAAATAGCACGCACAAATGTCAAACTACATATATAAAAAATATTCGCCCGTACGCCCGTACGTCAAATGCATTAAACACATTCAAGACAACAGGCTACACGACTACACGAACACAAATTCTGCTGGTTACAGTTGTAGTCGTGTGTCAGCTACTGAATTATTTTAAAGACGACAGCTACAATTAAACAGCTGATTTATAATTCAGTGGTGCCACTTTAATAAAAAATAACCGTACTAAATTCCAAAGTAATTAAGATTGAAACAATTATTTTGAGTAAAAATATATTATGGATATAATCAATTATGTACTTGTTATTAATTTATTTCAATATGGTTATCAGAAACTTCTCTTAATTAAGTAAAAAAATATATTTTTTTAAGCACTAATTTGATTTACATTTTTTTTATTATATTAGCAACACTATTTCTGTTTTGTAGTTGACAAAAATAGAAATTAGCCTAATTCGGCTACATCGGCATGAGTAGTCGTGTGGCCGTGTAGCTGTGCTGTCGTTAAAATAATCGTCTCCATATAAACGTGTGAATTTTATTTTTGACAGATTGAAGTTGGTAGCCTGCAGTCTTGAATGTGTTTAATGCAAAACTCTATATATAAAAAATAAGTGAATTCGCCTGTATTTATTTCAATTTGCCACTGCTGTCACCTTGTTAAATACGCCTTGCTGTATACCAAAGTAAATTAATAAAGTAGACTCAGTAGAACAGCTGACTATTTTTTTTATTCAGTCTGAACTGTCAATTCACTTGTGGTTGTTGTGGCGAAAAATACAGCAAGCCCAAAAGCAAAAACAACAACAGGCAACTTTGACAGCTCAGACCTTAAACCAAAAACAAAATTGCTTGTGGTTTTTGTAAATGTTGTATTTGTTGTAGTACTGTCGCTACTTTATTAATTTACTTTGCTGTATACTTTGTGTTGCTGAGCAATGCGAATTCATATAAGGTGTACGCATCCAAGGCGAATTTATATACAAGGTGGTGTCGGTGGCGAATTCAGGAAATTACGAGCGAATTCATTAATTTTTTATATATGAAGCAAGGTGCATTTAATAAGGTGCCATCGGCAGCACAGCTGATTATAGAAATATCACGCACAAATGTCAAACTACATATATAAAAAATATTCGCCCATACGTCCGTATGTCAAACTCTATATATAAAAAATAACTGAATTCGCCTGTATTTATTTCAATTCGCCACTGCTGTCACCTTGTTAACCTTCGCTTTACCAAAGGTTTTTTATGTACATGGTTTACCAATACCCACCTGGGTGACACTACACTTCTATAAATATATGCGACGAACGAAATTTTAAAAAATTTAAAAAACCTTATAAAATGTATAAAATGGTTCTATTAAATTCTATAGAACTCTAGAATTTGTTCAGTGAGTACAAATTTCATTTAAATCGAAACAAAATTAAAAAAAATATTAAACCAATAAAATCGATGTGGTCACCCGGGTGGGTATTGGTAAAGCGAAGGTTAAATACGCCTTGCTGGGGCCGAATTATCGCATTCGAGCTATCGTTTTGAGTAAAGATTTTGATATCGAAATTATAATAAAATGTACTAGATTTCTTATTCTATATCTATTGCCATAATCTCGAATAAGAAAATTACGATCAGTTTTACTCGATATCGAATGCGGTAATTCGGCTTCTGATTAAAGTAACCGGTTGAATACGGATAAAATTATTATTTTTTTGTTAAAATTATATATCGTCCCCTCAATAAAAAATAGTTTATAAATAGAATCTACATAATCTACATAATAAGAATCTACATAACTGATTCTATATGTGGTCAAAATTTGGTGAAATTCTACTTCCACAAAGTGGGTCAAAAGATCAATTGAAATATTACTTTTGTTCTAGATGTCTACTAACACAAAAATTTTAAACTCAATTATTTCGAAATGGCAAAAAACGTACACACTATTGTTTTATTAAGGGGACGATATAGTAGTTATTTGGGAAGAATTTCTAAATGTAATGCATTAAACACATTGAAGACAGCAGGCTTCACGAACACATGAAAACAAATGCTGCTGGCTACAGTTGCAGTCATTCGGCAGCTGCTGAATTCTTTTAAAGACGACAGCTTCAAAGTAAACAGCTGAATAATAATTCAGTAGTGTCACTTTGATTTTTTACTTTAATAAAAAATAAACGTACAAAATTCCAAAGTAATTAAGATTTAAACAATTATTTTGAGTAAAAATATATATGTGGTAATAATTTATGTACCTGTTATTAATTTATTTCAATATGGTTATCAGAAACTTCTCTAAATTAAGTAAAAAAATATGTATTTTTTAAGCACTAATTTGATTTACATTTTTTATTATATTAGCAACACTATTTCTGTTTTGCAGTTGACAAAAATAGAAATTAGCCTAATTAGGCAGCAGCGGCAAAAGAAGTCGTGTTGTCGTCAAAAGAATCGTCTTCATATAAACGTGTGTATTTTATTTTTGACAGATTGCAGTCGGAAGCCTGCTGTCTTCAATGTGTTAATGCATACATTTTTATGAAAAACGGCAATGTAATGAGAAAAGTTATAACTTTTTCCAAGTTACCCCTGGCAACACTGAAACCTTGTGTGAATACGCCTTGAATGCACTGTTGCCGGATTTGCCGATTTATCGGCATTTTGGCGATTTTTGATTGTAAATATGGTAAAGTGCGATTTTGTCCTCATGGATTAAACACATTCAAGACAGCAGGCTACCAACTGCAATCTGTCAAAATTAGAATACACACGTTTATATGAAGACGATTCTTTTGACGACAGCACAGCTACACGACCACACGATTGCTTTTGCCGCTGTAGCCGAATTAAACTAATTTATATTTCTGTCAACTACAAAGCAGAAATAGTGTTGCTAATATAATAAAAAATGTAAATCAAATGAGTGCTTAAAAAAATATATTTTTTTTACTTAATTAAGAGAAGTTTTTGATAACCATATTGAAATAAATTAATAACAGGTACATAATTAATTATAACCATATATATATTTTTACTCAAAATAATTGTTTCAGTCTTAAATACTTTGGAATGTTGTACGGTTATTTTTTATTAAAGTGGCACCACTGAATTATTAATCAGCTGTTTACTTTGTAGCTGTCGTCTTTAAAATAATTCAGTAGCTGCCACACGACTACAACTGTAACCAGCAGAATTTGTGTTCGTGTAGCCTGTTGTCTTGAATGTGTTTAATGCATCAAAATTACGTTTTTGTAAAAATTCTATATTTACATAAAGGTTTTCATATAATCATTTAATTAACAAAAAAAATAATACAAACTGAACCGTAATTGTTTTTGTAACTTGGGGGTTACACGATCAAGTTTTGCCTTTCAAGTTTTAATACACTCACACTTTTTTACTAATACACTCACACTTTTAAGAATTGAAACGAACTTGCATTCAATTTCACATTCAAGTTGGTGTTCAATTTTTCATTCAAGAAAACAGCTGATTACATTTTTATGTCCAATTTGTACTAAAATTGTTTTCAAGTTGCGTGCTGCCTACGTCACCGCTTTCAATTTTTATAAATTTTGACAAACAGTATATGTAAAAGACTATCAAGAAAATCTTGATCGTGTGGCTGCAGTGTAAGATAGAAGATGATATATAAAAATATATTCCAAATTTAAAGAACTTAAATTACACGATATTAATAATTTAATGAATCAAGATTTTTTAATGAATGGTTAAGATTTTGGAAAAAAAAACTTGTGAACATTTAGCGTAACGAATTTTTAACCAATATTAATACAAAATTTAAATCGTTTGTACAAACAGTCACTTGAAGGATTTCTTTAAACCTATACTAAAGACTTTTTAAAATCAATAAAGCTTGATTTTTCCGATATTGACATATTGTTGGTCCGAATTTCGTATACGTCGTGGAAATGTCTTTTAAATACCTTTCATATGATATCTTAATTGTTTATGTACATGACTTGTATTCGAGATATAGGTAAGTCGTGTGGAAAAATGAGAAATACAAACGGAATGATAAACTTATATATACCCTTACCACTCATGGTGAAATAATTAACTAATTCTTATTATATAACACATATTTTACAACATTAATTCATTAAATATGTGAATTCTTTATTGGATTATTAGTTTTTTTCTAAAAAAATCAACAAATTTCAGAAAAAAACTAGGTATTTTTATTTCTCCGTTTTTTTACGATTTCAAAAATATTTTGCCGATTTTAATGATTTTTTGTCCAATTTTGACGATTTTAAACCAAAATTATCTGGCAACAGTGCTTGAATGTCCGTTTTAATTTCAATATACAGTTGTGTTTTCTATTTCAGTTGTATTTGTGATTTCAGGGTGTATTGTTCGTGTTTATATTGTCGGTCTACAGTTGCATTCTTCTTTTGTTTGATATTGCAAATATATAAGGATAAAACATATTTTATGTATACATATGCAGATAGATAGTGTGGTGCATATTCGTATACTTTGAGTGTCGTTTTCTATGCTTTGAGTGTTGAACATCTTGTAGAGTGAATTTTTTTGTTTGGATTTTACTTGTATTCAAATAATTCGAGATTTATTAAAAAAATACCTAGTTAAACTTCGTAAAAAGGGTGCAGTATATTTTTTTTCATTAAAAGAAAATATTAAAAATTAGTAATGTCTGAAGTTGCTAATAATCCAGTGGCGGAAAATAAGCCGGAAGAGGCTCAGCCAGTGGACAACACAGCAAGTGAAGAAAAAATTGAAAACACTGGAAATTCTGGAGAAAATTGTGCTAACGCCCAAGAGAATTCTGCTTCTGAAAAACCTCCAGCAACATCCGAAGACACAAAGAAAGAAAATGAAAACTCGGCCTCGACAAACAAGTCGGAGGCTACAGCTAAATATAGTGTACATAAGACAAATTTTGAAAAGGATATAATTTATTTGTACCAGTTTTCGAGAACTCCACTTTTACCATCATTATCTCCATATTGCCTTAAAGTGGAAACTTGGCTGCGCCTAGCCGGATTGAAATATGAGGTATGTATGTAAAACAGATAAGAGAAAATGTCAGTATAGAAATGTACATCAACATTTGGTCGCCATGTTGCTTTTTCCTAATGTACACCTCCCTTTTTTGTATTTGCCTTTGTCGTACACTTCCTTTTAAAGAATGTATTTCCAGTAAACTTTCCAGTATACACTACTTAAGCCTCTACTTGATTTGATTTCAAGTTTTAAGTACATACAATATTTTTTTTTTGCTGTAATATAAAAACATCAAATACATATTTATATGTATATACATATGTATATCTATATATACATACCCGTACATAAATATGTAATGTGGATATGTGTAAATATTTATATGCATATGCATGTATATAAATTATTGCATTAAACTATTTAAAACTAAAAAAGAACACAATATGTACCTAGTATATAGTATGTGTATTTTATTTAGATAATCTGAACTAATTTCTAAGATCGGAAACAACATATAAGATATAATAGTATTAGGATATTGGGCGTGATGCTAAATACCTACCAAATCAATAAAAATTGATCACACAAAGTGAAGGAAGATCCAATAAATCTTGAATACATACATATTTTAAAATGTTAAATTATGATGTACATATGCATACATACATTAATTACAAATTATAACACTTCTATCTACATATATGTACATATAATTATGTATGTAGGTATAAAAATGGCAAAACAGAGCAAATGTTCGAATAAAATATTCCATTGGAAAATCTGTTATATACACTAGTAGCAGACATATTTACAATATTCTCTTAGGTTTATTATAAAAATAAACTACGCTTTTAATTGTTTGAGTGTATTGTAAAATAATGTAATAAATCATAAGAAAACAAAAGTTAGGGTGTGGATCAGAGATGGACAACTGAGACTAAAATGGTAGTACTAAACAAAATCAGTACTACTCTCATATAGTAAATACAATATTATCAAATGCAACACCTTTTTGTATTTAATGGAACAAATCAAGATCCGCGTAACAGTTTATATTTTCATAATTTTTTTCTGTTAATATTCACATTTTCTGTATTGCCGGCCTTTGGCCGGGTGAAGGGACTTTTAAAATATATGAGAAATGTACTATTATATGTATTGACTTTATATTCATATAACTCTTAAACTAAGAGCAAAATAAGGGGAAAATATTAACGTTTTGGTGCTTCTAATTATGAGAGCTATCAACACCAAAGAAATTATAAAAATGCAAGCTGTTTCGCTGATCTTGATTTATACCATAATTGTAAATAATAATAATTATCTGAAAAGTATAGGTATTATTGCTTCAAAATCCTACAATTTAGTAACATTGTGAACGAAAAATAGTAAGCCATTTCGTTAATAAATTGTATTAATTATCAAACAAAAATTTATATTGTATGGAATATATTTAAATTTGCAGTTTCCTCAATTATATACTGACTTATATATACGTGTTGTATTCTATTTTCGGTGATACAATTCGGTTTCTGAAAAGAGAAAAATTACATTTGTTAATAAATATGAATAAAATATAATAAATCATGGCGGAATAAACCAGGTACAAATAATAGAAAGTATGTTCTCAAATATAATTTCCATAAAATGTCAAACAAAAGAAAATTAAAAATATCAGAATGGAATATCTGAAAAAAAATAAATTAAATTTCAGTTTTGTTGAAAAAAAATAATTTTACGAAATAAAAATGTAAAAAATTAAAGTTTTACGCAAAAAATTTCTAAAAACGCGCACATATCAAATGCAAACATAAAATGATAATATCCATAGTTTGACGTTGTAGGGGTAAATATTGACAACTCGCCCTAATAATTGTACCTTGTTGATGCTGCCATGATAATAAATAATATGAAAAAAACTGTAGAAAATGTTCCATAAGTCTAACTCTAGATTATTTTGAACTCGTTTCACTAGCGAAGAGGTGTGTAACTTAAACACAATCAGCCCAATTATGAATAAAAATTCCCCGGGAGTTTTTTTTTTCCTTTTTCCTATTCAAATTCAAAGGGAAAAACTCTCCCTGGGAACAAACTCCCAGGGAATTTTTTATTCATAATTGGGCTGAATATGGAATATATTATGTAATAATTGAATGTTTAACAACTGTTGTAAATATGTAACAAAGAACTACATTGATCTTGGGGCTATCACGGTAATTGCAAAAGTTAAAAAAGTACTTCAAAAATACATATTTCTGAATTTTCCATGCCTGGCCTTGATTTTTTTCTTTGTAGCATCTCTTTAACAACAATAAGAGATAATTGCGCACTGGAAGAGAACACATACACATATATTTGTGTATTTATGCACGCATAAATTCAATGCTTTAATATGCATACACATTTCTGCTATTATTATTTTTTTCATTTGTATTCTATTAATTTTTGCAACTAATTGTTGCAATAAATGCTCAATGTATTTATGAAATGAAAGTAGTAAAATTTCATAAAACTTAATTAAACCTATGTAAACTAAAATACAGTAACGAATAAGTTATTCGTCGTAAGAAGGAGCCCCACCCTTTTAAAAGCTATTCCTTCTGGAATAAACAAATAACCACTCCCTTTGAAATTGAAAAAGCAACATGTAGTGAGTCCACTGTTGCCAGATTTTCCGATGTATTGGCATTTTGGCGATTTTATGAAAAGTCTATATTTACATTAACACATAAAATGAAAACAATTTAACCGTAATTATTTTTGTAAGGTAAAAAGATGATGGTATATAAAAATAGATTCCGAATTTAAAGTTACTTGATTTTAATAATTTAATGAATCAAAATAAAAACTTTTTAATTTTTTTTTTGAAAAATTTTTAATATTTATCCCATAAAGTTCCGGATTGGCGCATTCGTAAATAAAAAAATTGGAAAATACAAATGGAATGACAAACTTATACATATACTTATACCCTTATCATTTGTGTATAAAAAGTAGCTAATATTTAATTTTTGTACAAAAATATATAATAATTCTTATTTAACAATAATAATTCTTTAAATACAAAAGCGAATTCTTTGGATTGCTAGTTTTTGAAAAAAAACAAGTATGTATTTTTATTTTTTTTTTCTACTTTTTTAACGATTTCAAAAACATTTTGCCAATTTTTTAGTCCAATTTTGAAGATTTTATACTAAAATTAGCTGACAACAAATATATACACTAGGGTGGCCCTTAATAAATGAAAGTTGGATTTTGGCCATTCTCACCCCCCCAGTTTGGTGAACATTAGTAAAAAAATCATCCTGAAAAAATTTTAGGTAAATCGGTTGGGGTTAAGACGTGCCGCAAGCCCTCTGAAGTTTTGAGATGCATTTACAAGGGGAAAAAATGCACTTTTTTCAGTTTTTGTAAAACTTTTGCCATTCAAAAATTACTTTTGCAATTTAATTTAAAAGAATCGAAATGTGAACGCAATTGTCGTTCTAATGAGACATAAAAAACAGAAATTGGTCAAAAAATGTTAAAGTTATTAAAATATCGCCAGGCCATTAACGTGTCTCAGGCAACTAGAACAAGAAAGGTAGTAGGGTATTTAATTAATCGGGTTTCTGGTTTAATCGGTTAACCGAGCAAATAATTAATCGGGGTTTAGATTTATTCGGTTAATAATCGGTTAATTTAAAATTATTCGATTAACCGAATAATATCTATTTTAATTTTAAATTGATAATACAACCACGAATTTTGTGTACAAAAACATAAAAAAAACGAAACATAACAATTCAACCAAAAAATAATACCAAATATAGTATTTGAGATCCTTTTTGTATACACCTTTGAGTTTTTTTATTATTTTAGTGAGATCTTCTGAAATAATCTTTTATAAAAATAAAATAATATAATTTAATTTTTTTCCTTTTAAACGATTTTTTTCTTTAGATTTAATAAAACTTGAGAGAGTTTATTCCAAACTCTCTCGCTGAATGTAGATGTTGGAGAAATCGAAAGCATGATGAAGAATATTCAATATCTCAGTTTTTTTTAGTTTTTTCTAAGCATATCATTGGTGTCCTTTTTGGATTGTTTTAGATTAAATAGTTTTGCTAGTTTCGTTTAGTTTCGTTAAGTTCTGTACATGTAAATGAAAACAAAATTTTAAATACATGTAAATTAAATATGTCAGTTGTTATTTCACTAAACATTTTTCTTGGATGTTCGAAAAAATATATAATTTTAATTTGAAATTTGTAATTGATTTGGAAAAAAAATTATAAAAAAAAGGAATTTCGGTTAATCGGTTAATCGAAACAAATTAATCGGTTTATTTGTTATTTGAAATTCGGCAATTTTAATTTATTCGAACAGTTAACCGTCCAAAATTAATCGGTTAACCGATTAACGGTTAATCGATTGAATACCCTAAAAGGTAGGAACAAAATTAACATATTTTGATAAATATTAAAATAAAAGCTCATTTTTACTTAAAATATGCCCATATTTACTTGTATATGAGTTTTTGTCTCCGTAGGATACCGTTAACCTATTCTTAGTTATGAATGAAAAAATAAAATTTTTTTAACGGCAGTTTCAAAACTACATTTTCAAATTTGTAAAAAATTTGTTAAACAAATTTCAGAATTTTTTGATCATCTCATTGGGATTTATTAAGAATATAATAGGGAATAAAAATGTGAAAAAATTATGAAAATATCTCTTATAGTTTTTCCATACCTGCGATTTAAATTTTGAAATTTTCGAGAAAAACCAATTATTTGGCAATTTTTACTCGAATGAACTCTATTTCCTTACTCTTCTGAATTTTAAGCAAAACTTATTCAGAATATTATAGTCTAGATAATTCTAAATACACTCACTTTTACTAAAATCGGAAAACGTTAATCCTTAAATCTTGAAGGTCAAAGGTCAAATTTTTCAATATTTGGAATTTTTCATGGAGAGATAGCGAATTTAAAAAAATTTTCACAAATACAATTCAGCATTCTCCCTTATATGTGTAGATAGCCTTATTACTTGCCTCCATTTTCCATATAGTGGGATGGAATAATTTGGCCATATTTCACAAAATCCCTCAAAGAACTCTAAAATTTTCAAAGTGGAATTTTCAAATTTTCACAAATACAATTCAGATAGAGTGGTTCATTGCCTTCATTTTTTATATGATCAATATGAGTGACAAAGAAGCATTTGCCCTAATACCCAAAAAATCTTTCAGTTATATTCAATTATAATTAAATTTTAAAAATTTACCAATTTTACATTATTTGTATTAATATCTTTATATTTGAAATAATTCTTTCATTATTTTAAAATATTATTTTTTTAAATTGTGCCAAATATTTCTCAAAAAAATAGTTCACATATTTAAATATGTGTGTAATAGTTAAATATGTCGTTACGTCATAATATATTTAACTTTGGAGTCAAATATGTAATAACGTAAGCTCTTACGTCGAAACATATTTAACTCGGCATATTTATCTTCACACACATGTTTAATTGTATAAAAAACAACAACGCCAAAAGAAACAAAACACACAAAAAAAAAAACAAAATACGCAAGCATGCACATCCAAACATACGTTTTGTTGCTTTTTTGTCAAAGAATGCAATACATTGTGTTTTTTGATGAAATTTTCAGAGGTTGTCTCGGATTTTTGCTCATATCTCCGTTATTTATGGACGGATTTTGCTGATTTTAAATAGCAAAATTCTCGAAAGTATGTCTGACAGAGTTGTTGAAGATTTGGATCCCGGAGATATCTGGGGCCTTCAGAAAATTGATTTCAACAGACAGACAGACAGAATATATATACTTTATAGGGTCGGAAAATTATATTGTGGAAATTACAAACGGAATGACAAACTTATATATACCCTTCTCACGAAGGTGAAGGGTATAAAAATGGCAATGTTGCTTTAAGAAACATTTAGGAAATTTAATTAGCTTTCTAATGCATTTAATTGGGTTCAAATCCGTTAAGAACTGCTTGAGTTAGAGGCAAATTACTAAAGCAAGATTTTTTAATTTTTTGGAAAAAATGCATTTTGCCTAATAAAACGAAAAATCGATTTGAAAGACCACTTCCCGTTCATCAATATTTAAGTGTTATACACCAAAATTCTTAGTTTTTAGAGTATATTAAGAAAATGTCAACATCGATTTTCTTGAATTTCGAAAAAAGTGTAAAAACTGAGACGGTCTAATACATATATATTATGTTGATTCTTATTATGCAAAAAAAAAAAAATAATGGTGTATATGCTTATACACTATTGTTTTATTGAGTGGACGATATACTTTTATAAATTTCAGAATACATTGTATAAAAGTTTTATTATACCCTTCAGCATAAGTAAGGTTTTACATAAGTTTGCTATTCGCTTTGTAATTTTATAATACATATTAAATTGTCTGGATAAGGCGCCTCCCCTAGTCCGTCAGAGAGCTTGTCCGTCCGTCTGTAGAAATAAAAGTTTATTTCTACAGTGAAAACGGGATTTCACCGAATCTTGCTGTCAGCTTTTTTGAGCGAAGTATTCTTGATGAATTCGCAGACGAACTTTATGATGGGGCATTCCTCAGTCTTCGATGTGTTTAACAATTGATACATGTCCATATTAATGAATAGAGACTATTGTTTATTTGGTTGCAAAACAAAAAATTCAAATTCTTAACGATTTTTGTTTTTTTTTCTTTCTTCTAGTCTGTCAAGGGATATTTTCCTTTCCAATGGCACAAATAGTTTTTTCTTTTTATTTTAAAATTATTTAAAAAACGAATTGCTTTAGTTTAAATTTTTTGTTTCTGTTTTATTTTTTTATTTTTAAATAATCAAAAAATGGGATTTTATAAATGAATACGGTAGCACGATTTTTCATACGTCAGAACGTTAATATGGCGACAAAAAGAGAAAGTGGAACTACCTTGTATTTTTGTATCTTGGGTGATACTACCTTATATCATTGTATCATGAGCTCTACTATTTTTTTTTGCATTTTCTTTTTACTTTTTCGTTTTTCTTTCTGTTTGTTTACAAATTAATTTTGAAAAATTTTAATAACAAAAGTAAAAATAACAATTTGAAAAATCTGTTTTTGTTCATTGTGCAAAAAAATGTACCAGTGGCAGTGGTGACTTATTATATATGCGAATAGATTGTAATATGTTGTAATTTGTGGCAAAAATTGTCAACTGTTTTTGACAATCTCCAATTTTTTTCACAAACAAAATGAATGTTGTTTTTTATGTTGATTTGTTGTAGAGTTGCATGTACTTGTATAAATATAAAATTAAATAAATCGGCACTGACAATGTATGTATATTTCATACTTCTGGACGTCCTCTATGATTCTATTTGGAATATACACAATTGCAAAATTGGTTTATATTTACATAATAAAATCAAATTATTTAAATAATAATTGTCACTTTTATTTCAGAATGTTGATCACAAGATGCGTTTCCGGTCCAAAAAAGGCCAATTACCATTTATTGAGCTCAATGGAGAAGAAATTGCTGATTCTGCTATCATTATTAAAGAACTTTCTGCAAAACATAATAAGGACCTTGACGCTGGATTAACTACAGAACAACGTAATGTTTCGTATGCGATGATTGCAATGTTGGAAAATCATTTGATTTGGATCTTATTTTACTGGCGTGCCAAATATCCCGACAATGTACTCAAAGGATACAAAGTTAATTTGCAGCATGCCTTAGGTTTGCGATTACCAAACTCAATTTTAAATTTCTTCTTTAAAATAACATTCGGAAGAAAGGTAAGTTAATGAACATGTAATTTGAATTTGAATGACTTGAAAGTATTAGTTTTGCTTATTCATAATAGATAAAAAGATAACAGAATTTTAATAGACAATTTATATACTACTTACTTTTATAGTAAATTGCATGATATCAAAATGGCAAATTAATTAATTACATTTAATTATATTGTTGTGTTTACCCTTAAATCCCAAATTACGATTACGCGTAGTAAATAAAAATTATCAGCTGTTCAATGCCAGTAAGTAGGATATAAATCTAATGTCGCTGCAAACTGCCACTGCCGTATTGTAACTGACTCAATAAAGCTCAATCACATACATACAAGGTGTCGCAAAAGTAATCCTATCAGAAAATGCTATAAATTTTGCGATTGGCCCCTAATGTCAGTTCTGTTTTGACATTTGTGTAGTAAACACATGCGAAATACACGTTAATAAACAATGTTACGCTACGCTGCTCCAGAACGCGGAATATTGGTGACCATTTAAAGTTTTTCATTTTTTTTAATTACAGCCAAAAAACATCGGAAGTTTACATTTGCGCCACCTTGTACAATACTTTTGCTTTAACTGCGACTGACAGCTGCAGTTAAATATTTGTATATATGTATGTCCCCGTTTACACAGTAAGATTTTTCTCGCATGAAAACTTCCCAGCGGGAAAAAGATGCAGTAAAGAGGACTTCCTAAACGCCTTCTTTTGCAGGCACAAGGACTTCTAGCCGCATTGCAAAATCATTTCAGTTTTACACGGCGTGTCATTGCGAGCCAAGGCCTTGCACACTCGCTGCTGTTAGAGGGCTGAGAGAAGGCCTACTTAGGAAGGGCTACTAGAAGGCCTACTTTGCAAGGGCTTCTAGAAGGCCTAATTGGGAAGAGCTATTAGAAGGTCTACTTTGGAAGGGCTATTAGTAGGTCTACTTTGGAAGGGCTATTCGCAGGGTTGCTATATGGTCTTATGCCTGTACAAAAACCTGTTATTACTGATATAATGAAAGGCCTGTAGGGGAATGTCATATGGAATGCCTAGAATGGTAGGACTACTGCAAAGCCTGGAAGGACTACATGAGAGGCCTAATAAAGTGCCTAAAAGAGAAAAACAGCATTAGAATAAGGCATCAGAGGACGGCCTATGAAAAGTCGTGCATTTTCAAGTTTTATAGAACGTCTACAATGGAAGAACTATTTAAAGTCTTATTAGGAGATCTAAAATAAAAATAAGAATTAAAATGAAGTTGTTTGTTTAATTTTTTGAAACATGATAATTTCTGATTACATACTTAAAAACAACAAAAATAAATAAGAAGCCACATCAAGCAATTTATTGTTGTAAATTTTGTAAAGAGAGTTAATCAAAGAGATGCAGAGTATTTTATTTTTTGATGTAGACTATTTTTATTTAACCACTTGTTATTAGAAGGGGATTCATAGGCGTTCTTGAACACCTTCTAAGAGCAGGCAGTGTGGAATGAGTATCGGTTATTTTAGAATGTGTAAGTAGAAGGCCTACAAACTGAAGTCCTATCATTTTTTCCCGCTGGGTTACTTTATAGGCAAGTAAGGGCAAGGCGAATCTATAGAAGGTGACGGCAGAAGAACAGCTGATTATTTTTTTATTCAGTTGTTTAGACAAGTGAACTGTCAATTCACTTGTGTTTGTTGTGGCGAAAAATACAACAAACCCAAAAGCAAAAACAACCACAGGTAACATTGACAGTTCACTTATCTTTTTACAAAAACAAAGTACCTGTTGTTTTTGTATATAAATTCGCCTTTCTATAAATTCGCCTTGAGTAAGTGGTATATACTCTGATGTACATGCAATTCGTTTTGTGTTTTCTTTCGTAATACCTACATACACACAAACAGGCACATTTGTATGTATAAAAATAAAACAATCTGCAATAAAAATCTTTGTGTGTAAACGCGAATGCAAGTTTAAAGAAGAAAAATAAAATCAAGGTATATTAATTATCATAGTTTTGGGTAGTGCACTAAATGTTGATTGAAATCAGCATTGCACTATCACTCACTAAAATTGCAAAAAATTTAGTTTGCACTATTTTTTATCAGCTTTAGTGATAATGCTTATTTCTTAACTAGCACTAAAAAAAATAGTGATAGTGATAATTTTTTAACTATCACTAAATGAAGATTTAGTGCAAAAATCTGCACTACAATTAATTAGTGCAAAATTTTAACCTGCAATCAACAAAAGGCTGCATTAAACATACTATCACTAAATTTTCAAAAATGAGTAGTCATGAAATTGTTGAATCCAAATTCGAAAAATAAAAATTTTAAATATTTTTTGTTATTTTTAATGAAACATTAGTTTTAAATTAGTGCACAGAAATAAACTTAAACCATTTTGAACTTAAAAATTTAGTGCACAATTTGAAGTTGCACTCAAATTAGTGCATACAAAAAAGTTGCAATAAACTGATGATTGCATTTTTTTAAATCAACTAATTTAATTTTGAGTGCAAAATTTTTTAACTCACTATCACTAATGTTTAGTGAGGCTGCTAATTTTCAACTCATCACTAAATATGAACAAAATGATTGCACTAATTTTGCACTATCACTAAGTATTAGTGCAAACTGCAAAATTAGTGCACTACCCCCATCTATGTTAATTATAAGGTAGTGTTATCAGAACAGCTGATCGTTTTTTGCTACTATGTTAATTTTTCGCCGTAGTGCAGTATAAATGTCAAACTTTGTTTACATTTTGTAAATGTCAAACTTTCTTTTGCTGTTAAATTCGTTTATGTTTTAAAAACAATAATAATACTACACGAGATTAGTTTTATTTCTTAAAAACATCAAATTAAATTACAAACAGATTCAAATTTATAAACATTTTTTGTTTATCAAAAATTCGCTTTGATTTATTTGCGCTGTTTTTGACATTTTTACCTGGCAGCCAATTCGCCTTCAAATGCAGGCACAATGTCAAACTCAGTATTTTGAATTCGCCGATGACACTACCTTATAATTAATATACCTTGAATAAAATCTTATGTGTGAAAAATCTTACTGTTGAAATGGAACTATATTCACAGTAGTTCAATAAGTACCGCAAACTTCAGCGCAAAGAAAAAAGTTGTGTTGTTTTTAACTTTGAAGTATGTAAAATACGAATGAATGTATGGCAAACATGTGTTGCTAACGGAGAGATTGAGTTACATTTGTCGTGTCAATTGAAGCAAAAGTATTGTATGTGTTTGGGCCTTTACCAACAAATAAATATCAGCTGATTTGGAAAACTGCAACTGTCTACACACAATTGTAATTTGGGCTTAACAACTACATTTTCGGCGACAGCCTTAATTATAGCATTGTAATATATCCCAACAAATGTTACTTATTTATAAAATGTTGGGACCGTAGGCACTTATGACTTTTATCATAAGTTTTAAAATAACAGTTATTTTATGATTTCTATTTTTTAAGAAAAAATTACATTTTCGAGTACAAATTACGAAAGGTATTCATTTTTTTTTTTTGGTTGGAAAATTTTTTTTTTTGTTAAAAATCCAATTTTTTTTGTTCTTGCCAAAAACTTCTAAATTACCACTATATACAATTTTAATTATACAGGACTGTCACAGAATTCCACTCTGATCAAAAGTGGAATTCCGTATCTCGCTTCATCAGAAAAAGTAAAACTGATATTTCTTTCGGAATGAAATCACTTTCAGTGGAATTGATATTTCTTTGTAATTATTTGTTTTTGTAAAATTTTTAATCAATTCCTTTGCCAAAAAATTAACTTTTGTTTTAATATAAAAACGCTGTCAAATTAAAATAAGAATTCTGAACAACGCAAACCGAAATCGATCGGAATAAAAACTACGGAATGGAAACCATTCCGAACAAAATGTGTGACTGAAAAATACTGATATTGAAAATAAATAGCCAAAATAATTTGTGTTACTGCATTTTGGAGAAGTCTTTGATTTGTAACAATTTTTTTTAATTGTGGTGATATATTTTTTTAAACTTGCGATTTTTTTTAATTTTGGCAAATACGAAAATATACACATATGGCCAAAATAATAAGTACATGAAATTTTTCCGCATCTTTTGATGAATTAAAAATCTATATTTATTTTAAATGAATTATTATTTATATATTTAGTTAGTTTTTTTATGTTTAACATAAACAACAATCACTTATACCCTAATAACATAAACTAAATTTTTTATGAAATGAAAAATAAAAAAACTTCATAAAATTGGTGGCCAAAATAATAAGTACATTGTGTAAATCCTTAAATTAAATGTTACGGTTAAATTTTATTTGTTTTATATTTATTAGTTTTATTAATATCTAGTGTATCCTTCATTATTTTTAATAATTTAGTGGACTCTTCTTGGCAAACTGCTAATTAGTTTACGGTAGGTATCCGAAGTGATTTCATACCACGTTTTTTTTAACTAAATCACTAAATTGACCTTTATTGACCTTTGTTTTGAAATGTTTGCTTACTTATTCTGTGTTTTAACTCCCCCTAAAGGTTTTCAATTTCATTTAAATCCGGTGACTGACTTGATCAGACTAGGAGACTTATACTATTTTCACGGAACTAATCTTCAATATAGCAGGATGTGTGTTTTGGGTCATTATCCTACTGGAAAAATCACACGTACTTATTATTTTGGCCATATGTGTATATAAAAAATAACATTTATTTGTGATTGCAAAAATGAAAATTTATAACGATCAGCATGTTATACACGTTTTATTATTTAAAAATTAAAAAATAACTGTTATTTTTTAAGTCCATGCTTAAATATTAACGTAATTAACGTCACCATTTTTTATCCAACATCATACATGATACGTATGGTTGTTGTGATTGTGAGAACGTCAGAACGTTCTGATCTATTATTTTGCCTGAGGAATTCTAAAAAATCGCGTTAAATTTTAAGTTTTCTTCGAATATTTCCTAAAATTCCTCAATCATTTGTCCCATACTACTTTTTATTTCATCGTAGGATGATTTTTATATTTTATTTGAAAAAAAATAAAACTGATTTTTATTTTAAAAATCATTTTCTGATTTTTGTTATAAAAAATCCTCAATAATTTTTACGAACGAAATAAAAAATAAAAATTATTTTTTTCTAAGAAATTTTTAATTTTTAAAATTTGATTTATTTTACAAAAGCTGAAGAAGCAAAACCAGATCAATACGAATTAGAACATGCGATTATTTAAATTTTCGCACAAATTCTGTGACATCGAAAAATAATTTCGACATCGAAAAATAATTTCGATATCGAAATTAAAAAAAAATACTAAATACGTTGCTAGTTAGTCTCTGGTTTTTACAAAAGCTGAAGAAGCAAAACCAAATCGATATGAATTAGAACATGCGATTATTTAAATTTTAGCACAAATTCTGTGACATCGAAAAATAATTCTGTGATATCGAAATTAAAAAAAAATACTAAATATGTTGCTAGTTATCGAATGTCATAATCTGAAATAAGGAAATTACGATAAATTTTACTTGATATCGAATGCAGTAATTCGGTCTCAGTATTTCACAATGTTATTTAACAACAATTTTGTTTATATTAATATATCGCTACCTTAATATAGAAAGGCCCTAAGTAACATTTCCTTACTTTACAGGAGGAAGAAACAAATTAATAAAACTTAAAGTTCTGTAGTTGCGATTTTTTTTAACACAGATTTTTATGAAGGTCTTCAACCAATTTAATGTTGTGACATTTTATTTTATTAATGGTGACATTTTATTTTATTAATGGTGTATTAGGGGTATGCAAGTATGCAAGGGGGTATCGAAGTATGCAAAAAAATTAATTTTGGAAAAAAACGAGTTAGGGCGTTTCTATATTAAGGTAACTATATGTAATTATTTATATAAATTATCAAATTCGAAGGGGTTGAATGAGCCCATTGTACTGACACCAGCAATCTTCAAATTATTGGCTGTAGATGGGTCTTAAGATAAAACTTTTATGGAGATTTATCGTCAAGGATCCTAACGAAATAATTGGTAGTCTTTTTAGTGCCTTTTAAAAAGCTAAATACTCTGAAAAGCTGTATTGTGTGCTGAAGAGAATTAAATAAAATGCTTCAACTACATTATTTGATGGCTATCATCTGCTTCGCTGCTGCTTGTTTGTGTGTGCTTTCAAGTTTTAGTTCATTCAACACTTTTACTTTTTTCTATAATTGTATTGTGCAAATTTTTCATAATTAGTGGTTCCAGGGTACAAAAAAACTTAAGGCTCATGGGATTGGTGTACACAGTGCAGAGGAGATTGAGGAGTTTGGCAAAAACGATTTGAAGGTTCTTAGTGAAATGCTGGATTGCAAGCCATTCTTCTTTGGAGATGAACCTACGACATTGGATGTTGTCGCATTTGCAGTTTTATCACAATTGCACTTTTTATCGAAGGATGTTCCGTATACTCTAAGGGACTTTATGACTGAAAAGTGTCCTAATTTGGTTGGACATGTATCTCGAATGAAAGACAGGTGTTTCCCCGACTGGGATGAAATATGTACGAAACTGGATCTTAACGCCCATATTCAAAAACCAGAGTAAGTATTGGAAGTATAATGAAAAAATTATAGCGAAACATTTTTATTAATTAATTTTTTACAATACAAAAAATGCTTTGTAGCTAAAAAGTAAAAAATCTGACAATTCCACTTTTGGATTAATGTTTTTATCATAGGTTAGAACTAGAGGCGCAATTGAAAGTAGGCAGCGAGTAATTCTATTACTCTCCCAAATTTTAAAGCTGACACAACAACAAAATACATTGATTTACATAAGAGATGTCCAAAGCTAAAACTGTATTTGTGTTGATGAGCGATACAGAGCTCCACTGAAAGAAAAGTTTAGTGAACTAAATAATTGCTTTATTTGTTAACAAAAATCAAGTCAACAATCCTAATCATGTTGTCTGCGTCATATTATCATAGCTCATTAATTGAGAGTTCAATATTAATCATTTTCGACAAATTTGTAAATATTTAAAATATGTAAAATTTTTTTGCTTATTTTTTACGTTGTTTTGATTAAAATCATTTCAAATCTGAAAAAATATCAATTTCGCGATTGAAAAAGGTTTAGGCAAGTTCAAAAGACAATGAGAAATATTAAAAAAAAAAATCAAAAAAATAATAATTAAAATGTGTAAATTCAACAATCTTGAGAAAGATAGAAGTAAACAAAAGAATTTAACCAAATTGTATGTTTAAATTTTAAAGATAAAATTTTAAACTTTAAAAACTACACAAAATAACGAATAAAACATATGCATCGAAGATTGCATGTTAAATAATCACTTTTAGATTTTTTTTGAAAACATAAATGAAATCTATATATATAAAAGAGTGACTGAATGCCAAACGCTAGAAGAATGAAATTTTAACTGTGGGTACTCCTTAATTAAATAGATTCACTAAGAAAGATTTTGGGAAATTGGAACATTTACGGGTTAAAAATGCTAAAAACTGATAAATTCGGTAATCCAATATAAAAACAAGTAACAGAGCTATATTCGGCTGTGCCGAATCTTATATACCCTTCACCAAAGTATACCTTAATTATATGTTGAAAAAAAAATAACAACAAAAATACAGTAATTATACCCTTCACCATGAGTGGCAAGGGTATATATAAGTTTGTAATTCCGTTTGTAATTTCTACATTTTTCATTTGCGACCCCATAAAGTATATATATTCTGGATCGTTATAGATAGCGGAGTCGATATAGCCATGTCCGTCTGTGTGTTGAAATCAACTTTACAAATCCCCTAAATAACTTACAAACATGATTGATACATCAAAATCTCCGGAATTCTTCCAGCTCGGTTGCTATTTAAAATCGTGAAAATTGGTCCACAAATGGCCGAGATATAAGCAAAAAACCCAAAAACCCATGTATTTTGTTAGTGTTTCATGAAATCATGTACATTAGAGTGCTCCAAGATTATATGGACAGGCCATTGGTACAGGCCGTCCCCCCCTCTAGAATGGTTCTATGTATTATAGAAACTCGTTGTGTAAAATATTAGGATGATAGGATAACGCTAACTGGTGCCGCAACGACGCTGAAGTTTTGAGGTGCATTTACAAGGGCAAAAAATTCAATTTTGGCATTAAATAATTACTTTTGCAATTTAATTTAAAAGAATCGAAATGTACACGTAATTGTCGTTCTAATAAGATACAAAAGACAAAAATTGGTTAAAAAATGTTAAAGTTATTAAAAAATCGCCAGGCCATTAACGTGTTTCAGGCCACTTGAACAAGAAATGTAGAAACAAAATTAACATATTTTGATCAGTCTTGCACTATCAACTGATGTGTAAAGTCATATTATTCTTGTTACTTTTGAT
Source organism: Calliphora vicina (assembly GCF_958450345.1). Taxonomy (NCBI): domain Eukaryota; kingdom Metazoa; phylum Arthropoda; class Insecta; order Diptera; family Calliphoridae; genus Calliphora; species Calliphora vicina. The sequence goes on along the minus strand of NC_088782.1, from coordinate 79,926,246 downwards.
CTACAGACAAAAGTGTACGGTATTTTTTTTTCTACTCCCCCGTGTTTTGTTTATCACTTCAAATAAATAAAAAATAAAAACAAAATTAAGCGCAGAAACGTTGAAGATGTTATTGTTGCCTCACATGGGCACAACATGAGTAAGAGACAAGCAACTGTAAGTAGCTCTCAGAGAACTACAAACCACAATTTTTATACACCACTACAAACTCTCGATGATGACGATAATGACGAAGTTGTTATCGAACCAGCTGTTAAGGTGACCATACCACCTATAACAATTTTAAAATGTCAAATGGAGCAAGTACATGAAATATGTAGAATATTAAATGTAAAAGACTACTCTATACGTAAAATTTCAATTGGTTTGAAATTATTTTGCACCAATATAGAAGAGTATGATAAAGTATGTGATGCACTTACTAAAAAATTTGATTTGGAGTATTTTACTTATGCCCAAAAAAATGAAAAGCCCTATAAGGCCGTCCTTTTGGGACTGGATAAAACTGACCCATCTGTTGTGAAGACTCGATTGCTACAATTGGGTCTTAAATGTACTAATGTCAAAATTGTTACTAAGTCTATGGACAATAGCAGAGAACATATTATTTTCATAGTATATTTTGAAAGAAAATCAATCACACTAAAGGAACTGAGGCAAAAATATTCCGTAATTAATTATATAAAGGTGAGGTGGGAATACCAAAAACCAAACAAATCAAAACTGAAGCAATGTTACAACTGCCAAATGTATGGACATGGTTCCAGTAGGTGCAAGGTGAAACCGTTTTGTGCAAATTGTGCTGGAAATCATAAAACGGAAGAATGTTCTACAACGGTCATTAAGTGTGCCAATTGTAAAGGTCCCCATAAGGCTATGTCTCCTGATTGTCCCAGTAGGGAAGTGTACAAACAAATCAGACAACGCGCTCAACCAAAGAGCAATAGACAAATCAATCAAGGCTATAATAGCAGGTCTAATTATAATAATAATTTCCCAAACTCTCTAAATCAGAGCGGAAGTCTTCCAAATTCGCCACCAATGAGTCATCCATTCACTCAATCTAGCAATGCTGCTAATAATAATGCTAACAGCAACAACAATCTGTTCTCATTTGAAGAACTAAAAAATATTACTTTTGAATTAATAGCTAATCTTAAAAGTTGTAAATCTCGAGAAGAGCAATTTCAGGTTGTTACCAACCTAGCATTTAAATTTTTGTATCAATGAACAACAATATTAAGCTGTCATCATGGAACGCACGTAGTATTCGTACAAAAAAAGAAGAACTATTTAATTTCTTGGATAAATATAATGTTGATATATGCCTAATTTGTGAAACCTGGTTGAATATCAAATTATCAATTAGACATAATAGTTACTACTGTTATAGATATGATCGACAAACTGGTACTGGAGGAGGTGTAGCTGTTTTAATAAAAAAAACATTCAACATCAATTGATACCACCAAAAACAACTGAAATTATAGAAAATATCGGAGTTAGAGTTAATTGTGGGAGCGAATTTATAGACATTTATTCGTGTTATTTTCCAGGAGGCACAGTTGGATCTGACATTTCCAAGAAACTCAAATTTAAATCTGACCTTCGTAAATTAACAGATACGAATAATAAATACATTTTAGGTGGAGATCTAAACTGTAGACACAACTATTGGGGATGTTTAAGAAATAACACATGGGGTAACATTCTATATGAAAACATACAACTAAACAAATTCCAAATTGCTTTTCCCCATGAAAATACATATATTCCATCAGATCCAAACAAACAACCATCTACATTAGATCTCATTTTAACCAATATGTTAACAAACATGTCAGCAGTTAAAGTAATTAACGACCTAAGTTCGTACCATTTACCTATTATGTATAATATAAATTTAATCTACAAGTCGACAGACAATTTAGTCTATGCGTTCAATAAGGCTAATTGGCCACGTTTTTCCAAATTCATAAGTAGAAATCTCCCTACGGTAGAAGATCACAGAACAGTAACTGATACCAATGAAATTGACATTATGATTAATGTTTTAAGCAATGTTGTAAAAACTGCAATAGATAAATCGGTTCCAAAACAACTTATATCACCAACGACTAGACCATTACCTAAAAACATAATAATGATGCAAATGAGGAATATTTTCAGAAGAAACTGGAAAAGGTTCAGAGACAGAAGTGACCACGAAGCAATGTCACGTTTAAACAAAAATATTAAAGATGAAATAACAAAATTCAGAAACCATTCTTGGAATTCCACCTTGTCAAAACTGGATAAGGCCTCTCCCCCTTTTTGGAAAGTATCTAAACTTTTAAGGAAGAGATCTGCTAATATACCAATTTTAAAATTTAACAACAATGTATATTACACCCAGTTAGAAAAAGCTGAAATTTTGGCTGAAACTTTTAATTTGAATCATTGCTCTTCAGCACATCTAAGCGACAACACAACTGCTTCTGAGGTTAATGATGCCGCAAACCAAGTCAGAAATACAGATGTTACTCCACCTAATTCACACTTCACTTCTCGCGAAAAAGTGGCTGCCATCATAAAAAAATTAAAAAACAATAAATCACCTGGTGCAGATGGGATAAATAACAAATGTTTAAAACAATTACCAAATAAAGGTCTAAATTATCTTACCACAATATTAAATGCTTGCCTAAATTTATGTTATTTTCCTTCTGATTGGAAAATCTCTAAAACTATTCCAATTCTTAAACCAAACAAGTCTCCTGACTCTCCTCTTTCATATAGACCTATAAGCTTACTCTCATCATTAAGTAAAATTTTGGAAAGAATTTTAAAGGAAAAGATTATTGTATATATCGATGCAAATAATATTCTACCCCCTCAACAATTTGGATTCAGAAGTGAACATAATACTTTATTACTAAAAATCAGGAAAATGGTCAAAAGTAATTTCAATATTGGTAAATCAACTGGTATGGTTCTACTAGATATAAAAGCTGCTTTTGATTCAGTCTGGCACAATGGCTTAATCTTCAAATTGAAAAAATTTAATTTTCCTATCGAAATTATTAAAATTTTACAAAATTTCCTTGAAAACAGATTCTTCAATGTTTTCTTGGGGAATACTTCGTCACATAGGATCAATATTAACGCTGGCTGTCCTCAAGGGTCATGTCTGTCACCAATCCTTTACAACATTTTTACAGCTGATGTTCCTGAACTTTCAAATTGCACAATGTCAATATTTGCTGACGATACATCAATTCTCTGCTCCGACATTCATTCAGTGGATATAATTCATAATTTGCAGTTTGCTCTAAATAGCTTGAATAATTATTTAAAAAAATGGAAAATTATGATAAATCCCGAAAAAACAAAAGCTATTTATTTTACGAGAAAGCGGAAAGCATGTTTTATTCCCCAAAGTTCGTTGCGATTTTTAAACTTCGACATACCTTGGAACAACGATGTCAAATATTTGGGTGTTATACTTGATACCAAAGTTAACTTCAATAACCATATACCATATATAGTTAATAAAATCAACAAATTAATAAGAGTATTGTACCCTCTAATAAATAGAAAATCTCAACTAAATATTGACAACAAGAAATTAATTGTTAAATCCATATTTCATCCCGTTATGTTCTACTGTGCACCAGTATGGTTCTCGTCCGCTAAATGTCATATAATGAAGCTTCAAGTAGCACAAAATAAACTACTCAAGATGGTATTCAATCTACCATGGCATTATTCCACTCGTCGTCTACATGATCTTGCTGGCTTCGAACTTGTCCAAGATAGACTAGTCAGATTAACCACAAACTTCAACAGCAGATGTTCAACTTCTCAGTACCCACATATTAATGAACTTTATTCAACGTAATTTTACCAGTAGTATAGTTTTTTTTTATCTTAATTTGTTTCAAATAGGTTTTTGAACATTTTTTTCCTTCAATTCAATAATAAATCATCTGTATATATGTATATATTATAATTCACATCTTATTATTAAGTAGAAAAGGAGCATAAGCCCTAACTCTTTACCTTCTAAGACAAATGTATATAAATTTAATATTATCGAAATGAAAAAAAAAACATATTTTGATAAATATTATATTTCTTGAAAATCTCAAAATTTAAATCGCAGGTACGGAAAAACTATAGGAGGTATTTTCATACTTTTTTCATATTTTTATTCCCTATTATGTTCTCAATAAATCCCAATGTGATGATCAAAAAATTTTGAAATTTGTTTAACAAAATTTTTAAAAATTTGAAATTGGAGTTTTGAAACTGCTTTTAAAAAAATTAAATTTGTTTGGTCATACCTGCGAATAGGTTAACGGTATCCAACGAAGAAAAAAACTCATATACAAGTAAATATGGATATATTTTAAGTAAAAATGTACTTTTATTATAATATTTATCAAAATATGTTAATTTTGTTTCTACATTTCTTGTTCAAGTGGCCTGAGACACGTTAATGGCCTGGCGATTTTTTAATAACTTTAACATTTTTTAACCAATTTTCTTCTTTTATATCTTATTAGAACAACAATTATGTGTACATTTCGATTCTTTTAAATTAAATTGCAAAAGTAATTATTTAATGCCAAAATTTTTACAAAAACTGAAAAATTGCATTTTTCCCCTTGTAAATGCACCTCAAAACTTCAGCGTCGTTGCGGCACCAGTTAACGTTATCCTATCATCCTAATATTTTTCAAAACGAGTTTTTACGATACATAGAACAATTCTAGAGGGGGGGACGGTCAAAATTCGCAATTTTATTTTTTTGGAGCACTCTAATGTACATATATACCCAGCAGTTCTAGGAGACAGTACCGAACTAGTGATTTTACCCATCATTTAGGGTGGGAGCTAGTTACTTCAATAGCCATGTGACTAGTCATTTTAACACGGGCATGTCCTAGGCAGGGGGTCAATTGTCTCTTTTTGATTACAATGGGACTGTCTAATAGCTGGTCCAAAGTAGGCAACGCATTGGATTCACAAACTGGTTACATAGCGTCAGTTACATTGCTAGCTTTGTAACTAGTTACTTGATCAGCTACTTGACTAGTTATTTTAACACGTGCATGTCCTAAGCAGGGGGTCAATTGACCCTTTTGATTACAATGTGACTATCGGATAGCTGATCGAAGGTAGTCAACGCTTCTGGTGGGTAAAATAAACTGCAGTACAAAAAAAAGTTTAAAGTGACTTCACCATAGGTTACTAAGAGACACTAAAGTGACTATTGACTTCATGCTATGTTACATGCGATATCAGTATACTTAAGCAAAAATAAAAATAAACTGTATGAGATTTATATTAACACAATCTGTAAAAAAACAGTTTGTACGAATTAGTGCACACACGTGTCAAATGACCAAAATATATAAAATGGAGTCAGCCAAGTGATAAGACATTTGTGACAATTAGAGCTAGTTTCTTACTTGTCAGTTAAACTCAGCTTAACACGATGTTATATTAATCCTGAAACATATTTTGCCGGAATTTAACCAATGATTGTGTTTCTCACTAGTGGATTAATTTTGTTAGCATTGCCATACTTTTCAGTCAAATCACATGTTTATTCTTCAAATTTTTTCATATAAATATGGCAATACTATACATTTTACAAGAAAAAGCAACCGCGTTACATAACTTTTTTTGTAAATTTTAACTTTCTAAAAGAAAAAGCGACATAAAAGTATATAAAATGTATATTACAAATTATATTGATGTTAATAAAGCAAATAAAAACAAAGAGCTGCTGTGCTGAATTGTTTATTTTATTTTCCATCTGTTTGTGCTTCGGCATTTTATACTTAGGTTTAACTCACCAATGATGCTCAGTTAAACCTAGATTATATAGCATATAAACAATAAGTGAGAAACACAATTTTTAGTTTAATTTAGGTTTAAGCGAAGAATGTAGATTATCTCTATCCCAGAAACTAGCTCTTACTGTCTTTAAGGGATACATTGACTACTTGCTTAACTGCTGGGTAATAGCATAATAAAAAGAAAACAAATGTTTAGTTGTGTGTATATATGTATGTAGATGTGTGTAATACACATTGAGTATATTCACCAATTCTATTTTGTTACTTTGTAAATCTTATTCTCTAACAAAATAGAGAGAGTTGTTTATAATGACCCAGCGGATTTTTTTCCCCATACATCTTCCAACTGAGACCAATGTAGATGCGACTAATCCAAAGTCTGTATTCAGTTTCCACTTACAAAAAAAGGTCGGATGGGTCCAACTCCACTGACTTTTTTTAATCGTCTTAAATTTCTTTTACTGAAGCCGAACATTTCTTTTAATATAAAAAACACACAACAACACTTACTATTTTTAATTTGTACTTATTTATTTTATTTAATTAATTAATTATTTTTAATGCCACAACAACGGTTAAACCACTTGTACTTTCAAAAACACTTTACAATATGAAATTTTTCATTGAAAGGAGAGAAAAAACAAAGAAACAACAAAAAATAAATAACGGGACAACGGCTGAACCAAAACAAACAATCCAATTCAGATGCAAGTACGATAACAACATTTTATTCGATTTTGTCTTGTTGTTTAATTCTAATATGTATTTCATTTTACAATGGAATAGCAATAGGACTCATCTGAATCGGATGCTAGTTGTATACTCTTAACCAATTTTATTTTATGTTTTCCTATTGACATAATAGTATACATTAGGATGTGTTTTAAATTGTAATAACCTGCGGACTGCTGGGGAGTTCTCATATGAGCAACTCTATCATACGTAAACAGCACAAACACCCAACAACAACATTCTACATTGTAGATTCTACAATGTTGAATGTTGTTGTTGGGTAGAATATACAATGTGGAATGAAATGAGAATTACAAATCAAACACACGCGTGCATAATTTGTATATATTTGAGTGCGTTTGGTTTTTTTTTTTGTTATTTTTTTCAACATACAATTAAGGTATACTTTGGTGAAGGGTATATAAGATTCGGTACAGCCGAATATAGCTCTGTTACTTCTTTTAATTCATTTTATAAAAAATCTTATAAACTAGAAATCAACATAAAAAAACTACAAACATTTTCATTAAAAACATAAAAATTTCACCAAAAAAGTCTCCGTACAGTTAACCGTTTTAAGGCACGGAATCCCAATATTAATCTTAATTGAATTTAATATGTGGTAGGTCATCCTTTCTGAGCAATTGCTTCATTTTAATGGCTGTGCATGTAATGGACCGGCTTTGTTGTTGTCAGGGAATCCAAAAATAAGCAAATTTTAATGGATAGAAAGAAAATTATTATTAACTTGCGAAATGAAGGAAAAAATCTAACCGAAATCAAGGATATTGTAAAAAGACCACACTCTTACACTCAGTACGTTATTCAACAGTTCAAAAAAACCGGAACAATGGCAAATAAACAAAGAACTGACCATCCAAGAAAAATAGACCACCACTTAGAGAGAAGAATTGTACGATCTGTAGAAGGTAATCCAAAAATTAACGCATGTGTAATTGCGGGAAACTTGAAAACTAGTGATGAATTAACGTTAAACCCCCAAACTGTAAGAAACGCTCTTAAACTAAATGGATACAATGGTCGAGTAAGCCCTAAGAAGCCCCTTGTTCGAAAAGTGAACATGAAAAAGAGATTGGATTTCGCTATCGAGCATATTGATAAAGATTTTTTATTTTGGGATCGAGTTATTTTTAACGATGAAAGTAAATTGAATGTTTTTGGTTCTGATGGAAGAGAAATGTTATGGAGAAAGCCAAATACTGAAATGAATCCGAAGCATTTGACGCTAACAGTAAAGCATGTAGGAGGTAACGTTATTGTTTGGCTTCATCTGGGGTGGGAAATCTTATTTTTTGTTGAAAATACGATGGATAAATATGCATACCTTAATATATTAAAAGAAAACTTAAAACAAAGTTCTGAAAAATTAGGCTTGGGACGTTTGTACTGCTTCCAACAAGACAGCGATCCCAAACACACCTCTAGATTAGTAAAGGAATGTCTTATTTATAATGTTCCTAAGCACTTAAATCGCTCAGATCTCAACCCGATTGAGCATCTATGGGATCACTTGGAAAGAAAGATTCGGCAGCACAATATAACGAGTAAATATCAGCTAAAAGCCGTTATAATGGAAGAGTGGTATAAAATAGATTCCCTGACAACAACAAAGCTGGTCCATTCGATGCACAGCCATTAAAATGCTGCAATTGCTCAGAAAGGAGGACCTACCACATATTAAATTCAATTAAGATTAATATTGGGATTCCTTGCCTTAAAACGGTTAACTGTACGGAGACTTTTTTGGTGATACTTTTCGTACAATTATTGTATTTATGTAAATTTTTATGTTTTTAATGAAAATGTTTGTAAACATAAAACGGGATAATACATTTGATTCGAAATTATTAAGCCAATTTTGATACCACTTTTATTAACATTTGTTCTTAGGTCATGCAAACTTTAAATAGCAGGGTGATATTTCGAACTCGAGTGCCATGATGTATTTTGGTCCAAATCGGGTACTTTTATATTCTTCACCAATGAACATAAAAACATGATACATACATAAATAAAAATAAAAAAAAAAATATGAATTTCAGTTAAATTCCCACAAAATTTTCAATCAGTGTAATTATTGTAAGCAAGTTTTTAATGTCACATTAATCGTTTATTTTCCAATTGTAGGCCCGAAAACAAGGAAGGAAAAGAAGGAGATTTGGAAAAATCAAAAGAACAGGAAAACGAAACCGACAAAAATGATAAGGAATTGGAGAAAGATAAGGTAAGTGAGAATCGTTAAAATATATATTTAATTAATAATTACACTGTTACGGCCATTTTCACCAATTTTAGTTATAATTTAACTGTTAGCATATTTTTCATTTAATAAAGTTAAAATTTAACTAAGAAATTTAACGGTCATTTAAGTAAATATATCGATTATTATCTTCTTAACTGGGAAAAATAAAAAATATTCAATAGTAAAAATTAGTAAGTATGAGTATTTTCGCACGTTGTACAAGCCTAGCTACTAAATGCATTTTCAGAAGATCCATTTCACATTGGGATTGTATTTATTTTCTTGCATTTTTTGATACACAATTATTTGTTTCAAACACAATTTCCAACATTTAGTAAAAATGGAAAAAAAAACTCCCGCAGATTTCACAGTATTCTGGATAAAAAAGATCCAGCGGCAGAATCTCTTCCAATGGTGCACCAAATCTAGATTTTGGAAATTCGGCAATTAAAAGTATGATATCACAGTGAGTACATTTAGTACTTGTTTTCTGTTAAAAGCGGCGTTACGCATTGGTGTAATCAGTCTGCAGCCATTTAAAATGATTCATTATAGCTGTAGGAAAATACAGAATTTCCATGTGTGTTTACTATATATAAATATATTTAGTGCCTTTAATAAATTGTCATGTTAATTTCCTACATTAATTGTAGGAAACTTTTCTCCTTCTATAATTGGGGTAAAATATACATACATCCATATGAACATATTCAGTAATTTTCTTTTGTAATATATATTTATTGGCCTATTGAGGCTTTTTTATATTACTTGAATTTAAATAAATAAAAATACATGTGTGTAAATTCAAATATTTTTTTTTGATAAATGGGTTTTGTTTTTTTTTTAGAAATAAAATGTTGAGAATTTGTATATTAAACTTTCAAATTAGTTTACACACTTTATGTGTAAAACATTAATTTATGCACAATATATGTAATTTTAAACATAAAATGCCTATTATATTATAAAAATTGGAAATACAACATTTTGTTTGTATTTTTGCTGAAAAAAGTATGTAATCGTTTTCGATAAACATATTATGCTAAAATTTTAATTTTACATGAAAACTTACTTTATAGTAGTAGATTTACATGCATTTTTTAGAATGTATATGGGCATGCTCATTACCGTGTATCCCAATATAGTGCTGATACTATAGCAGCGATTTCTGCTGTGAATTCCTGTATAATTTCATACAGTTTACACATATGTAGCTGCTTAAGAGCTAGTTTCCGGGATAAAGATAATATACATCCTTCGTTTAAACCTAGATTAAACTAAAAATTGTGTTTCTCACTTATTGTTTATTTACTATATAATCTAGGTTTAACTGGTTTAGAGCTAGTTTCTTACTTGTCAGTTAAACTCAGCTTAACACGCTGTTATATTAATCCTGAAACATATTTTGCCGGAATTTAACCAATGAGTGTGTTTCTCACTAGTGGATTAATTTTGTTAGCATTGCCATACTTTTCAGTCAAATCACATGTTTATTCTTCAAATTTTTTCATATAAATATGGCAATACTATACATTTTATAAGAAAAAGCTACATAACTTTTTTTGTAAATTTTAACTTTCTAAAAGAAAAAGCGACATAAAAGTATATAAAATGTATATTCAAAATTATATTGATGTTAATAAAGCAAATAAAAACAAAGAGCTGCTGTGCTGAATTGTTTATTTTATTTTCCATCTGTTTGTGCTTTGGCATTTTATACTTAGGTTTAACTCACCAATGATGCTCAGTTAAACCTAGATTATATAGCATATAAACAATAAGTGAGAAACACAATTTTTAGTTTAATTTAGGTTTAAGCGAAGAATGTAGATTATCTCTATCCCAGAAACTAGCTCTTAATTAGGTTTAACATCATTGGTGAGTTAAACCTAAGTATAAAATGGCAAAGCACAAAACGAAGAAAAAAAAAAGAAAAAATTCACCACATGTGATTTGACTGAAAAGTATGACAATGCTAACAAAATTAATCCATTAGTGAGAAACAGTCATTGGTTAAATCCCGGCAAAATACATATGTTTCACGTTTAATATAACAGCGTGTTAAGCTACGTTTATCTGAGAAGTAAGAAACTAGCTCTAAGAAGTTGAAAATTTTGAAATGATAAACTGGGTTTAAAAAAAATGTATTAAACTTATTTGCTTAATTCACAAAAATTTGTATCGTGTATCTTGTATTAAATACACTTTTTGTTTATTAGTTTGTTAACACTCATTGTATATTGTATGAATGTTTTTGAAAGAGTAGTGTGTGTATCATGATACAATAATTGTAGAAGGTAGAATTACTAGGGAGAGTTTTCAATATTTACCCCTATAACGTCAAACTTTGATTTTAATTTTGTTCATATTTTCTTTTGTTTGACGTTACAAGAATTGTATAATTGAGAATTTATTTTCTACTAAGTGTACCTTGTGTAATGGTCAAGGTTGCCAATTTAGCCATTTTCCGGCTAGATCTAGCGATTTTATTATCATTTAGCCATAAAAAAATGGCTAGAATTAATCTAGCCGGAAGATCTAGCCATTTTATTTTGTCTTAGCCTTTTTTATTTTATACTTATCTTGAGCATTTTTGGAATTTTTTAAAAATAAAACAGTATTTTTTATCAAATGACAAAGAAACAGTCTTTTTAAACAAATTCGTCTGTTGATGATTTGATGAGAATATTATTGGTTTTATGAAAACAGGCTTCCAAATTGTTTCCAAAGCAAACACATGAGGCATATTCAAAAATCAATTTTACATTTCTTCAATGGATCCAATTTTGAATGTAAGTGCCCAGAAATATGTTTAATTTATCAAAAAGGAAAAAAAAATATTGATATTACAATATTTATCCGCATTTTCTCAATCTCTGGTTATTTTTCATCGTGACGATATACTGACAGTTCTCATACAAAAATTCTATTTATTGAAAGTATATCGTTACGAAATACGATAACCGGAGATGGAGAAAGTGGGGGTTAATCTGCTAAACCCCATTAATACGAAGTCGGTAAAAATTATTTTTCAAAACTGTCAGTATAACTATTAGTTAACACATAACCAGACTCCGTGGTAATGGGGGCAAGAAATGTAATATTTATGAATTTGTATATTTGTATTATTTTTGGGTTTTAGCCATTTCTAGCCATTTATAATTCAAAATCTAGCCATTTTCTGAGCTGAAGAGTTGGCAACCTTGGTCATGGTGTGTATAACAAGCAGTGTTGCCAGAAAATGAATTTCAAAATATGCTAAAACTTGAAAAACTAAGTGCTAAAATGTTCTACAGAAGAAAAAAAAAAGTGCTAAATTTTTTCAATGTAACAATACAATTTTTATTTCAAATTTTACAAATATAAATTAAAGTTTTTTCTAATTTTGTTCATAACAATTGTTGACTTGTTTTAATAGATTACATTTCATATCGCTACCTTAATATAGAAAGGCCCTAACTAACATTTTCATTACTGTGCAGGAGAAGAAAATATTGATATTTTATCCAGGAGAATTAAAAGACGATGTTTCACGTTTGAATAGTTTATTACGACTAAAGAACAAATTGGTTTACAATGTTTAAAGAATAAAAATAACTGTCACATTCAAAAGACAAAAGTAGAAAAGAACATTAAAAATAAAAATGAATAAACCTTATAAGAAAAGGAAAAATATTAGTGTTGTAAGCAGGGTTGTATTTAAAATTAAATATCATAACACTCCTCCTCAACACATTATTTTAAATAAAAATTATACATAAATTCATAAATTTATAAAGCCCAAGGCCTCTACTAATTTCATATGATTATTCTTAGATAAATTCTTCGTCAAAACATCAGAAATATTAGAGTTACTACTACAATATTCCAAATCAATTAATCCTTCTACAAAAACATTTCTAATATGGTGATACTTTATATCTATATGTTTACTCCTACTATGATAAATAGGGTTCTTAACTAAATGTAAAGCACCAAGGTTATCTCCATATATCAAAATCTTCTCTGGACAATGGATTTGCGCCTCACTTAGAATTTTTCTCAAGAATACTGCTTCTTTTGCTGCTGATGAAAGCGCCATATATTCGGTCTCCGTGCTACTCAAAGCTACTGTAGCTTGCTTCTTAGATTCCCATGAGAATGCACTGCCAGCGAGGATAAAGACATATCCCGTATATGATTTTCGATTTGTTGCATCACCGCCCCAATCAGCATCGGCGTAGCATACTACTGGTTGTCCAGTTTTGCGATATCTTAATTGATAATTTGCACTCTTATTCAAGTACTTCAAAAGTCTTCTTGCCGCTGCCATGTGTTCCTGGTGTGGATCCTTGTTCCTTTGGGATAATTTACATACTGAATGTAATATGTCAGGACGCGTACAAATTGCCAAATACATTAGGGAACCTATGAGTGATTGATAACTTGTTGTGTCGATCTTCTCGCAGTTATCGTTATCACAAACAACTTGATATTTGGGCTCTAATGGAGTGGATACTGGACGGCACTCTTCCATCTGGTATTCACGTAGAAGCTCTCTAATATATCCATTTTGATGAATTGTAATTTGTCCAGTGACACCATCTCTCTCAATTTCGATGCTAAGAAAATGTTTAGCGGGACCTTTATCAACTACAGATACTCTTTCTGAAATTTGAGATTTAATTAGATTCAATTCATTCAAATCAGAACATGCTATAAGCAAATCATCTACATATACGGCGATTAAATTAATATTACTGCATTTCCCATTCGGTATAGACATGGTTCACTTTCACAAGGATGGAAACCAATTCCCCTTAATATTTCATCCAATTTCGGATTCCATTGGCGGCCGGATTGCTTAAGTCCATATAAAGCCTTCTTCAATTTCAAAACCTTGTCCGGAAATCTTTCGCCTGTGAACTTCTCAGGCTGCGCCATATAGACTTCATCAGTCAATTCGCTATTTAGGTAAGCCGTGGATACATCCATTTGATGTAGATGGACCCCTTACTCTGCTGCAAGGGCAATTACCATTCTAATAGTTTCGTAGCGCACAACAGGTGAGAAAGTCTCTGTATAATTTATACCATACGTTTGGGCGTAACCCTTAGCAACTAATCTTGCCTTAAATCGTTCGATATGGCCTTCCTTATTCCTCTTCACGGCAAACACCCATTTACATCCTACGATCTTCTGGCCATGTGGCAACTCCGATAATTCCCAGGTATCATTCCCAAGAAGAGCTTTATACTCCTCCTGCATCGCATTTAACCATTAATGAGAGTACTCACCCGATAAGGCCTCGTCCACAGTTTCAGGAACCTTAATATTGTCCGCACACATCAAATTTACAGTATTGTACTGCTTTTTCGGTCTTCCTGGTTGACCAGTTCGCACCAATTTTGGTCTTCCTGGCCCTTTCCTATCTTCACTTTTTGTACGAAAACCAACAAGTGCTGTACCACTCATTACAGCATCCGGATCAGGGTATTCCTCTTCAGCAGACTCGAATTCACTGTCACTTTGATCTTGGACTTCTTCTTCAACAATATTCCCTTCAAGCGGTTTCATTTGCATGCTGAGGATTTCCTTATCTAATTTAGCTTGCTGTGCCGGTTTATTACCCTTCTCATCACCATCTTCAATAAAGTAAACATCTCGACTAATTGTTATCTTTCCCGTAGCCCTTTCAAATAGACGATATGCTTTCGATGTTTCCGAATAACCAACCATGATGTATTCCCTTCCCTTTGGACGGAACTTGTGATGATGTGTCTTGTCAAATGCAATGGCCAGGGAACCAAAAATTTTAAGATGTCGGACGCTTGGTTTCCTATTGTACCAAACTTCATATGGTGTGCATTCATTCAATGCTTTTGTTGGCGATCGATTTCTCAAATAAGCGGCAGTGTTCACAGCTTCAACCCACAAAGACTCATCAACCTCAGAATATACTAACATTGCTCTGGCCATTTCAACTAACGTCCTATTAAAACGTTCAGCTACCCCGTTCTGTTGCGGTGTGTGAGGTACAGTTAGTTGTCGCTTAATGCCATTCAATCTCAAAAAATCATCAAAAGCCTTGTTAACGAACTCCGTACCATTGTCAGATCTAAGCATCTTCATCTTCTTTCATGTCTGACATTCAACCATAGCTTTAAATTCCTTAAATGTATCAAATGTCTGGCTCTTGTTCTTTAAAAAATAAACAAAGACATACCGAGAATGATCATCGATGAACGTCAATATGTAGCGTGCACCACCAGAGGAATTTTTGTTTATCGGACCACAAATGTCCGTATGAATTATTTCCAATAATTCTGTTGCTCTGTTTTCGGAACTAAAGAATGGGTTCGTTGTGCATTTACTCTTCAAACAAGTAGTACAATTAATTTCCTTAGGAAATTGTAAATTCAGGCCATTAACTAAATTATTGCGTGATAGTTAACCTAGGCCAGAAACATTCAAATGTCCGTAACGATTGTGCCATTTCATAACTTCACTCATATTCGCCGTCGTCATGAACAATGTGTTCTTCATCGCCGTATACAAAAACAAATCTCCTATCTTACTTGCACATAATATTGTCTTCCCTTCTTCATCTATTATATTGGCCTCTCTGCTGTTAAATTTCACAACGTCTTTTACCGCTACTCTGCCCACAGAAATGAAATTGCACTGCAGATTTGGTACAAACAACACATCATTTAACACAATGTTACATTCGTCAATACGAACTGTACCTCTGCCCTCTGCTTCAATTTTACTTTGGCCTGCAAGAGTGAACAATTCTTTATGTGCTTCAAAAGTTTCAAAAAAGTCTCGGTTACAGCATAAATGAGCAGACGCACCGCTGTCTAAACACCAAAAATCCCTACTCAACACGTTGTTGTTGTTTGTTGCTGCAAATATAGAGTATGCGTGTGTGTCCCTCTTTTCCTGTTGTACTGTTCTGTTGCCTGTTTCTGTTTTGCTGTTTCTGCATTGCGCTACGTAGTGGCCTCTGCGACCGCATTTAAAAAAGTTGAAATTTTGTTTTTGCTTGCTAGCTTCACGACTGTTTTTTCCGTTCTTATTGTTATTCGCGTTCATACTGTTGCTACTTACGTTGTTGTTGTTCCTCTTGTTGCTTAACTGCGACATGAACACTTGTGACCCTCCTTCAAGTTGTGTAATTTGTTCACCAGCCTTTCTTCTTTCACCCTCTTCTGTCAATTTCAATGCACTGAGTTTTGGTAGCACATCTCTCGTCTCCAAGGCAATGACAAAATTCTCATACGATGTAGGTAAATTTGCCAAAAGCATTATGGCAAATAACTCATCTTGAAGCTCTATTCCAGTTTCGGCTAGCTTCTCCACAGTTGACGAAAAATTACATACGTATTGTTGGACGCAGTCCGCTTCACCCATTCTCATATTAAGAAGTTTCTTAAAAAGTGTAACTTTCCTTACCGGACCCTTAGGTCTATGTACTTCACGTAATGCGTTCCATGCTGCACTGGCGGATGGACAACTCTTGTCCATGCTGCAATTTGATCTGCTGCCGTTGGTTTATCATCACTAATGGTTGACCACAAATCTTGATGAATTAATACAGCCTTAATTTGTAGGCTCCACGAGTCGTAATTTGTCTCATCTAACATCTCAATGTTGTACATTAAATATTATAATATTCACTCGAGCCCTCCTGGGCCCATAACCTATTGATATTTTATCCAGGAGAATTAAAAGACGATGTTTCACGTTCGAATAGTTTATTACGACTAAAGAACAAATTGGTTTACAATGTTTAAAGAATAAAAATAACTGTCACATTCAACAGACAAAAGTAGAAAAGAACATTAAAAATGAATAAACCTTATAAGAAAAGGAAAAATATTAGTGTTGTAAGCAGGGTTGTATTCAAAATTCAATATCATAACAGAAAACAACTTAATAAAACTTAAATTTCTGTAGTTGTGATTTTTTTTTAACACAAAATTTTATGAAGGTCTCCATCCAATTTAATGTCGTCACATTTTATTTCATTAATGGTGTATTACGGGATTATCTATCGAAGTATGCAAAAAACTAAATTTTGGAAAAAAAACGAGTTAGGGCGTTTCTATATTAAGGTAACGAATTATTAATTCAAAAATTTTTCTGAAAATAAATTGGGAATAAGAAAATGTAGTACAAAAATATTTTAATAAATATTTTAATTTTTAAAAATATATTATATTCAGAATTGAATATCAATATATAAAAATCTCGTGTCACAATGTTAGTGTTTGAACTCCTCCGAAACGGCTTAACCGATTTTTATGAAATTTTGTATATATGTTTGGTAGGTATGAGAATAGGTCGTAAAGTATATTTCATACCGCTAGGTCATTAGGGTGACCCTATCCAGAATTTATTTTTACCATTTTTTGACCAAAAGCTTTTTTTCGCATTTTATTTATTTGGCATTAAAAAATACTTATAACCCCAAATTTTCATCAACCGACCCTCACCCACCCGTTTTTTATCCGAGATTTTAGTATTTTGTATGAGCAATATCCAAATATCAATATTTAACAATTTTTATGAAATTTTGTATATATTTTTGGTACGTACGAGAATATTATATATCATACCGCTAGGACATTAGGATGTCCCTATCCACCCATTTTTTAAAATATATTTCGCCAAAAAATTTTGTTTTTATTTCTCTTCATTTGGCATCAAAAATACCTATAATGCCAACTTCACTTAGAATACATTCGCTATTTTTTATTTAACAACCAAAATATTCACTAGAAATAATTTTAATGGCAGAACAACGTTTGCCGGATCAGCTAGTTCTTTTATATATGTATTTTACATTAAATATACATATATAGTTTTTTTTAAATATACTTTTATATTGAATTTCTGTTTTTGTTTTAAAGAATAAAATAACAAATATTTTTTATAACTTCCATGTTTTAATGAAATAAGATTTTTAATTATTAACACATTTATCAATATTATTCGATACAAAAGCTACTACTGATTATACAAAATAATTAATTGAATGATGATCTTATTTTATTTGCAATATAATTAGTTATATTGTAAGTGTAACAACATGCATTTTCGAATTTTAATCCTTCTCGAATTTGTATTATTGAACTTAACAATTCTGGTTTAATTCGATTACGAATTTTATTTTTATTTAAAGCCATTAAACTAAAAAGTCTTTCAACTTCGGCATTAGAAAATGGTGAAATGAGTAATGACAATAGAAAAATAGACAATTCTTTAAGTACATTTTCACCGACAGAATTTTTAAAATTATATTCTTGAATCCAAAAAATCATTGTATCAGATTTTTCATCCCAATCTTTTTTTGAGATATAAAACACTGATTTTGAATAATATTTATATCAGTTAAACTATACTTGAACTCTTCTAAAATGTTTGTTATTGGGC
This sequence comes from Calliphora vicina, assembly GCF_958450345.1. Classification (NCBI taxonomy): domain Eukaryota; kingdom Metazoa; phylum Arthropoda; class Insecta; order Diptera; family Calliphoridae; genus Calliphora; species Calliphora vicina. The sequence continues at coordinate 79,907,982 of NC_088782.1, read as the reverse complement.
TCTTTACATGATTTAGGGTATTTTGTATAGAAAACATGTAAATATTTTTTAATATTTTTAGGCAAAAGATTTCTTAGTTAATTAACAAGTTCTTTTAAAAATAAAATGCAAATATTTCGAATTTTCTTCTCATATTCAATTGAATTTTTTTTAAGCTAATCGCTTGCTTTATTAAATTTTCAAATTCATATCCTAAATACGGCGATGGAAGTAAACATTCATCAAAAGAATCTTACTATTAATGTTTCAAAAAAATAACTGTTATTATTTTCCCTTTTGTTTTTAATTTCTTTAAACTACTGATATAAAACAGTTTTAAAAATGCGTAACACATTACATAGTTATAAAAAAAGGAAGTAAATTTGTGCGTTGTGTTCATTTACTTACCACACCGAAAGAAATTTAGTTGAAATATTAATAAAAGTTATTTTTTATTTCTCCAAAAGCATTTTATGGAGTAAAATATTTTTTGGAAGTAAAAATTTTTTCGAGAAATTTTTTTTTTATCAAGCAAATTATGCTAAATAAATGCTTTTTATAATTTTTAAAAATTTCAATGCAATTTCAAGAAACAAAATGCTAAATCTAGCACTGAACGTGCTAAAATGACAACACTGATAACAAGTATTCCGATTCTCAATTTTTTCAAATTACTCTCACGTATTCGGGTACTATGTGAGCTCAGAGAAATGTAAACAAATTTATAGCTGAAAACCAATACAACTTTTTAAAAACATATAAGGTCAATTCAGTCATATTGTCTTAATGTCCTAATATATCACGACTCTTAGGCATTCGGCGCAGGTCTGTGCTGGTTGGTTACGATAACACAAAAAACATAGCATACAGAGTAGTATTATTTTAGGACATTTTTTGCTTGAAAAACAATAAAAACCATTGTGAAATATTAGGACATTATGACAATATGACATGATAAGGGACCTTGTGAATTGACCAATAAAATAAAAGTGTATATTTTATTGTATTATACAAGGGATTTTGTGAATTCAGCAATTATGTTTCTAACCTACACAGAAAAAAGAAATTCATAATTGGAATGAATTTTGTAATAAATATTATTAATCGAACTTGATTTTTTTTCCCAAACTTTTTTCATTCAGTTTAATAACATGTTCATAAATATTATAAAATTGTTCATGACGGAAATTTTTGCTTTTTTTCATAAATTTAATAATATTTTATAATAAATTGCATTATAATTGGATTATCTAATGAATTAATGTAAAAATATTTGTTTAGTAGCCATATATTGGCCAATATTTTAAGATGAATCAACAATATCTGAAACTTAAAAAATATCATTGAACATAATAAAATATCCATAAACATTAAGCATATCATCCCCTTAAAAAAATTTAATCAATTTCGCGCATATTTGCTCATTTTGTGGCTGAAAATCATAAAAATAAATAAAATATTTTCCAAGAAAAATTTCAAACATTTTTCAAAAACAAAAAAATATAAATGAAAATGAAATTATATTTTTCAAGCCTTCTAGATTTATTTTGAAAACATAAAATATGAAAAAAATCTTAATATTTAAGAAATTATTTATAAATGTTATGAATTGAAATCAATGAAATCAAATCATACTATTTATGTTGAAACTTTTTTCTGTGTAAGCTTTTTAAATATTGATATTATAATAATAATATTTTATATATATTTTTTTTTAGACAAATGAAAAGGAGATATCTGAAGAAAATAAGGACAAAGATGAATCAAAGTGAACATAAAATTAAACTTATGACTTCTGTAAAGAACAGCATTTATTATACATTTACCTATTGCATTAAATAATTGGAACATTATATATACAAATATAAATGTATATATATATATACCCTATATATATATTATAATATATATATATATATTAAATTAGCCTAAAATTATAAAATATACACATAAGAAACATAATTAGTAAAAAGAAAACTTCTGACGATTGAAGATGATTCATAATTTATCGATTTCGTTAAAATTATATGTTATCAATAATTATCACAAATTACGAGATTATTCAAATGAATGTATTTATTTCATAAAAATAAACATAATCGTGTGCAAATATTAAATTTAATTTTTTGTTTAACGTTAAGATATATTATTATACAATATTAATTTTAACAAAAATCTTTTTTTATTATTTTCGATGTTTGTGTCTTTTTAAATATAATTATTTAAGTATTAATATACATAAACATTATAAATTTCACCTGTAATTTTTAAATTTCATTCCGCACGAACAACATATATTAAAATGCTCAAACTGCTACATTCATTATAAAACATACAAATAATTAAGATATTTGCAGATATTATACATATATGTATCACACTAGATCGTTAATAAGTTTTCATACATAAATAGAAATAAAAGTACACCGACAAACATACATATATTTCATCATCACATTACGGACATGTAGATTTATACAAGTTTGTTTATGAATTAAAAGAGAAAAAAGAAAAAGTTAAGTTGTAAGATTTTTTATTATAAATATTTGTATTGTAGTTCAGTGTTTTATATAAAAAAAAAACATAAAAAATATACCTTATATATAATGATAAATACAAACAGCTTTCTAATAAATATATTAAACTTGTTTTTGAATTTATTATACATTTTGGATTGCCCAAGGTAAGGTCAAGACAAGTTATACAGGCAGCCAACTCAAATTTTTTAGTCGTTATCTAAAATTCAAATGTTGAACATTTTAGCAAAATTTAATAAAGTTTAGAGGTGAATAGTTTTAGTATTTTGATTTATAGAGTCACGAAATCTTTCGAAGACCAACCTATAGTAGTGATAACCATCAAACAAGAATCACAAAAATGGATGATGAATTGTCTGCACATCAGCATCAGCTGATTTTCATCAACATCGAAAACTAATAACACATGCCGTCAGCATCAAGATGTATTAAAAAGGTGGCAGCGTAACTACAACAATTACAACAATACTGTCAAAAAAAAAAAATCACAAAATCGCACTTTATGAATGAAATAGTTTCTTTTAACAATTTTAAATATTTTATGCACATAAAGCGGTAATAAATACTCACTTTTTTAAATATAAAATAATCTTATAACAAATTTAAAAATGTTTGTAAACAGGTTTTTGACATTTCACAAGGCAAAACATGAGTAGAGCAAAAAATAGTCAGCTGCCGTTACGCATTCCACCTGGTTGAATATGCCTTGGTCAGTATATTATTGGTTTGACCCATACGCCAAACACTTGTTATTGAGAAAAACGACAAAGAAGGTTTAGATTGTACAAATTGCATTTATTCAAAAACTTTTAAATTTATTAAAAACTAGCTGACCCGGTGCGCTTCGCCACCCCAATTAGAAGAAAGAAATATTACTATCAAGTCTCACTTTGTGAATCTAATTGTAAATGTCTAATTTCATATTTCTGGGTCCATTATTATAGAAAATGCAAAATGTGTTCCTAATTTTAAATTTTTATGTTTATTATTATAAAATATTCAAAAAGTACCATTGCAATAAGGAAATAGTACCATTGATTATCACTTTTAAATTCGCATTCACTAAACCATAACCCGTCAAGCTTGAATTTTAGATTTGTATATCATTTCCTATATTATCAACTAATTTTGTTTCTATAATACTTAAGATTTAATAAATTATCACAAAACCGAAACCGATCGGTTTTTAATTTTTTAAAACCGAAACCGCGGTTTTGAAATTCTTCGATTTTTTGGAAAGTCTAGGTCCATTATTATAGGAAATTCAAAAAAGTACCATTAGAATATATAAAAAGTACCAAAAATCCCCCACTTGTGGTTTTCCACTCACTCGGGTCCATATAAGCTTAATTTCATGGCTTTATGTTCATTGGTGTAGAAATTACAAAAAGTACCATTCGAATAAAGAAAAAGTACCAAAAAGTCTCCCCTAGAATTCTAACTCACTTAGGACCATGTATGCTTAATTTCATGTTTTTAAGTCCATTGCTATAGAAAATTAAAAAAAAGTACCATTAGAATAAACAAAAGGTACCATGAGGTATCCGCTTGAATTTTCAATCACTTAGGACCACATACGCTTAATTTCATATTTCTAGGTCCATTATGTTATAGAAAATTCAAAAAGTACCATTAGAATATAGAAAAAGTACCAAAAAGCACCCACTTGTAGTTGCTCACCCACTCGGGTCCGTATAACCTTTATTTAATGTTTCTAGGTTCATTGGTGAAGAAATTACAAAAAGTACCATTTGAATAAAGAATAAGTACCAAAAATTCTCCCCCTAGACTTCTCACTCACTTAGGACCATATATGTTTAATTTCGTGTTTCTAAGTCCATTGTTATAGAAAATTCAAAAAAGTACCATTATAATATAGAAAAATGACCAAAAAGCCCACACTTGTTGTTTCCCACTCACTCGGTTCCATATAAGCTTTATTTCATGTTTCTAGGTTCATTGGTGAAGAAATTACAAAAAGTACCAATCGAATAAAGAAAAAGTACCAAAAAGTCTCCCCCTAGAATTATCACTTACTTAGGACCATATATGCTTAATTTCATGTTTCTAAGTCCATAGTTATAGAAAATTCAAAAAGTACCATTAGAATAAAGAAAAAGTACCAAAAAGTCTCCCCCTAGAATTCTCACTCACTTATGACCATATATGCTTAATTTCATGTTTCAAGTCCATAGTTATAGAAAATTAAAAAAAGTACCATTAGAATATAGAAAAAGTACCAAAAAACCCACACTTGTGGTTTTCCACTCACTCGGTTTATATATAAGCTTTATTTCATGTTTCTAGGTTCATTGGTGAAGAAATTACAAAAAGTACCATTCCAATAAAGAAAATGTACCAAAAAGTCTCCCGCTAGAATTCTCACTCACTTAGGACCATATATGTTTAATTTCATGTTTCTAAGTCCATTATTATAGAAATTTCAAAAAAGTACCATTAGATGAACAAAAAAGTACCTATAGTACAGGTCACACATTTTGGTACCTAAATATTATACCCTATTCCTAACACTAACTTCACTCAAATACATATCAGCTAACTTTAATGTCGATAACTGAAATAATTTTAAATTTTAAAAAAGTACCATTAGGAGAAAAGTACCAATTTCCCTTTTCTTACTTGAACACCCCTCAAGTTTGAAATTTAAAAATATTCCATTTTGCCAAAATTGTTTATGCTATAGGCATGTATCAAAATATTAAAATCTGTGTTAATGTGCCCAAGAATAAATATGTTTTAAAAAAAGTACCAAACTGTTTACCCGGATTTGGCCCAATATACACCTTGGTACTCGAGTTCCAAATAACACGCTGTTAGTTAATTTTTGTATGAATCCAGGAACCAACGTTAAAAAAAATTATCAAAATTGGCTTAATAATTTCAAATATAATGTATTTTCCCGATTTTATCCCCTTTTTGGTACCTTTTTTATCCCCATTGAGGTGGTACAATTTCATTCAAATTTCTGTAACGTGGTGGGAGCTCATAATAAAATATTCGTATGTCTATGTCAAATTATAGAAAAACATATTTTATGAAAAAGTACCAAAAATTAACACAATTTTTATCCCTTAAAGGTTCGAATTTCCAAAAAGTACCAAACTTATATTTTTTATTTTTTGTTAATTAAAGAATACGATTTAAAATTTGTTTCTATGTTTATTGGTTTAAAAGATACATAGGGTGCAAAAAAAGTACCAAAATACAGTTTTTACCCGTTTTCTCCCCTAAAAGTTTCGAATTTCCAAAAAGTACGAAACACCTGTCAGCTTATTTTTTAAATGGAGTAACATGCTATTTTAAGTTTTTTTGTATCTTTATTAGTTTTGAAGATATAAGGTTACCGAATTTACCCGTTTTTACCCTTTTTTACCCCCTAAACGTTCGAATTTCCAAAAATCCCTTCTTATCGGATCGTTTTGGGGAGGGAGGAACCCACAGTTAAAATTTCGTGATTCTAGCTTCAGCCGTTTGGGCTGTGCGATGATGAATCAGTCAGTCAGTCAGTAACGTTACTCTTTTATATATATAGGTTTGCGCGTTGACACTTTTGCAAAAAATTTAGAATGAATGTTTAACTTCTAAAATGGCGATCAGCAAAAGATGGAGTGAAGTCACTACTAACTATAACAACCGTGTGCCGTGTTGCCAGACGAGATCATAACGATTGCAGTACAAGACCCACTTCAATCCATCCCTTCCTTCCATCTTCTAAATACTCATAATCGCTACACTCGTCAGTGTTGTCTTCTAAGCGCAAGTCATAATTATTCACATTTACAGTGGTTTCCAGCCATCTCTTTAGGCGTGTCGAATCAATTATGCCCCTATAAAACATCTGGGTTACTTGACAATTCTCTACATCAGTTACTTCATAACATAGGTGGCCAAACATGCCCTTGAGAGCATTGTGTTATTCTCACTAATACACACGCAATACGAATGTTCTCAGCAAAAACTCAAAATAAACACAAAACAATTTAATTTAATTTTCGGTGCAAAGTACACATATATTCATTTGTGTTCTCTTTTATATTTTACACTACACCATATGCATTTTAAACACTCTCTTTCTGGCCACCTCTGCTTCATAACGATCGTTGCAAAAATACGTGGCTCTGTAAACACGATGGAGGCCATGTCATGGTGTGGAGATGCATGTCGTCAACTGGGGTCGGGAATTTAGTATTTATCAATGACACTATGGACAAAAATGTATATTTTAACTTATTGAAAAATAATTTATTGCAATGTGCTGAGAAATTGGGTATATGAGACGATTTTAGGATTTAACAGGAAAATGACTCAAAGCATACGTCGCAAATTCTACGAACATGGCTTATTTTTAACTGTCCTAACATCTTTAAAACTCCAGCTTAACCACCAAATATCAATGTTATTGAGAATTTGTGGAGTTTTCTTGAGAGAAATATTGGAAAACATCAGAAAAATAATACGCAGGACTTAAAAAATGCACTCCGACATGAATGGCAGAAGATAACGTCGGAATATACACAAAAACTGGTTAACTCTATGCAATCTAGAATTAAATCAGTTTTAAAACAAAAGGGATATCCCACAAAATATTAGTTTTCTTTAAAATATGAATAAAATTGTTTTAATTTATTGTTTGTAATAAATTAATTTAGTAATTTAATATGTGCACGACATAAGCTGTGAGGTTATTTTTCTAGAAATTTCGTTTTTATGTTAAATATTTTTAGTAAATGAATAGTTTTTAATTTTTTTTTGTTAATACAATAAATAATACCATATTTTCAAATATTTGTCCGGTTTTCTTTTTTCAATATGTAAGATAATTATAAAAATATAACGAAATCTTTTATAAAAAACCATATGCACGAAATAAGCTATGAGCCACTGTACATCCTTAGTACCCGGCGTGTTCACTGCATAAAGCCTTACAAATTTGGTAAAATAATCGACCACCACTCCTTTTGGAACCAACAGAAGGTAAATGACCGAAATGGTCAACATGCTGCGTGTCAAAAGGAACAGTTATTATATAATTGTCTCTCATTTACCGGATGAGGAGCCGAATAATAGATGCACTTCAGACAGTTACGAATAAATCGATTAAGCTTCTCCCTCATCCCAGGAAACCAGTAATGTTTCTTAATTTGGTTAATACACTTTTCCACCCAAACGTGACCATACTTCTCATGCGTAAGTCTAATTATACTCTCTTCCATTTCCCTGGGCACATACAACTGACCCATTTTCCGGGGAGTAACCCTCAACCTCCCCGTCCTCTAGACATTCCCTAATCTTCACCATGTCATAGTCCCTACCCTGAACGATCTGAATATTCCTATCAACATCAGCTGCATCCATTATTTTTTTTTTCATCATTTATTTATTGTATCTTCATTATTTAATGAACTAACAATAAGTGGTTCAAATCTTATATCTAATATTATTATTTAATTAGTCCAGCCAGTGCCGGACGAAAAAATTTTCTGCTGCATCCATTATAACTCCAATTGTAATACGACTGAGTGCATCCACATAGTCGTAATTCTCAAGCTCCAATGCCCATCTCGCGATACGAGGATTTATCAGTTTCTTCCCCATAGTAAGCGTCAGGGAATCACAATCAGTAACTATGGTGAATTTCCTGCCCTCCAAAAACATTCTAAACCTTCTCAATTCATATATCACCGCCAACGTCTCCAACTCAAAACTGTGGTACCTAGACTCAGCCTCCGACATTGATTGCGAATAATATGCAACGGGATGGAATTTTCCATCATTCTGCTTTTGAAGCAGTACCGACCCAAAGTCCTTTGAACTAGCATCAGTATGCAATTCAGTATCCCATAACGGGCTATACACTGCCAGAATAGGCGCGTTAATCAGACGATCCTTTAACTCGCAAAATGCTTTGGTACAGGACTCAGTCCACTCAAACTTGCAATCTTTCTTGGTGAGATCCGTAAGGGGCCTCGCGATTCTAGAAAAATTCAATACAAAACGTCGAAAATAAGAAAACAGCCCTAAGCACCGCTGAGTCTCTTTTGAATTCGTAGGAGCCGGGTAGTTCTGAATTGACCTTATATGATCATCATTCGGACGGATTCCCAATCCATTCACTCGATATCCCAAATAGTCAAGCTCACCATAGCAAAATTTACATTTTGCCAAATTCAACTCCAACCCATGTCCTTTCAACAGCAGTAGGACATCTCGCAATACCTCAACATGTTCATCAATGGTCTTAGTGGCGATAACTTTATCATCTATATACACTACAATTCTCCCCACATCGATAAGTGACCGCAGCACCATAGTTATAAACCGCTGAAACACCGCAGGTGCATTCCGTAATCCGTACGGCATGTAGCAATACTCATATTGTCCAAAAGGTGTGACAAACGCAGTGTACCTGATAGAGTCGGGATGAACTCTGACCTGGTGAAAGCCCTCCCAAAGGTCAAGGGCGCTAAAATATTTCTTACACCCCAAATACTCTAGATAATCGGTAATGGGAAATTGTCCCTCAGGGCCACCTTATTAAGAGCACGATAGTCCACACACATACGCAACGTGCCATTCTTTTTCCTAACCAGAACCAGTGGAGAAGCATACGGGGATTCACTATGCCTGTCTATACCCTCATGTAGTAAATGGTCGATGGTCTTTCTAACCTCCTCACGTTCCCGATAAGACAGTCGCCGAGGGGCACTGAACACCGGTGTGTCACTAGTAAGGTTTATCCTCATGAAATAATTCAATTTCCCACGCTCACCCCATTAATATAACAGTCAGATATCGTATCCTAATAATACCGACCTCACCCTGAACTAAACCAGGATCAATATCGATCATCCGTCCCAACTCACTCTCACCCTTTCCCACCATACTCTCTAAAATCATACCTTGTAACCTCCAACAGCCTATCATCCAAAGTGGTGGCACCGACGTCATCCGTATCCAAACTATCGACATTACTCATATTCGAAAAAGGTAACTTTAAAATCCCATGCCTATCTTCAATAACTGGAACCCCCTTTACATTTTCCTTCGGGCTTTTATAAATATTTAAAGACATAAGCGCACATGAAACCAATTTATTTAATTCATTTTTATTTTCTTTCAAATTCATTTATTGTTTAAAATTATATTTCCTTATTATATGGCACAGCTGAATATTAAATTTACGTAACAAATCTCGGCCGATCAATAATGGTATAACCGCTTCTTCATCAGGCAATACAAAAAAATCATGTAGTACCTCAGAATTTCTAAAATTTATTTTACATTTAACCTTTCCTAAAATGTTTATCTTATTGGGGACAACCCCACGAAATGATGGAACGGTTTCCCCATTATTGATGACATACGGTACCATTGATTGTTTAATACAGCTAACCGGACTACCAGAATCAAAAAGAGAAATGCTATGTTTTAGTTTAGTGCACTTATTTCTTTTACAGAAGGCAACACTTACCATTTGGAAGGCATCAACCGGATCTGCATCACCGGCACAGTCCTCAGTAATGGAAGCTACGGCCCGCACTCTTTTTTGGCAATCCTGGCGGTAATGGCCCACCGATCCACACTGGAAGCACGAATTGGGTGGGCGCATGGGTTTGGAGCACTTACTTTGGTAGTGCCCGAAATGGGAACAGTTATAACGCCGTAGGGAGTCCTCAGTCGTCTTGACAGTGTTCGGCTGTACCGCCAAACCTGGTTTGTTGCTCGTCTTCGATACCCCTGCCACTTTCTTCAGGCCCGCTGCAGCATAACGGCGTCGTTGCTCGAACCGGTCGAGGCGACGGATCAACTAGTCCATCGAATGAGCTCCATACAATAAAGTGACGTGGCTGCCTACATCTCACAGTGGTCCCAATGACGAATTTAGCGCGAAAAAAGTCATAACTCTTGTTTAAAAGCACTTAGAGGGATAAAAATTTCTACGAATAAGTAATTTAGTACGGTGCGAGCTCACGCCAAAAATGGGCGGATTCGATTGAGGGGCGTGGCACTTTTCATACGAAACAAGTTGACATAATGACTGCGTTAATTTGTATATTTAAATATTTTCACTAAGAGCATAATCATTAATAAAAGATAGGAATATTGTGTTTTAAAGGTTTTATTAAAAATAAGTAAGGTTTTGTTTATTAAAAATAATTAACATAATTGTGTATTTTAAATATATATGTACATAAATGTTTATTCATCTGAATGGGTTTCCGCTTCATCCGATTCATCTCCTGAAAGGTTTTCGTCATTTAAAATAGAAGTATCTAAAAGTAAAGCAATTGACTCCCGACACAATGGTTCTGGATTTCTATTCGGCAGCTTTGTAGAAAGAGACGATATGTAAGGATCCGATGAAAATAAAAGATTGTTAAAAAGATCTTCGATGTTATTCTCCCGTGACATTTTTCGAGCATGATGTTCTCTAACATATCTAAAATCCTTGTTGCGGGATTCAAGCGCCTCCTCGGATAACATTCCAATAGGCAGAGCAGCATTTTGAATGATGTCTGCACCATGTATAAGTATTTTATGAACGCTAGATGGCATATAATACCAAGGATAAAATTCCACGTATAATTCCGCAGTTTCGAAAGCATAAGCTCGAAAGGCTTCTGCATTAATTGCGTAGCCAGATGCCATAGTTCGTAAAATAATGCCAAGTCTCCTAATTAAATTTTCGTTCACGCCAGTTATTTGTGACGCTAAACAAGGTTGCTGAAAAAACCGTCTGGCAGTGTTGCCATCATTAGTGGTTCCGTGGCCTGGCTTTGGTATATCGACTAACAAGTTCATCTCTTTTTTCATCTTATCAATTATCATTTGCTTCCTTGTTTCAATTAAAGCCTTTTCCGAGTCTCCCCGAGCTTGCCATTTTTTTAAATCAAGTTTATATGCAATATGCAAAATACATTCAAATATCCTTATCCAAGCATGTAAAGTCGATAGACCGTACTCGTAAAGGCTTTCATTCGGTTTCAATACTTTAACTTTGTTTATGTCATTCATTGCAGATATTTCTGAAATTTTTATACCATTGATTGGATAGCATTCTTTTTTGGCAACCAAAAGGTTTTTATAAGAGGGGTATATATCCGCATTACGCTTTTTGGCACCCGTACGCATAGAAAGATACGAACTTTTTGTGTATTTTCCGTCAATATACATCGCTAGCGCTTCTTCACTGCTATAAGGTATTGGTTCTTTAGATGGCGTGCTTAAGAACGTTTTTATTTTAAATGGCCTTTTTGGAGAATTATCTATAGTTCTAATAACGTCTGAAGCAGTCCTTTTGCCTGATTTATAAAGGCTACTTGCAGCAGCAAATGTTAGCTCTTCAGGGGAACAAGAGTTAACCAAATGTTTTGTTTTAGATTGTTTAGATCTTTCTCCTATTTCTAAAAACGGTTTAGAAGGTCGTCCATATTTTGATGTTGACGGCCCGTCAATGGTATTTTCGTCCGAGTTTTCCTTACTAGGAAGAACGAAATATTCATCCAACCAACTTTTAAATGAAGACTCGAACACACTCTTTGTTCGATGTACCATGGACCATTTTCTCGACAATTGTGTGATGAAATTTCTACCAGCTTGCTTTAATTTATTTGTATAGCTATCATTTTCATCATTTTTTATACCAATTTTCATAAAAATGTAATATATAACAGCATTAAATTTTTTTTCTTGCACCTTTTCAAGGAACCAAACATTAAACAATTCCCTTTTGGTGATAGACATCGCAACTTAATGATTTGATATGAAAGCTTTCAGGCAGAAATCGGCAGGAAATTTTTTTACCGTTTAACTGGCCACATATCATAGATGATTACAATATAAAACATTTTGCTAAATCGGGTTAACTTCACAATTAAAACTCTAACACAAGTTAAATGCAATTAAAATTGCACAATTAACGAATACATCTCAGTTTTCACGTATTTTTTTCTGAACGAAATGCAAAATCGCCTGCATATTAGGAATTATAAAAATACACACCCCAATTGTATAAATAAAACCCCAAAATAATAAGGAATATACTTTCGCTTTATTTGACAAGATCTCCAAACCAAACTAAAATATTGTCTAGTCTGTTATTAGGAAAAACTAAATATATTGTTTGTGTTTAAAACAGTACTGCAGTTTTAATATTGGTGATATAATAAAAATTTGTATACCATAATGTAGGTTGAAGACTTGTCATTATAAAACCAAACAAAAAATTCACATATGTACGATCCGACAAAACGACTTTTTTCGGGCTAAACTCGTCATTGGGACCACCGTGCATCTGGAACACCATCAATGATGAAGTCTACCAGCTCCTGCTCATCAATACTGGATTGGCTAGCAATCGTTTGCATTGCTATTACATAACTTAACGCAGTATCCGTGGGCAGCAGTTTACGTGCTTGCAGCTGGCGATAAACTTCTAGTCGCGTGACCGTGCGCTTGAACAGTTTCACCAACTTGGATTTCAGCTCGTTGTTACTTATCGGACCCAAATTAAACACATAACTTTTCGCCGCTCCAGTCAGCCGACGTCGCAGTCCAAGGTACTTTTCTTTTTCGCCATAACCACACATTTCGGCATAATCTTCATATTGATTGAACCACTTGGCCACATCATAGTGGTCCTCGCCACTAAACGGTGGAATGACAGCGTCAATTTCGCTCAAGTCAATATGACGCCGCTGACTTGTCGACAATTTAACCTCACCTGATTCGAATGTACGAATTTCCTCTTGAGCCCGCAATATTTCGAGGCGCAACTGTAGAGCTCTAAGTTCGGCCTCCAACGTATCAGTAATATCGGCACTATTGGTCACAACCGTATCTGGCTTCGCTTTACCCTTTGGTATGTCCTCAACATTTACCGAAGTGGCAATATTAGCATCAGTCTCCTGTAGTTCAGTACTTTCTGGCTCAGTTTCACGGCATACGTACATCATGGCGGCAGACAGCAGGGGTTCATCAGGTTTGGCTTCAGAAGTATAGCTTAAGGCGGCAGGTGTCTCATTCTCAGGCCCAATGGCAGCAGATTTGTTTGCGGCAGACTCCATTACAGCAGGTGGCTCCAAAGTCGATCGTCCACTGTTTGACGATACATTTGTTTCGCTCGTTTTAGCACCCAAGCGCGTCACAGCCGCGCTCTTGTTTGTGGCTGGCGTGAGTGTACCCCACACCTGAATTGTATGGATATACATACAGATTTTTATACCCTTCAGCTTCGTGAGAAGGGTATATATAAGTTTGTCATTCCGTTTGTAATTTCTACATTTTTCATTTCCGACCCTATAAAGTATATATATTCTGGATCCTTATAGATAGCGGAGTCGATTAAGCCATGTCCGTCTGTCTGTCTGTCTGTCTGTCTGTCTGTCTGTCTGTCTGTCTGTCTGTCTGTCTGTCTGTCTGTCTGTCTGTCTGTCTGTCTGTCTGTCTGTCTGTCTGTCTGTCTGTCTGTCTGTCTGTCTGTCTGTCTGTCCGTCTGTCTGTCTGTTGAAATCAATTTTCTGAAGGCCCCAGATATCTCCGGGATCCAAATCTTCAACAATTCTGTCAGACATACTTTCGAGAATTTTGCTATTTAAAATCAGCAAAATCCGTCCATAAATAACGGAGATATGAGCAAAAATCCGAGACAACCTCTGAAAATTTCATCAAAAAACACAATGTATTGCATGCTTTGACAAAAACACAACAAAACGTATGCTTGGGTGTGCAAGCTTTGTGTATTTGGTTTTTTTTTTGTTTCTTCTGGCGTTGTTGTTGTTTTTTATACAACTAAACGTTTGTTTGGTTGTGTGTTGGTTTTTTTGACAAAAAAGCAACAAAACGTATGTTTTTGGATGTGCATGCTTTGCGTATTTTGTTTTTTTTTTGTGTTTTGTTTCTTTTGGCATTGTTGTTGTTTTTTATACAACTAAACGTTTGTTTGGTTGTGTGTTGGTTTTTTTGACAAAAAATCAACAAATCGTATGTTTGAATGTGCATGCTTTGCGTATTTTGTTTCTTTTGGCGTTGTTGTTGTTTTTTATACAATTAAACGTATGTTTGGATGTGTGTTGGTTTCATTGCCTTGCGTATTTTGTTTTTTCTTTTGGTGTTTTGTTTCGTTTGGCGTTGTTGTTGTTTTTTGTGTTCTTGATAAATTTAGGATGCTGTACGCTGAAAGTGGGCAATGTACATACATATATACTAATTATAAAAAATAATAATGCATCCACAACAAAGGTGAAGGGTATATAAGATTCGGCATAGCCGAATATAGCACTCTTACTTGTTTTTTTTTTGGTTTTTCTTTGTATTAAGTATTTTTCTGTGGATATCCCCTTGAATATGGAATAAAAATCTTTGTTAATTAAATTTTGTATTTATATTTATTAAAATTAAAAATAAAACATCAGTCCCACTGTTTTTATATAAAACTAAAAAAACTTTTCTAGAGTATTAATATAACATTTTTAAGAGAATATAACAGGCCTACCACCACTCTTTAAGCAGCTCACTTGGGTCCATTCAAAACTGATCCCATTGTGATACCCAAGGGGTAAACATCTGGAGGGTTACTGTGTAATTCGATTCGAAAATCTTTCGAATGGCATATTCGAAACGAAAATTAAATTGCACTGTCTAACACTTTCCAATACCTTGCAGCGAAGTATTAATATCTATTCGGGTAAAAGTAACAAATACTTAGGAGCACTTGATCTTAAATGTCAAAATGAATCAAGATAAAACTTGACAGCGATTTTTACGTGACAAATTTAAAAAAAAATTATTCTGTAGTAAAAACGTTTAAATAAATTAAAACTTTTTAGTTTGTATTAAAAACGTTTAAATAAAAGGGTTTAATCTATCTATATATATAAAAGAGTAACGTTACTGACTGACTGACTGACTGATTCATCATCGCACAGCCCAAACGGCTGAAGCTAGAATCACGAAATTTTAACTGTGGGTTCATCCCTCCCAAAACGATCCGATAAGAAGGGATTTTTGGAAATTCGAACGTTTAGGGGGTAAAAAAGGGTAAAAACGGGTAAATTCGGTAACCTTATATCTTCAAAACTAATAAAGATACAAAAAAACTTAAAATTGCATGTTACTTCATCTAAAAAATAAGCTGACAGGTGTTTCGTACTTTTTCGAAATTCGAACATTTTAGGGGAGAAAACGGGTAAAAACTGTATTTTGGTACTTTTTTGGCACCCTATGTATCTTTTAAACCAATAAACATAGAAACAAATTATAAATAGTATTCTTTACTTATCAAAAAATAAACAATATAAGTTTGGTACTTTTTGGAAATTCGAACCCTTAAGGGATAAAAATTGTGTTTATTTTTGGTACTTTTTCATAAAATATTTTTTTCTATAATTTGACATAGACATATGAATATTTTATTTATTTAGCTCCCACCACGATACAGAAATTTATTTGAAAAAAATTTTACCACCGCAATGGGGATAGAAAAGGTACCAAAAAGGGGATAAAATCGAGAAAATACATTTTATTTGAAATTATTAAGCCAATTTTGATAATTTTTTTAACATTGGTTCCTGGATTCATACAAAAATTAACTAACAGGGTGTTATTTGGAACTCGAGTGAATAGGTGTATATTGGGCCAAATCCGGGTAAACATTTTGGTACTTTTTTTAAAATATATTTTTTCTTGGGCACATTAACACAGATTTCAATCGTTTGAGACATGTCGGTAGCATAAACAATTTTGGCAAAATGGAGTATTTTTAAATTTCAAGCTTTAGGGGTGTTCAAGGAGGAAAAGGGAAATTGGTACTTCTTTCCTAATGGTACTTTTTTAATATTTTAATTATTACACTTATAGACATTATAAAGTTAGCTGATATGCATCTTAGTGAAGTTAGTGTTAGGAATAGGGGATAAGATTTAGGTACCAAAATGTGTGAACTGAACTATAGGTACTTTTTTGTTCTTCTAATGGTACTTTTTTGAAATTTCTATAACAATGGACTTAGAAACATGAAATTAAGCATATATGGTCCTAGGTGATTGAGAATTCTAGGGGGAGACTTTTTGGTATTTTTTCTTTATTCTAATGGTACTTTTTTGAATTTTCTATAACAATGAACTTAGAAACATGAAATTAAGCATATATGGTCCTAAGTGAGTGAGAATTCTAGGGGAGACTTTTTGGTACTTTTTCTTTATTCGATTGGTACTTTTTGTAATTTCTTCGCCAATGAACCTAGAAACATGAAATAAAGCTTATATGGAACCGAGTGAGTGGGAAACCACAAGTGTGGGCTTTTTGGTACTTTTTCTATATTCTATTGTACTTTTTGTAATTTCTTCACCAATGTACCTAAAAACATGAAATTAAGCTTATATGGCCCGGAGTGAGTGGGAATCTACAAGTGACTGCTTTTTGGTACTTTTTCTATATTCTAATGGTACTTTTTGAATTTTCTGTAATAATGGACATAGAAATATGAAGTTAAGCATATATGGTCCTAAGTGAGTGAGAATTCTAGGGGGAGACTTTTTGGTACTATTTGTTTATTCTGATTTGAATTTTCTATAACAATGAACTTAGAAACATGAAATTAAGCATATATGGTCCTAAGTGAGTGGGAATTCTAGGGGGAGACTTCTTGGTACTTTTTCTTTATTGGAATGGTACTTTTTGTAATTTCTTCACCAATGAACCTAGAAACATGAAATAAAGCTTATATATAAACCGAGTGAGTGGGAAACCACAAGTGTGGGTTTTTTGGTACTTTTTCTATATTCTATTGGTACTTTTTTGAATTTTCTATAACTATGGACTTAAGGTAGGATCACACGATTGCCGCAATGCACCAATTATTGGTCTATTTTATACGTCAATCGTGTGATTTCACAACTTATTGGCTCATATGTCAAACCACAACAATATTGTGCTTATTTGGCCCAATCAAATGCAACCCTGGTACGGCAATCATGTGAATGCTTGATAGGCAACATGCACCAATAAAAAAGTTAAAAATACACCAATATTTATTGTGTTCTAGTGCGGCAATCAAAGAAGACAATTAGCGCCAATATTAATTTTTGTAAATGAAATATTGTTTTTGTGAGCCACTCTCTGACCCACATACATCTTTTAACATTTCTTTATTAATTTTTTTATATGATAATTAAGGCCGACGCAATTTTCTTTTTTTATTTAACAAATATTTTTTTCAAAAATAGATTGTTTTTACATTTATGTAAACAAAACAAAATTTAAAATCTAGCACAACAGCTGTTTCTCTGAGTTGCCGTAAACTAGAACAATCGTGTGACTGAAATGCGACAATTATTGCCACTAAATCGCTTTGCGCCAATTTACGACAATCAAATTTATATAAAACTAGCTGACCCGGTGCGCTTCGCCACCCCAATTAGAAGAAAGAAATAGTGCTATCAAGTCTCACTTTGTGAATCTAATTGTAAATGTCTAATTTCATATTTCTGGGTTCATTATTATAGAAAATGCAAAATGTGTTCCTAATTTTAAATTTTTAGGTTTATTATTTAAAATATTCAAAAAGTACCATTGCAATAAGGAAATAGTACCATCGATTATCACTTTTAAATTCGAATTCACTAAACCATAACCCGTCAAGTTTGAATTTTAGATTTGTAAATCATTTCCTATATTATCAACTAATTATGTTTCTATAATACTTCATATTTAATAAATTGTCACAAAACCGAAACCGTGGTTTTGAAATTCTTCGATTTTTTGGAAACTCTAGGTCCATTATTATAGGAAATTCAAAGAAGTACCATTAGAATATATAAAAAGTACCAAAAATCCCCCACATGTGGTTTCCGACTCACTCGGGTCCATATAAGCTTAATTTCATGGCTTTAGGTTCATTGGTGAAGAAATTACAAAAAGTACCATTCGAATAAAGAAAAAGTACCAAAAAGTCTCCCCCTAGAATTCTAACTCACTTAGGACCATGTATGCTTAATTTCATGTTTTTAAGTCCATTGCTATAGAAAATTCAAAAAAGTACCATTAGAATAAACAAAAAGTACTACGGGGTATCCGTTTGAATTTTCAATCACTTAGGACCATATATGCTTAATTTCATATTTCTAGGTCCATTATATTATAGAAAATTCAAAAAGTACCATTAGAATATAGAAAAAGTACCAAAAAGCACCCACTTGTAGTTGCCCACCCACTCGGGTCCATATAACCTTTATTTCATGTTTCTATGTTCATTGGTGAAGAAATTACAAAAAGTACCATTTGAATAAAAAAAAAGTACCAAAAAGTCTCCCCCTAGACTTCTCACTCACTTAGGACCATATATGTTTAATTTCGTGTTTCTAAGTCCATTGTTATAGAAAATTCAAAAAAGTACCATTAGAATAAACAAAAAGTATCAAAAAATCTCCCCCTAGAATTCACACTCACTTAGGACCATATATGCTTAACTTCATATTTCTATGTCCATTATTACAGAAAATTCAAAAAGTACCATTCGAATATAGAAAAAGTACCATTGCAATAAGGAAATAGTACCATTGATTATCACTTTTAAATTCGCATTCACTAAACCATAACCCGTCAAGTTTGAATTTTAGATTTGTATATCATTTCCTATATTATCAACTAATTTTGTTTCTATAATACTTAAGTTTTAATAAATTATCACAAAACCGAAACCGATCGGTTTTTAATTTTTTAAAACCGAAACCGCGGTTTTGAAATTCTTCGATTTTTTGGAAACTCTAGGTCCATTATTATAGGAAATTCAAAAAAGTACCATTAGAATATATAAAAAGTACCAAAAATACCCCACTTGTGGTTTCCCACTCACTCGGGTCCATATAAGCTTAATTTCATGGCTTTAGGTTCATTGGTGTAGAAATTATAAAAAGTACCATTCGAATAAAGAAAAAGTACCAAAAAGTCTCCCCTAGAATTCTAACTCACTTAGGACCATGTATGCTTAATTTCATGTTTTTAAGTCCATTGCTATAGAAAATTAAAAAAAAAGTACCATTAGAATAAACAAAAGGTACCATGAGGTATCCGCTTGAATTTTCAATCACTTAGGACCATATACGCTTAATTTCATATTTCTAGGTCCATTATGCTATAGAAAATTCAAAAAGTACCATTCGAATATAGAAAAAGTACCAAAAAGCACCCACTTGTAGTTGCTCACCCACTCGGGTCCGTATAACCTTTATTTAATGTTTCTAGGTTCATTGGTGAAGAAATTACAAAAAGTACCATTTGAATAAAGAATAAGTACCAAAAAGTCTCCCCCTAGACTTCTCACTCACTTAGGACCATATATGTTTAATTTCGTGTTTCTAAGTCCATTGTTATAGAAAATTCAAAAAAGTACCATTATAATATAGAAAAAGTACTAAAAAGTATACACTTGTGGTTTTCCAGTCACTCGGGTTCACATAAGCTTTATTTCATGATTCTAGGTTCATTGGTGAAGAAATTACAAAAAGTACCATTCGAATAAAGAAAAAGTACCAAAAAGTCTAACCTAGAATTCTAACTCACTTAGGACCATGTATGCTTAATTTCATGTTTTTAAGTCCATTGCTATAGAAAATTAAAAAAAGTACCATTAGAATAAACAAAAGGTACCATGAGGTATCCGCTTGAATTTTCAATCACTTAGGACCATATACGCTTAATTTCATATTTAGGTCCATTATATTATAGAAAATTCAAAAAGTACCATTAGAATATAGAAAAAGTACCAAAAAGCACCCACTTGTAGTTTCCCACTCACTCGGTTCCATATAAGCTTTATTTCATGTTTCTAGGTTCATTGGTGAAAAAATTACAAAAAGTACCAATCGAATAAAGAAAAAGTACCACAAAGTCTCCCCATAGAATTCTCACTTACTTAGGACCATATATGCTTAATTTCATATTTCTAAGTTCATTGTTATAGAAAATTCAAAAAAGTACTATTAGAATAAACAAAAAGTACCAAAAAGTCTCCCCCTAGAATTCTCACTCACTTAGGACCATATATGCTTAACTTCATATTTCTATGTCCATTATTACAGAAAATTCAAAAAGTACCATTCGAATATAGAAAAAGTACCAAATAGCAGTCACTTGTAGATTCCCACTCACTCCGGTCTTAATTTCATGTTTTTAGGTTCATTGGTGAAGAAATTACAAAAAGTACCATTCGAATAAAGAAAAAGTACCAAAAAGTCTCCCCCTAGAATTCTCACTCACTTAGGACCATATATGCTTAATTTCATGTCTCTAAGTCCATTGTTATAGAAAATTCAAAAAAGTACCATATATAGAAAAGGGACCAAAAAGCCCACACTTGTGGTTTCTCACTCGGTTCCATATAAGCTTTATTTCATGTTTCTAGGTTCATTGGTGAAGAAATTACAAAAAGTACCAATCGAATAAAGAAAAAGTACCAAAAAGTCTCCCCCTAGAATTATCACTCACTTATGACCATATATGCTTAATTTCATGTTTCTAAGTCCATAGTTATAGAAAATTCAAAAAAGTACCATTAGAATATAGAAAAAGTACCAAAAAACCCACACTTGTGGTTTTCCACTCACTCGGTTTATATATAAGCTTTATTTCATGTTTCTAGGTTCATTGGTGAAGAAATTACAAAAAGTACCATTCCAATAAAGAAAAAGTACCAAAAAGTCTCCCGCTAGAATTCTCACTCACTTAGGACCATATATGTTTAATTTCATGTTTCTAAGTCCATTATTATAGAAATTTCAAAAAAGTACCATTAGATGAACAAAAAAGTACCTATAGTACAGTTCACACATTTTGGTACCTAAATATTATCCCCTATTCCTAACACTAACTTCACTCAAATACATATCAGCTAACTTTAATGTCGATAACTGAAATAATTTAAAATTTTAAAAAAGTACCATTAGGAGAAAAGTACCAATTTCCCTTTTCTTACTTGAACACCCCTCAAGTTTGAAATTTAAAAATATTCCATTTTGCCAAAATTGTTTATGCTATAGGCATGTATCAAAATATTAAAATCTGTGTTAATGTGCCCAAGAATAAATATGTTTTAAAAAAAGTACCAAACTGTTTACCCGGATTTGGCCCAATATACACCTTGGTACTCGAGTTCCAAATAACACCCTGTTAGTTATTTTTTGTATGAATCCAGGAACCAATGTTAAAAAAAATTATCAAAATTGGCTTAATAATTTCAAATATAATGTATTTTCCCGATTTTATCCCCTTTTTGGTACCTTTTTTATCCCCATTGAGGTGGTACAATTTCATTCAAATAAATTTCTGTAACGTGGTGGGAGCTCATAATAAAATATTCGTATGTCTATGTCAAATTATAGAAAAACATATTTTATGAAAAAGTACCAAAAATTAACACAATTTTTATCCCTTAAAGGTTCGAATTTCCAAAAAGTACCAAACTTTTGTTTTTTATTTTTTGTTAATTAAAGAATACGATTTAAAATTTGTTTCTATGTTTATTGGTTTAAAAGATACATAGGGTGCAAAAAAAGTACCAAAATACAGTTTTTACCCGTTTTCTCCCCTAAAAGTTTCGAATTTCCAAAAAGTACGAAACACCTGTCAGCTTATTTTTTAAATGGAGTAACATGCAATTTTAAGTTTTTTTGTATCTTTATTAGTTTTGAAGATATAAGGTTACCGAATTTACCCGTTTTTACCCTTTTTTACCCCCTAAACGTTCGAATTTCCAAAAATCCCTTCTTATCGGATCGTTTTGGGGAGGGAGGAACCCACAGTTAAAATTTCGTGATGCTAGCTTCAGCCGTTTGGGCTGTGCGATGATGAATCAGTCAGTCAGTCAGTCAGTCAGTCAGTAACGTTACTCTTTTATATATATAGATGAAGCAATCATGTGACTGCAGAGAATTTGATTGGGACAATTTCTTTATTGGGCCCCAATTCAGCACAATAAAAATTGTATTAAATTGGTTCATTGCGGCAATCGTGTGATCCTACCTTTAGAAACATGAAATTAAGCATATATGGTCCTAGGTGAATAGGAATTCTAGGGGGAGACTTTTTGGTACTTTTTCTTTATTCTAATGGTACTTTTTTGAATTTTCTATAACAATGAACTTAGAAACATGAAATTAAGCACATATGGTCCTAAGTGAGTGAGAATTCTAGGGTTAGACTTTTTGGTACTTTTTCTTTATTCGATTGGTACTTTTTGTAATTTCTTCACCAATGAACCTAGAAACATGAAATAAAGCTTATATGGAACCGAGTGAGTGGGAAACCACAAGTGTGGGCTTTTTGGTACTTTTTCTATATTCTAATGGTACTTTTTTGAATTTTCTATAACAATTTACTTAGAGACATGAAATTAAGTGAGTGAGAATTCTAGGGGGAGACTTTTTGGTACTTTTTCTTTATTCGAATGGTACTTTTTGTAATTTCTTCAACAATGAACCTAAAGCCGTGAAATTAAGCTTATATGGACCCGAGTGAGTGGGAAACCACAAGTGGGGAATTTTTGGTACTTTTTCTTTATTCGAATGGTACTTTTTTAATTTTTTGTAATAATGGACATAGAAATATGAAATTAGGCGTATATGGTCCCAAGTGAGTGAAAATTCAAGGGCATACTTCGTGGTACTTTTTCTTTATTCTCATGGGTACTTTTTTGAATTTCCTATAATAATGGACCTAGAGTTTCCAAAAAATCGAAGAATTTCAAAAACGCGGTTTCGGTTTTAAAAAATTAAAAACCGATCGGTTTCGGTTTTGTGATAATTTATTAAATACTAGCAGACCCGGTGCGCTTCGCCACCCCAATTAGAAGAATGAAATAGTACTATTAAGTCTCCCTTTGTGAATCTAATTGTAAATGTCTAATTTCATATTTCTGGGTCCATTATTATAGAAAATGCAAAAGAAAGTTACCACTAAAGTCACCTTTTGTGAATTCAAATTCATTTAAAATCATGTGTGCCTAAAATTATTATAAAATATTCAAAAAGTACCATTGCAATAAACAAATAGTACCATTGATTATCACTTCTGAATTCGCATTCACTAAACCATAACCCGTCAATTTTGAATTTTAAATTTGTATAGCCTTTCCTATATTATCAACTAATTTTGTTTCTATAACAATTAATATTTAAAAATTATCACAAAACCCAAAAAAAAACGAAACCGCGGTTTTGAAATTCTTTGGTTTTTTGGAAACGCTAGGTCCATTATTATAGTAAATTCACAAAAGTACGTATGAGAACAAAGAAAAAGTACCAAGCGCCTTGAATTTCCACTCACTTGGGACCATAGACGCCTAATTTCATATTTCTATGTCCATTATTACAGAAAATTCATAAAGTACCATTAGAATATATAAAAAGTCCCAAAAAGCCCCCACTTGTGGTTTCCCACTCACTCCCATATAAGCTTAATTTCATGGTTTTAGGTTAATTGGTGAAGAAATTACAAAAAGTACCATTCGAATAAAGAAAAAGTACCAAAAAGTCTATCCCTAGAATTCTCACTCACTTTAGAACATATACGATTAATATCATGTTTCTAAGTTCATTGTTATAAAAAATTCAAAAAAGTACCATTAGAATAAAGAAAAAGTACCAAAAAGTCTCCCCCTGGAATTCGCACTCACTTTAGAACATATACGATTAATTTCATATTTTTATGGCCATTATTACAGAAAATTCAAAAAGTACCGCTAAAATATACAAAAAGTACCAAAAATCAGGCACTTGTGGATTCCCACTCATTCCGGTCCATATAAGCTTTACTTCATGTTTCTAGGTTCATTGGTGAAGAAATTACAAAAAGTACCATTCGAATAGAGAAAAAGTACCAAAAAGTCTCCCCCTAGAATTCTCACTGACTTAGGACCGTGTATGCTTAATTTCATGTTTCTAAGTCCATTGTTATACAAAATTAAAAAAAGTACCATTATAATAAAGAAAAAGTACCATGAAGTATCCGCTCAATTTTCAATCACATAGGATCAAGTACCATTATAATATAGAAAAAGTACCAAAAAGCAGTCACTTGTAGATGCCCACCCACTCTGGCCCATTAAGCTTTATTTCATGTTTCTAGGTTCATTGGTGAAGAAATTACAAAAAGTACCATTCGATTAAAAAAAAGTACCAAAAATCTCTCCCTAGAATTCTCACTGACTTAGGACCGTGTATGCTTAATTTCATGTTTCTAAGTCCATTGTTATAGAAAATTAAAAAAAAGTACCATTATAATAAAAAAAAGTACCATGAAGTATCCGCTTGAATTTTCACTCACATCGGACCATATACGCTTAATTTCATGTTTCTAGGTCCTTTATTGTAGAAAATTCAAAAAGTACCATTATAATATAGAAAATGTACCAAAAAGCAACCACGTGTGGATTCCCACCCACTCGGGCCCATGTAAGCTTTATTTCATGTTTCTAGGTTCATTGGTGAAGAAATTACAAAAAGTACCATTCGATTAAAGAAAAAGTACCAAAAAGTCTCCCCCTAGAATTCTCACTTACTTAGGACCATATATGCTTAATTTCATGTTTATAAGTTCATTGTTATAGAAAATTCAAAAAATTACCATTCGAATAAACAAAAAGTACCAAAAACTCTCCCCTTAGAATTCTCACTCACTTAGAACCATATATGCTTAACTTCATATTTCTATGTCCATTATTACAGAAAATTCAAAAAGTACCATTAGAATATAGAAAAAGTACCAAAAAGCAGTCACTTGTAGATTCCCACTCACTCCGGTCCGTATAAGCTTAATTTCATGTTTTTAGGTTCATTGGCGAAGAAATTACAAAAAGTACCAATCGAATAAAGAAAAAGTACCAAAAAGTCTCCCCCTAGAATTCTCACTCACTTAGGGCCATATATGCTTAATTTCATATTTCTAAGTCCATAGTTATAGAAAATTCAAAAAAGTACCATTAGAATATAGAAAAAGTACCAAAAAACCCACACTTGTGGTTTCCTACTCACTCGGTTTATATATAAGCTTTATTTTATGTTTCTAGGTTCATTGGTGAAGAAATTACAAAAAGTACCATTCCAATAAAGAAAAAGTACCAAAAAGTCTCCCCCTAGAATTCTCACTCACTTAGGACCATATATGTTTAATTTCATGTTTCTAAGTCCATTGTTATAGAAATTTCAAAAAAGTACCATTAGAAGAACAAAAAAGTACCTATAGTTCTGTTCACATATTTTGGTACCTAAATATTATACCCTATGCCTAACACAAACTTCACTCAGATACAAATCAGCTAACTTTAATGTCGATAAGTGCAATAATTTAAAATATTAAAAAAGTACCGTTAGGAGAAAAGTACCAATTTCCCTTTTCTTCCTCGAACACCCCTCAAGTTCGACCTTTAAAAATATTCCATTTTGCCAAAATTGTTTATGCTACAGACATGTCTCAAAATATTAAAATCTGTGCGATGATGAATCAGTCAGTCAGTCAGTCAGTAACGTTACTCTTTTATATATAGATTAAGTATTATAGAAACATAATTATTTGATAATATAGGAAATGATATACAAATCTAAATTTCAAACTTGACGGGTTATGGTTTAGTGAATGCGAATTTAAAAGTGATAATCAATGGTACTATTTCCTTATTGCAATGGTACTCTTTGAATATTTTATAATAATAAACCTACAAATTTAAAATTAGGAACATATTTAGCATTTTCTATAATAATATACCCAGAAATATGAAATTAGATATTTACAATTAGATTCACAAAGTGAGACTTGATAGTACTATTTCTTCCTTCTACTTGGGGTGGCGAAGCGCACCGGGTCAGCTAGTATATACAGTGGTGGCCAGGAATTTAAGACAAAAATTGTTTGCTAAATTCTACGTGATTGTCAATTATTTTTTCAAATATTTCCACAAATATGTATGCATGAGGACTGTTTTAACACACAAGTGTGTTTTATTCGACTGTGTCAATTCACAAATATTCACCACGAACATATAAAATTTTTCTACAACTTGACCAAAAAAATTTTTTTTTAAATAACCGTATTTTCTCACATTTATATCATTATAATTTTATTATTATAAAATATTCGGACCAAATTTCGTATTTTTAGTTCCATTAGTTTCGGTCATATCATGTTATTAACAGCGGATGTTCGCTGAGGTGGGTCAACGTATTTCCACATATCTTTGTCCATATATGTTTTACCGATTTTTCCAAACATTTTTCAGAAACTAGAAACATTAATAATAAATTTCATACCTTAGAGGTCCTTTTATTTTGGCTCAATCGCACTTCAAATTCAGTTGATGAAAAAAATTCAAGTATTTGTCTTAAATTGGTGGCCACCACTGTATATAAAAATGGATGTTTGTATGTGGGTATGTATGTATGTGTATATGTTCCGAATGAACTCAAAAACAGCTCCACCGATTTTGATGAAATTTTCAGGGAATCTTCAGAATAGCCTGGTTGGTAACACTGTAAAGTCAGATTTTTGATTTTCGGTCTGCGGGCGGAGAGGTGTAAAAAAATCTAAAAATTTTATATTATACCGTTAATGCCATCTATATATGGGGAATTTCATGTCAAGTGAACCAACTTTTGAAATCAAATTTTTACATTATACCGCTAATACCATCTATATATATAAAAAACTTCTGGACCGATTTTGATGAAATTTTCAGGGAATCTTCAGAATAACCCAGCGGTTAACACTGTAAAGTCAGATTTTTGATATTCGGTCTGCGGGCGGAGAGGTGTAAAAAAATCTAAAAATTTTATATTATACCGTTAATGCCATCTATATATGGGGAATTTCATGTCAAGTGAACCAACTTTTGAAATCGATGTCTTCCGATTTGCACCAAGGTTAGCTCTATTGGATAGTAACTCAGACACAATTTTTCAACAACATCGGTCGAGAACTCTCTGAGTTATAGGGGGTAAAATTTTGACAATTTGGTCAAACAGGGGTTTTTTCTTATCCATGTAACTTATTACCTATTGTTCTTAGCAAAATGTGTCCCAAATAGTATAGATAGCTATTTCTTCGATCTTTCGAAAAAAAATATTTAAAAAAAAAAATAAAAAATTTTTAATATTTTTTTTCCGAAATCAAAAACTTTTTTGACTTTTTTTTAAAATACGCCCTTTTTTTTTTTTTTTTTTTTTTTCTTAAAATAAAGTTTAGATATTTTCCTTGAACACCTACTTGGTCGCTTAGTGGGATGCGAGTGGGATATCTATCAAAATAAATATTTTGTAACTCAAAACATAAAATTTTTGACTTTTTTTGCAAAATCAAAAACTTTGTTGACTTTTTTTTTTCAAAATGGACCCTTTTTTAATCTTTTTTTTTAGGTCAAACAAAAGCTTAGATATTATCCTTGAAGACCCTTTTGGTCGCTTAGTGGGATGCGAGTGGGATATCTATCAAAATAAATATTTTTTAACTCAAGACTTACAATTTTTGACTTTTTTTTTTGCAAATACGATTTTTTTTCCAAATGGGCCCTTTTTTTAAAATTTTTTTTGTAGTCAAAAGAAAGCTTAGGTCCATTCCTTTAAGATATTTTTAGTCCCTTAGTGGGATGCGAGTGGGATATCTATCAAAATAAATATTTTGTAACGCAAGACATACAATTTTTTAATTTTTTTTTGCAAAATCAAAATTTTTTTCCAATATGGGCCCTTTTTTAATTTTTTTTTTTGCTCAAAAGAAAGCCTAGGTCCATTCCTTTAAGATATTTTTAGTCCCTTAGTGGGATGCGAGTGGGATATCTATCAAAATAAATGTTTTAACACAAAAATTTTATGTCTTGAGTTACAAAACATTTATTTTGATATATATCCCACTCGCATCCCACTAAGCGATCAAAACCATCTTAAAGGAATAGGCCTAAGCTTTCTTTATAGCAAAAAAAAAAATTACAAAAAGGGCCCATTTTAAAAAAAAGTCAAAAAAGTTTTTGATTTTGCCAAAAAATCAAAAATTGTATATCTTGAGTTACAAAATATTTATTTTGATAGATATCCCACTCGTATCCCACTAAGGGACCTAAAATATCTTAAAGGAATGGACCTAAGCTTTCTTTTGACTAAAAAAAAATTTTTAAAAAAGGGCCCATTTTGAAAAAAAATTCGAATTTGCCAAAAAAAAGTCAATAATTGAATGTCTTGAGTTACAACATTTTTATTTTAATAGATATCCTACTCACATCTTCCTAAGTGACAAAATAGGTCTTAAAGGAAAAGACCTAAGCTTTCTTTTGAGCAAAAAAAAATTTTTAAAAAAAAGTCCCATATTGGAAAAAAATTTCGATTTTGCAAAAAAAAATTAAAAAATTGTTACAAAATATTTATTTTGATAGATATCCCACTCGCATCCCACTAAGGGACTAAAAATATCTTAAAGGAATGGACCTAGGCTTTCTTTTGAGCAAAAAAAAAAAATTAAAAAAGGGCCCATATTGGAAAAAAATTTTGATTTTGCAAAAAAAAATTAAAAAATTGTATATCTTGAGTTACAAAATATTTATTTTGATAGATATCCCACTCGCATCCCACTAAGGGACTAAAAATATCTTAAAGGAATGGACCTAAGCTTTCTTTTGACTACAAAAAAAATTTTAAAAAAAGGGCCCATTTGGAAAAAAAATCGTATTTGCAAAAAAAAAAGTCAAAAATTGTAAGTCTTGAGTTAAAAAATATTTATTTTGATAGATATCCCACTCGCATCCCACTAAGCTATACTATTTGGGACACATTTTGCTAAGAACAATAGGTAATAAGTTACATGGATAAGAAAAAACCCCTGTTTGACCAAATTGTCAAAATTTTACCCCCTATAACTCAGAGAGTTCTCGACCGATGTTGTTGAAAAATTGTGTCTGAGTTACTATCCAATAGAGCTAACCTTGGTGCAAATTTCATCCCGATCGGAAGACATCGATTTCAAAAGTTGGTTCACTTGACATGAAATATATAGAGTAACTTCGGGTATTGTGGACTATGCGTCTAATGTGGACCAGTGTCTTTTTTCAGAAACTATTGAAGGTATGATAAAACTGATTTGACGTACATTTTACAATTTGTTTGAAACGACAATTGCACATTTGCTTTCATGAGTAATTGATATGTTGGCTTTTTATTCTTGTATTGAAATTAATGCGCGTGCTCAACATTTTTTTCGGCTCAAGTAAGAAACAAAATTTGGTACAGTTACTTGGCAGAATTTAATGTTTGGTTGTTTTATATAGTTAAAGTGGACACGTAGTTTTGCATATATTTGGTAAGAATTTAAGCACATTTAGATTATTAGGTAAAAATAATTGTTTACCACTGTAGCCCAAGTTCGTGTAATGTGGACCACTTAAATTACTTGATTATGTACTACTGGTCCACATTACCCGACAATAACTATGTACTTTGTATGCCATCTATCTAAGCCAAATAATATATTAAAATTAAATTTTTTAATCATTCATGATTAGCTGATTCATGAATTTTATGTATCAAATACTAGTCCACATTACCCTCATATAGTGGTCCATATTACCCTCCAATTTTTTTAATGCTGGTTTTTGGGTTCCTTACAATATTTTCACATAAATTTTTTATCCTTTGACGTAAAAAATTTTCAACCGCAAAAACAATTAGAGAATACATTAGCTAATTTATTGCTTCACAACTTTTTTAATATCCATATATATTGTGGCCAAAATTTAGAAAAAACAAAACGGTAGTCCACATTACCCGATGTTACTCTATAAAAGAGTAACGTTACTGACTGACTGACTGACTGACTGATTCATCATCGCACAGCCCAAACGGCTGAAGCTAGAATCACGAAATTTTAACTGTGGGTTCCTCCCTCCCCAAAACGATCCGATAAGAAGGGATTTTTGGAAATTCGAACGTTTAGGGGGTAAAAAAGGGTAAAAACGGGTAAATTCGGTAACCTTATATCTTCAAAACTAATAAAGATACAAAAAAACTTAAAGTTGCATGTTACTCCATTTAAAAAATAAGCTGACAGGTGTTTCGTACTTTTTCGAAATTCGAAACATTTAGGGGAGAAAACGGGTAAAAACTGTATTTTGGTACTTTTTTTGCACCCTATGTATCTTTTAAACCAATAAACATATAAACAAATTTTAAATCGCATTCTTTACTTTTCAAAAAATAAAAAATATAAGTTTGGTACTTTTTGGAAATTCGAACCCTTAAGGGATAAAAATTGTGTTTATTTTTGGTACTTTTTCATAAAATATGTTTTTCTATAATTTGACATAGGCATACGAATATTTTATTATGAGCTCCCACCACGATACAGAAATTTATTTGAATTAAATTTTACCAAAGCAATGGGGATAAAAAAGGTACCAAAAAGGGGATAAAATCGGAAAAATACATTTTATTGAAATTATTAAGCCAATTTTGATAATTTTTTTAACACTGGTTCCTGGATTCATACAAAAATTAACTAACAGGGTGTTATTTGGAACTCGAGTGCCAAGGTGTATATTGGGCCAAATCCGGGTAAACAGTTTGGTACTTTTTTAAAACATATTTTTTCTTGGGCACATTAACACAGATTTTAATATTTTGAGACATGTCTGTAGCATAAACAATTTTGGCAAAATGGAATATTTTTAAAGGTCGAACTTGAGGGGTGTTCGAGGAAGAAAAGGGAAATTGGTACTTTTCTCCTAACGGTACTTTTTTAATATTTTAAATTATTGCACTTATCGACATTAAAGTTAGCTGATTTGTATCTGAGTGAAGTTTGTGTTAGGCATAGGGTATAATATTTAGGTACCAAAATATGTGAACAGAACTATAGGTACTTTTTTGTTCTTCTAATGGTACTTTTTTGAAATTTCTATAACAATGGACTTAGAAACATGAAATTAAATATATATGGTCCTAAGTGAGTGAGAATTCTAGGGGGAGACTTTTTGGTACTTTTTCTTTATTGGAATGGTACTTTTTGTAATTTCTTCACCAATGAACCTAGAAACATAAAATAAAGCTTATATATAAACCGAGTGAGTAGGAAACCACAAGTGTGGGTTTTTTGGTACTTTTTCTATATTCTAATGGTACTTTTTTGAATTTTCTATAACTATGGACTTAGAAATATGAAATTAAGCATATATGGTCCTAAGTAAGTGAGAATTCTAGGGGGAGACTTTTTGGTACTTTTTCTTTATTCGATTGGTACTTTTTGTAATTTTTTTCACCAATGAACCTAGAAACATGAAATAAAGCTTATATGGAACCGAGTGAGTGGAAAACCACAATTGTGGGGTTTTTGGTACTTTTTCTATATTCTAATGGTACTTTTTTGAATTTTCTATAACAATGGACTTAGAGACATGAAATTAAGCATATATGGCCCTAAGTGAGTGAGAATTCTAGGGGGAGACTTTTTGGTACTTTTTCTTTATTCGAATGGTACTTTTTGTAATTTCTTCGCCAATGAACCTAAAAACATGAAATTAAGCTTATACGGACCGGAGTGAGTGGGAATCTACAAGTGACTGCTTTTTGGTACTTTTTCTATATTCTAATGGTACTTTTTGAATTTTCTGTAATAATGGACATAGAAATATGAAGTTAAGCATATATGGTTCTAAGTGAGTGAGAATTCTAAGGGGAGAGTTTTTGGTACTTTTTGTTTATTCTAATGGTAATTTTTTGAATTTTCTATAACAATGAACTTAGAAACATGAAATTAAGCATATATGGTCCTAAGTAAGTGAGAATTCTAGGGGGAGACTTTTTGGTACTTTTTCTTTAATCGAATGGTACTTTTTGTAATTTCTTCACCAATGAACCTAGAAACATGAAATAAAGCTTACATGGGCCCGAGTGGGTGGGAATCCACACGTGGTTGCTTTTTGGTACATTTTCTATATTATAATGGTACTTTTTGAATTTTCTACAATAAAGGACCTAGAAACATGAAATTAAGCGTATATGGTCCTATGTGAGTGAAAATTCAAGCGGATACTTCATGGTACTTTTTTTTATTATAATGGTACTTTTTTTTAATTTTCTATAACAATGGACTTAGAAACATGAAATTAAGCATACACGGTCCTAAGTCAGTGAGAATTCTAGGGAGAGATTTTTGGTACTTTTTTTTAATCGAAAGGTACTTTTTGTAATTTCTTCACCAATGAACCTAGAAACATGAAATAAAGCTTAATGGGCCAGAGTGGGTGGGCATCTACAAGTGACTGCTTTTTGGTACTTTTTCTATATTATAATGGTACTTGATCCTATGTGATTGAAAATTGAGCGGATACTTCATGGTACTTTTTCTTTATTATAATGGTACTTTTTTTAATTTTGTATAACAATGGACTTAGAAACATGAAATTAAGCATACACGGTCCTAAGTCAGTGAGAATTCTAGGGGGAGACTTTTTGGTACTTTTTCTCTATTCGAATGGTACTTTTTGTAATTTCTTCACCAATGAACCTAGAAACATGAAGTAAAGCTTATATGGACCGGAATGAGTGGGAATCCACAAGTGCCTGATTTTTGGTACTTTTTGTATATTTTAGCGGTACTTTTTGAATTTTCTGTAATAATGGCCATAAAAATATGAAATTAATCGTATATGTTCTAAAGTGAGTGCGAATTCCAGGGGGAGACTTTTTGGTACTTTTTCTTTATTCTAATGGTACTTTTTTGAATTTTTTATAACAATGAACTTAGAAACATGATATTAATCGTATATGTTCTAAAGTGAGTGAGAATTCTAGGGATAGACTTTTTGGTACTTTTTCTTTATTCGAATGGTACTTTTTGTAATTTCTTCACCAATTAACCTAAAACCATGAAATTAAGCTTATATGGGAGTGAGTGGGAAACCACAAGTGGGGGCTTTTTGGGACTTTTTATATATTCTAATGGTACTTTATGAATTTTCTGTAATAATGGACATAGAAATATGAAATTAGGCGTCTATGGTCCCAAGTGAGTGGAAATTCAAGGCGCTTGGTACTTTGTACTATAATAATGGACCTAGCGTTTCCAAAAAACCAAAGAATTTCAAAACCGCGGTTTCGTTTTTTTTTGGGTTTTGTGATAATTTTTAAATATTAATTGTTATAGAAACAAAATTAGTTGATAATATAGGAAAGGCTATACAAATTTAAAATTCAAAATTGACGGGTTATGGTTTAGTGAATGCGAATTCAGAAGTGATAATCAATGGTACTATTTGTTTATTGCAATGGTACTTTTTGAATATTTTATAATAATTTTAGGCACACATGATTTTAAATGAATTTGAATTCACAAAAGGTGACTTTAGTGGTAACTTTCTTTTGCATTTTCTATAATAATGGACCCAGAAATATGAAATTAGACATTTACAATTAGATTCACAAAGGGAGACTTAATAGTACTATTTCATTCTTCTAATTGGGGTGGCGAAGCGCACCGGGTCTGCTAGTTATATATAAAAACAGATGTGTGTATATATGTTACATATGGACTCAAAAACGGCTGGACCGATTTTGATAAAATTTTCACGGAATCTTCAGAAAAGCATAGCACTGTAAAGTCATATACATAAATACTTTTTTTTTTATTTTCAACGTTCAAACAATGACAATTTGCATTTTGTTGCTTAACATCATTCTAAAAATTAATGGTTTGGTGTAAGCGAAAAAAGGAATACATTCCAACACATGTCCGTTACTATAGAAGTTCTTTTATATTATCAATCGATGATAAACAATTTTGTTTACTCTTGCAAATTAGGTGCATGATTAAAAAAATTCCATATGAAATCTATTAAAAAAATAATATTTTGAATAACTCTCCGCGTATCACTTTTAATAAAAAATAACGGTTTTATTCAAATAAAATTTGTTTTCAAAAGGGCATCTACGTATAGAGTCGCAGAAACGAAAAGAGAACGAGAATTAGGGCTTCAGCAAATGCGTCGCAGTGCTTCTTCACCTCAAAAACACCTCAACAGCATATAGTTGTTCGCTCCCGAATGGCTCGACCAAGAGAAATAATCGATTTAAAGTTGCCCGGATTTTATTACAATAAGTATGATGACTGCAGGAATCACAAGGGTGTACTAATTGGCGCAATGAAAAAACATTACTTATATTGCAGCATTTTGAAGTTCCCTAAGGAATCCCCGGGAATGTGCTGTTCGAACGGTAAAGTTATTCTGCCACCAATTATTGAGCCGTCTGAGCTTCTACTAAGTTACATTTCCGGCACCAATCCTATTTCCAAACACTTCCTTCAAAATATCCAAAAGTACAACACATGCTTTGAAATGACGTCGGCTTCATGCCCATCTTTAAAGTTCAAGGCCAAATGTACCACAGATTTGGATCATTGCTCACGCTTCCCAATGACGATACGAAAAATTCCAATTGATCCCTCCACAAATGAGATTTCATTTCCGGAATTCTGCGAAATGCAAATGAATACTCAAGACGTTGTCGACAAAGTATTCCCAAGTCTTACAACGAACTACAACAATTCGGATTGTCTGTGGGAACATGCAATTTTGGCACAAACAAATTATGATGTTAATAAGATCAATAAGCAAATGCAATTGAAACTGCCTGGCAAAACAATAAAATACAAATAGATTGACACAGTAATGAACGAAGAACAAGCCTTTGATTATCCTACTGAATTCTTTGGATCACAGACTTTGTCCGAAACTGTATATTAAAATCGAGATGCAATGTTTTCTAAGGGCCAGCAACGCGGACCGGGTTCAGCTAGTATACCATAAAATGGATGGATGACAGTGACGACGATGCTCTACCAGAAAGAGTCCAACGGAAGTTGATAGGAGTCAATTCCAATATATTGGCACTTAATGAAAAAAAGTAAGTAAATATTATGCAGATATTCTAAGAAATTATAAGAATTACATATACATCTTAGCTTTATTAAAAATTTTAGACTCAACAAAGATGCCTTTCTGTATGTCTTTAATTCCATTGAGGACCATTTAAATTTTCCTCAAAGGTCCACAGCGATTCCACCTTTGCTGAAATTAGCCGCTACACTGAAAATTTTAGGTCAAGGTGGATACCAACATCAAATTAGCCAAGATCGTCTCCTAGGAATATCACAACAGTCAATTTCTAGTTGTATTGCAGAAGTGTGTCAAGCGATAGAAGATATTCTCTGTCCAAAACACATAATTTTTGAAATGACAGATGAAAATAACGGGATGCCAAATTACATTTCTATAATAAGTGTGGAATACCAGGCGTTATTGGTGCAGTTGATGGTACCCACCAAAGTATAGCAAGTAGTCCAACTCTTTGACAGCAGTACCTAACTCTATACATGTGTTAGTGAAAAAGTACCTAAGTCTAAATATGTGTTAGTAACAAAAATGTATATGTGTTGGTGCCTTTTGAATTTTCACCAGACACACAGAGTTCTAAAAAAATATTTAAATTTCAATTTATTTAAATTTTGTTCTATTTTCAATACCAAAAATTGAAACTCTGTTCTATATTTTAAAACCTACCACAAACAAAATAAAACGTCAAAATTAATAAAAAAATATTTTTTAGTTTGTGCGAAATGGACGTGCTTCGGAAAATAAAAAGTGTTAAATGTGTTGAAAAAAATTATAAAATAATGTGAGTTATTGAATCCGTGTGGAGTTCTCAGTCTCCCATCGGACGCGTCCCAGGTGGCGGATAGGGGGAGCAACTGCCTAGTCTAGTGATACTGTTTTGACAACAGGTCACTAGCCTTGACAAATGCTCAAGCGATGTCAATATCTTAAGATGCATTTTTAACAAATGGTCTGAACTTCTTGACATAGCTAGGTCGGTAAACGGAACTGTGTCAGCCGACTATCATAATACTGTGATGCATTTTATAACAAATGGTCACAGTAGGATGTAATTGGTGTTAGGATACTGTTATTACTGGTGATACATTTTTGACAAATGGTTACCTAGTGCTAACACATTCTCTCTCTCTTCTAGTGTTACTACCCGCGGACCAAAACTGTTCTTTCTCTCTCTACTCTTTCTTTCCCCCCCACTTGTAAGGTCAAGGTGATGGTAGCAGTGCCGAAGACCTGAATGGCTAGCAAGTGGTTAAAGATAACTAGTCGCTAACAGCTCCCCTCCGACGCCAGGGCACGGGTCGGTTGTAATACAGTTTTTGCCTAATCCATGTACGCCGTCCCTGCATGGAGTGTCCATCCCCTTACGCGCTCACTCGTGGGAACAAAAATGAATAACATAACACAAAACAATAATAATAACAAAAAACAAACAGCAAAAGGCCAGCAGGGGAAACCTATGCTGGCTGATTGCAAACAGTCGACTGTCCAACCTTCTGGTGACAGTTTGACTAAAAGCAGCGAGGTAGCCTTGGACTTTAAGCCAAGCACCTCAAAAGCTGCATTAGCCCTCGCTGGTAATATACCAGCAACAGCCCCTGCATTGGACACTGTCGAGAAGACAGTTGTCCCTGCGAAAACGCTACAGGTTGGATCGTCGAACCAGAAGTCGGGTCCAACCACCGTAGCCCCACCCGCCACTACGGCAGAACCGAACGCCCCCATTCGCAAAGAACCATCCAGGAGGGCTTTCGTGCAAAGGCGTGCCGCCATGCGCATTATCGACCGGCTTGGATCCAAGTTCGACGAATTGTCGAAACTAAGTTGGGCTAAGGCTCAACTGGTTGAGCTGGACAGCTCAAACACTCCTCTAAGCGCAGATGCAGCGAACCAAGGCGCATCTGCTGGGCCCAAACGGCAACGCTCAGAGGAGGAGCTGCTCCAGCAGCAAAACACACAGCCGAAGACTAAACGTCCGAAGCAAGAGGCTCGTGTGATAAGAAGGCCTTACAGAGAAGTTGCTCGCAATCCACTTGTAAGGGCTATTATCGACAGGAGTGTTGATGACGGAGCTATCTCCCAGGAGAAATGGCTGAAAATCCGTCAGGGTATGCTGGGGGTATACTGGAAGATTCTCAAGGAGAATCCCGGTCCATCCCCGCAAAACGACGATGCTGGCTGGTATCAAGGCCATGTAAAACTGCTAGCGTGTACCAATGACCGCTCAGCTCTACTGCTAAAATTAGCAATTGCGTCCCTAGGGGAATTGTGGCCTGGCGCGAAACTGGACGTGATCCCGGTAAACGAGATACCTCGTAGACCGAGATCAGTCACAGTTATTCCGGCGGAACCACATGAACCTAGGAGATTCTGGCATACATTCAGAGCGGTAATCCCGATCTACCAACCCATAACTGGAAGGTGGTTAAGGTTTCCGCTCCTGAAGGTGCGCATAGAAAGGTGGTCGTAGTCCTTAACAAGGAATCCTTGGCGCCACTACGTGAGAGGCAAAGCAAGATTTACTATGGTTTCGATAGTATCAAGCTGCGCATCTACCGTGGTGACGACAAGCTCGACCCCGAAACTTCTGGTGTTAAATTGGAAGCTCCGCAGGATATGGACTGCAAAATTAAACTGGACGACCCCGCAAGCTCTGAGGACAAAATGGAGACCCAATCACACTCCAGTATGGTTGGGGACCTATTCTGCGCTCTGGGTGATGTGGAGGATGAAGATGTTCTTCTGGAATCAGACCCAGAAGACATCGACGTTACGGTCATATATGATCCAGACCATGGTGAAGGCGATCCAAGTGAACCTTCACCACTCTAAGGCAGCTTCGGCTGCCCTGCTCCTCCACATTGCTAGATATGGGGAGGACATTGCGTTGGTCCAGGAGCCGTGGATACACAATGGCGAAATTCGTGGACTCAACGCCAAAAAGTACAAACTTTTGTACATAAGACGCACAGGTAAAATAAGATCTTGCATTTTGGTTAAGAACCATCTTAATATCTTCATTCTTCCTGATTACAGCGATGAAGATACAGTAGCTGCTGCTTGGGAGACAGGTGCAGGTAAGGTGTGGCTGCTCTCGAGCTATATGGCGCACGACCAGGTTGAACCACCACCGAATAACCTGGTATCTAATATGATGCGTGCCGCAAATAGGGCCAGAACTCCGGTAATTATCGGAGCTGATGCAAATGCTCACCACACAATCTGGGGTAGCTCAGATATAAACGAACGAGGTGAGTACATTCTAGACTTTAATCTGGTAGTTGTCAATCGAGGTTCAGAACCTACTTTTGTGGTAGCAAATAGGCAAGAAGTTCTGGACATTACGCTTGTCAGTGCAAGCCACTCGCAACTCATAAGGAATTGGAAGGTTTCAGAGGATTGCTCTCTGTCTGATCACAGGTATCTGACATTCTTAATAGAATTGGAAGTTGAGAAGGAAAAGCCTTTTCTAAATAGGAGGAAAACCAATTGGGATGATCACAGGCGGATCCTTGATGGTTTACTTCCCTCACCCCCTCTTATAGGTGACACTAGGGACATTGAAAGCGCTGTGGAAAAGCTCACACTTTCTCTCAGTGAGGCCACAAGACGTACATGCACTCCCTCTGCTCGCAGAGGAAAGGTAAGACCTCCATGGTGGTCTTTAGACATAGCGAACACTAGGCGTAATTGTCGTAAACTATTCAACGAGGCGAAAAGATCAGGCAACTGGTCAATGTATAAGTCTATGTTGAACAAATTTAAGAATATGGTCAGGAGCGCGAAACGTAAGTCCTGGAGGAATTTCTGCAGCGGCGTCGAAAGTTCCTCTGAGACAAATCGTCTGCGCAAGATCTTATCGAAAACACCAACTGTTCAAGGTTATATTCAGAAACAGGATGGTAGGTGGACTACTGATGGACGTGAGACACTAGAAGTACTCATGGACACTCATTTTCCGGGGAACTTGCCTCCAGATATTGCTAGTGCATCCCAACCGAACAATCGGACAACTTCGTCAATTATACTTGACGAACATTTGATAAAATGGGCCATACGGAGTTTTGACTCTTACAAGTCTCCGGGCCCAGATGGCATAATACCCGCTGATCTACAGAATAATATAGATCTAGTCACTCCTTGGCTGATAACTATCTATCATGCCTGTCTTGCATGGTCCTACATACCAAAACGGTGGACCGAATGCACTGTGACATTCATTCCGAAAGGGGGGAAAGCGTCACACACCAAAGCAAAAGATTTCAGACCGATAAGTCTATCATCATTCTTGCTGAAAACCCTTGAAAGAATCATCGACATCCACATACGAGTGTCTTTGAAACAAGGATCAGTATCTCCCTCTCAACACGCCTACATGAAAGGCAAATCCGTTGAGACAGCACTTCACTCCTTAGTGGGATATATTGAGAAATCCCTTGAATTTGGTAATTTCTCGTTAGTGGCCTTTCTGGATATAGAAGGAGCCTTCAATAACGTAGAATCTGCAACTATCGTTTCAGCTCTACAGGATCTTGGTTTAGACCAATCAACTGTAAGGTTCATCACAAACCTTCTACGATACAGGATCATTCGCTCCGAAAAGGGAACGGCAGTGATCACGAGAATGGCCACTAGGGGTACACCTCAGGGAGGTGTCTTATCACCACTTCTGTGGAATTTGGCCATAAATTGTCTGCTCAGGAAATTGGATCTCTTAGGTTATAAAACTGTCGCCTACGCGGATGACGTCGCGGTGGCAGTCTCTGGGATCCACTTGGACACGATATCACAACGCCTGGAACATGCACTCAGTATACTGAGTCGGTGGAGTACGGACAGTGGATTGAGTGTAAACCCAGGCAAAACTGAACTTGTACTGTTCACAAGGAGGTACAAGATTCCTCATTTCTCGCTTCCCCGATTAAATGGTGTTGAACTAACACTATCGGACAGTGCAAAATACTTAGGAGTTATTCTGGATAGTAAACTATCCTGGAAACCCAATACCCTTTCAAGGACGTCAAAAGCCTTGACGGCTATGTATGTCTGTAAGAGGGCGATAGGTACGCAATGGGGTATTAGACCCCAGTTTGTCAACTGGCTATGTGATGCGGTCATTAAGCCGACACTATTTTATGGAGTTTCTGTCTGGTGGAAGGCACTAGACAGTGGCTCGACGTGTATGCTATTCGAGAGAGTGTTAAGGAGAATGGCAATCCTGATAACAGGAGCTTTAAGAACGACCGCAACAAAGTCGCTCTTTACTATATTGAACTGGATCCCTGTGGATCTTATGGCAAGAAAAATGGCATTTACTTCTGCCTTTAGGCTAAACGCGATTGGTGCGTGGAAACACGCTCCATATGGTCACGCCAGCATAATAGGTAGTATTCAGACTCTTCCGGAGAATATCGATTACTGCATTTCTAGGCCCTTCATAGCGAGGAATTTCGATTTCTCAATTCCGTGTGGTACGGAAGCAATGAACGGGCCCTTACATGACACAACGGGTCTCTCAGTCTATACGGACGGTTCTGTGAAGGGAGATCGAGTTGGCGTAGGTGTCTATATTCGGGAACTCGATATTAGGTTATCTTTCAGACTTCCGAATGAATGTAGCATTATTCAGGCTGAATTATCGGCCATCAAAAGGGCGGCTAACTGGCTTAGTTATAACAAGATATCTGACAGGGATATTTGTATATATACTGACAGTCAGGCAGCTATAAAATCCCTGACAGGTGTATACACAACATCTAACTTAGTCCAGGAATGCCGGGCATCCTTAAACAGGATGGCGAGACATTCAATAGTCGTACTCAAGTGGGTACGGGGACACGGGGATATTACTATTACGGGCAACTGTGTTGCCGATGATCTGGCGAGAAAAGGCGCCATGTTACCTGACGGAGACATAGATTTCCTATGTGGGATTCCGTTATCCAAATGCAAGCTACAAATTAGTAACTTCTACTATGAGCTCGCTCAGGCAAGATGGGACTGTGAACCCACATGCACTATGACCAGGACGATATGGCCCCGACTAAATCGGGGACGGACAATTCATCTTCTTGGCTTTACACGCTCACAATTGAGTGGTGTAGTGGCGGTCATAACTGGACACTGCACCTTTGGTAACCACGCTAGGAGACTTGGTTTGCCGTACCACGACTTCTGCAGAAGTTGTCAAAATGAGGAGGAGGATGAAACTATTTTTCATCTTCTTTGTCATTGTCCGGCATTAGGAGATCTACGCCTAAGGTTTCTGGGGCATCGTTCCCTTGATAGTCTCTCTGAGCTCTCGAATATGAGGCTTGAGGGCATTAGTGCCTTTATAGGTAGAAGTAATTGGTTGAAAAGACCAGACACGGGGATCACTTTAGAGTGACCCAATGATCGCCGACTCATTGGCACGTAAATTCTCCAAGATCTCCTCCCTCTCTTTTTCTTCTTACATCTCCTCCCTAACTTCTTCAATCTTCTTCTTCTCCCTTTTTCACTTATATCTGTCCCTCTTTCTTCTTCTTTCTTCTACTTTCAGGTAACACAAAAGGACCATTGATGGACCCATGTGAGCTGCTCTTTCTCTCTTCCTTATTTCGTGGCTGCCTGGAAAACCTAACCTAACCTAACCTTGTTAACATCATAATTTTTTGATTAAAAGTAGATTTCATATGGAAATTTCTTATTCATGCACTTAATGTGCAAGAGTAAACAAAATTGTTTATCACAGACCGAAAATCAAAAATCTGACTATACACTGTTACTAGGGTATTCATTCGATTAACCGTTAATCGGTTAACCGATTAATTTTGGACGGTTAACTGTTCGAATAATTTAAAATTGCCGATTTTCAAATAACAAACCGATTAACCGAAATTACTATTTTTGCACTTTAAACAATTTTTTTGTATTCATTCCCTTTAAATTCAAATACAAATTTCAAATTAAAATTATATATTTTTTGAACATCCAATAAACATGATTAGTGAGTATGTACAAGGTGGCGCAAAAGTAAACTTCCGATGTTTTTTGGCTGTAATTAAAAAAAAATGAAAAACTTTGATTCTTCTTGTGGATTATTTTTATTTGGTATTTGAATTTTTTTTACATCAAGTCGAGAATATGATGTCATGTAAATGGCCGTCGCCACAGTTGATAGTCATTTGAGCCCTTTTTATGTCATTTCTATCACTTTGGCCAAAACATCCGGCGATAGGTCCTCACATTCTTGACGGATATTGTCTTTAAGAGCTGCAAGAGTCTGAGGCTTGTTGACTTAAACCCTCCACTTCAAAAAGCCCCACAAAAAGAAGTCTGAAGCGGTCAAATCAGGCGATCTTGCTAGCCAGTGCAAATTGCCAAAACGGGAGATTAGGCGCCCGGGAAATGCATCCTTCAGCATATCGGTTGTGGCACGTGCAGTGTGTGCCGTTGCACCGTCCTGTTGGAACCACATGTTTTCCAATCCCAATTCATCAAGTTGCGGCAAAAAGAACTCGTTGATCATTGCTCTGTAGCGCTTACCATTCACGGTAACCATTTGGCCCGCGACGTCTTCGAAGAAAAAATGTCCGATGATTCCTCCAGCGAAAACAGCACACCATACAGTGACTTTGAGCGGGTGTAATGACTCTTCGTGGGTTACACGCGGATTTTCAGTGCCCCAGAAGCGTAAATTTTGCTTATTTACATGATTAATTTTGATGAAAAATCATCTTCCTCTTGGTGGTGATTAAGGCCAAATAAATAGTCAGCAATATTCCGCGTTCTGGAGCAGTGTATCGTAACATTGTTTATTAACGTGTATTTCGCATGTGTTTACTACACATATGTCAAAACAGAACTGACATTAGGGGCCAATCGCAAAATTTATAGCATTTTCTGATAGGAGGATTACTTTTGCGTCACCTTGTATAACAACTGACATATTTAATTTACATGTCTTTGAAACTTTGTATTTACATTTATAGACGAAACTTTTCTTTGAAATTAGTCTTTTATCATAACTAAACGAAACTATTTAACTAATCAAAATCTAAAACAATCCAAAAAGGAATATTCTTTATCATGGGTGGCATTTACACTTTGATTTAAAGTCATGTCGTTTTTTTTTGTTTTTCTTTTAAAACCCCTACGAAAATCCCCTTGCATTTATACGATGCCTTTTTTGTCAACCACGTTTGCCTTTTTTGGCATATAATCGTAACAACAACCAATCAGAAAAGAGCTCAAAGCAGAATATCAAAAAAAGTCTTGAAAAACAGAAAACTTGCCTTTTGTTTAGACGTCACAATTTGTTAGTACAAAAAATAAAACATGATTTTTAGTCATGACTTAAAGTCATAATGTAAATGCCCCCATGCTTTTGATTTCAAAAAAAACACTTGCAGCAAATAGGCGATATGTTTACAAAAATTATCTCAAATACCTTATTTGCTGTTTTTTATGCTTTGTACACAAAATTCGTTGTTGTATTTTCAATTTAAAATTAAAATAGAAATTATTCGGTTAATCGAACAAT
The DNA here is from genome assembly GCF_958450345.1 of Calliphora vicina. Taxonomy (NCBI): domain Eukaryota; kingdom Metazoa; phylum Arthropoda; class Insecta; order Diptera; family Calliphoridae; genus Calliphora; species Calliphora vicina. The sequence continues at coordinate 79,864,010 of NC_088782.1, read as the reverse complement.
TTTAAATTAACCGAATAAATCTTAACCTCGATTAATTATTTGCTCGATTAACCGATTAAACCAAAAACCCGATTAATTGAATACCCTAACTGTTACCCAAAAGGCTTGTCTGAAGATTCAGTGAAAATTTTATCAAAATCGGTCCAGCCATTTTTGAGTCCATACCGAACATACATACACACATCCATTTTTATGAAATATATGGCATTAGCGGTATAATGTAAAAATTGGATTTTGCCACACCCATCCGCACACAGCACAGTGGGGGATCTGAAAAAAAAAGTGGAAATAAATCTGTAACTTCTAAACGAATATCCCGATAAAAATTTCCCATGGCTATAGAGGAGGTGTCGATAAGTTTAAGTTTTGAATTTGGGCTTAAACAACCAAGGGGGGGCCGAGCCACAATGCCCAAAGTGGGGCACCTCGGGTATATCAAAAATTAAAAATGATGCCAAATTTTTGTTTGCGATCCGAAAAGATATGCGAATAACTCGTAAACTATAAGAGATAATATATGGCTAAAGCAAAGTTTTTTGTAGATCTCGTCTAGTACATTCCATATATATAAAAATCTTTCAAATCGGATCGCAAACAAAAATTTGGCATAATTTTTAATTTTTGATATACCCGAGGTGCCCCACTTTGGGGCATTGTGGCTCGCCCCCCCCCCCTTGGTTGTTTAAGCCCAAATTCAAAACTTAAACTTATCGACACCTCCTCTATAGCCATGGGAAATTTTTATCGGGCTATTCGTTTAGAAGTTACAGATTTATTTCCACTTTTTTTTCAGATCCAGATTTTATCTGACTTTAAAGTGTTACCCGCTAGGATATTCTGAAGATTCTCTGAAAATTTCATTAAAATCGGTCCAGCCTTTTTTGAGTTCATTCGTAACATACATCCATTTTTATATATATGGACGAAAAATGTTTGTATGAGAAAATTCGAAAATCTTTACGAAAGCACCGAATGGACCTAATGTAGTATTTTAGGTGTCTAAAACCATATTCAGAAAATTTCCTTTCCAGTGATACCAGTTTGGAACTAATCGGTTGGATGGTCTCAGAGTCTATAACGGACATAGGTAGAAGCATTTTTTGTATTTTATATATCATAATATTAATAGGCAAGTCGATTTCTTTAGACCCCTTTTACGCTCACATTATACATTGAATTTCGGCAAGATATATACCATTTTAAAGGGATTTATTCACAGAAGTGCAGAATATATATTTTATTGAAATCGGTTTAGTTTTTTTAGGAGTTATAAGCGTTTAAAGATGTTACTAATACATATGCAAAAACGTGTACATGTGAACCTTAAGCTAAAAAGTAAACAAAGCAATGCATGTTTGTCCAATTTGTTGTTGTAAATAAATAAGAGAAACAATTAAACTGTATTGATTTCGCTCTGTTTTAAGTGAGAGTTGTTATAGCAAACAAAGAAGAAGACCTTAGTAATTTAAAGTCGCCTTAAAAAATATATTTTGAAGGTGTTTTTTGTATTTTCTAACTATCAAAGGTTTATATAACAAAATTTCCATTCAAAATTTGTTTTATAAACCTTTGACAAATTTAAAAACTGTTTATGCATATGGGGTTAAATATGTAATTGTACATACAAGTAAATAGTTATTTTATAAAATGTGCAGAACTATATATTAAATTGTGACGGTTTTCAATCTTTATACGAATCAATTACTTCTCACTGCATGAATTTTAATCCAAAATAACACGGGTCGGAAAAAATGGTGAGTGGTCTCCCATACAAAGTACATAGTAGTTATTTCTAAATATTTTGTGAACTATAATTGCAAGATTCTTCAAACTTAGTCTAAATGGCTATTTTATAATTTTGCATAGTTTCGCTGAAATTGTTCGGGATTGGAATAGTGGGCGTGGCACACCCTATACAAAGTATATAATTACTTTCGAATATCTGTAGAACTATAATTGTAAAAGTGTTTAAACTTTTAGCGAATTAATTGTTTATTACTGTGCGGAGTTTAGCTGAATATAGACGGAATTAGATTAGAGGGCATATCACCCAAAATAGGAGGGATCGGAAAAGGATAATTAAATACAAAGTAATAATTGCAAAGTTATTCAAACTTTGTCCGCATAGCTCTCTTACCATTTTACACAGATTGGCTGAAAATGGTCGGGATTGCATTAGTGGTTGTGGCACAAAGTAAATAATTAATTTTGAATATCTGGAGAACTATTTATAATTCTAAAAGAATTTAAACTCTGTATCAATCAATTTATTCATTCTTCGGAGGTTAGCTAAAAACGAATTTATTCCCTGTTCGAAGTTTAGCTAATCTTGATATTTACATAAAAGGTTTAAAAATCGGTGCGATCAGAGCAGTGGAGTGGTATCTCCCATACAAAATTAGTTAGTTATTTTCAAATATCAAGTGAACTGTAATTGAGAGATTCTTATTTTCGTATTTCCATTCATATTTTTTTTTTAATTTTACTAGGTTAGGGGTAGCGAAGTGCACCGGGTTATGCTAGTAATTTATATATTATATACAGTTTGTCAAAAATATCTTTGCACAGTAAACTAATTTTAAAAATTTAATTTTCATTTAAGAATTCCAAGAATAAATTCTTGTTTTTGTTTTTTTTTTCACACATTCCGTTATTGGACCTCTTACGACTATCTGACTCCACCAACATATTTAAAATTGACAAACGCGTTACAACACCAACAACAAAAATATATGTTTTTTCAATATGAATGGTGTCAAAAAAATCTTTGCATACTGAGTGAAGAAAACAAAAAATTGGTAAAATATACTCGAATTTTGTGCAAATTTTTATTATTATATTATTATAAAGAAAAATCTGCAAGTGGAAAATGATTATGGGCTAAGAGTATCAAATGAAACACTCCAAAATGTGCTACTAAAACACAAATATTCTTCATCTAAATCAAAAATATTGAGAAACATTAAGATTTTCTATAGAGCACATTTCACTCCCTCCAGAGTGCTGGGACGACTAAATTTTTTCTGATGAGACAAAAATATTGTTGTACTATCATGATGGAATCCAAAAAGTTTGGCGAAAACCTCTGACAGCTCTAGAAAACAAAAATTTAATTCCTATAGTTAAGTTTGGAAAGCTTTCAGTTATGGTATGGGGTTGTATATCCAGTAAGGGAGTAGGGGTAATCAGGATTTTGGATAAAATATTGACGAAATAAGTTTATCTTGATGTTTTAAAAACCGATTTAACAGCTATCATTCTGAAATTCGTTTTTGTTGACCCGGTAAATTCCAACAAGTTTTAATACAAATATTACTAGACAATGATCCCAAACATAACTCTTATTTATTTGGTCTGGTTACCATATAACGGTACAAAAGTTATTGATACCCCTGCCCGAAGTCCTGATATTAACCATATCAAAAATTTGTGGGTACATTTTAAGAAAAAAGTGTGAAAAATATCGCCAAAGAATCAAAACGAATAAATTAAAGAAGAGTGGGACAAAATACCCTTGGAATATCCCTAAGCTAATTAACTCAATGGGCAGCCGTAATTGATGCTCAAGTTGGACACACAATATATTAGCAGCTAAAACCCTGGAAATGTATCACAAACTTAATATTTTATCGAATGTGCAAACATTTATTTGACAGTATAGTGGTGGCCAGGAATTTAAGACAAAAATTGTTTTGCTAAATTCCACGTGATTGTCAATTATTTTTTCAAATATTTCCACAAATATGTATGCATGAGGACTGTTTTAACACACAAGTGTGTTTTATTCGACTGTGTCAATTCATACATATTCACCATGAACACATAAAATGTTTCTACAACTTGACCAAATTTTTTTTTTTAAATAAACATATTTTCTCACATTTATATCATTATAATTTTATTATTATAACATATTCCGACCGAATTTCGTATTTTTAGTTCCATTAGTTTCGGTCATATCATGTTATTAACAGCGGATGTTCGCTGAGGTGGGTCAACGTAATTCCACATATCTTTGTCCATATATGTTTTACCGATTTTTCCAAACATTTTTCAGAAACTAGAAACATTGGTCCATAATCATAGTCAAACACAAAAGTCGGTTCTTTTTAAAAACAACTTTAAAATAAAAACCAGCTTTTTATTAATTTGCAACCATAGTCAAAATTAAAGTATGTTTTAAATTGAACCGACTTTAACTGGGTGCCATCGCAAATGTAGAAAATTTTTTCATACAATATACAACAAAAAACAGACAAGTGGCAACGCTGAACAGCTGACATACAAAATTAAAACAAGTAAGAGTGCTATATTCGGCTGTGCCGAATCTTATATACCCTTCACCAAATTATACTTCAAAATTTTAAATATTTTTAGGTAAACAAAATTTATTTTTTTTTCCTGTTGTTTTTTGAAAAAAAAATTTTCGATTGTTATTTAAAATTTTTTTTTTTAAATTTAAAATTTTTTTTTTTTAAATTTTAAAAAAATTTTTTTTTTTAAATTTTAAAACATTTTTAGTTTTTTCAATTTTTTTTTTTTTTTTTTAAAAAAATTCGGGTTCAAAATTTTTTTTCCCGATTTTGACCCATTGTAGGTCCAACTTACTATGGTCTTATATACGTCGTTGCAAATGTCTTTGAAATATCTATCATTAGATATCCATATTGTCTATATTAATGTCTTAGTAATCCAGATATAGGTAAAAAATAGGTTAAAAATCGAGGTTGTCTTGGTTTTTTCCTCATATCTCAGCCATTTGTGGACCGATTTTGCTGATTTTAAATAGCAAAATTCTCGAAAGCATGTCTGACAGAATTATTGAAGATTTGGATCCCGAAGATATCTGGGGTCTTCAGAAAACTGATTTCAACAGACAGACAGACAGACAGACAGACGGACAGACAGACAGACAGACAGACAGACGGACATGGCTTAATCGACTCCGCTATCTATAAGGATCCAGAATATATATACTTTATAGGGTCGGAAATGAAAAATGTAGAAATTACAAACGGAATGACAAACTTATATATACCCTTCTCACGAAGGTGAAGGGTATAAAAAATCAAAAAAACGTAAACAATAAAAGTAAAGGCTGGGTTAGCCGACCGTTGATGTCATGGTGTAATGATATACAAGGTGACATTAATCAAACAGCTGATTATTTTTTTGCTCGAGTTTGTTTACAACTTCAATCTTGTCAAAATTTTTTTTTGCTGTAGTTTGTATACATTATGTCAGTTGTTTTTGACACTATAAAAGTTATTTGTTTTTGTATTTGTTGCCGTAACGCATACACCTTATAATCATTACGCCATGGTTGATGTAATGTAACCGTAATGTTGACTTAACGTAACACTTTAGTGCAATTATAGAACATTAAAAACGTGTCATATGTTTTTGACATAAACAAACAAATTTAAACAGCTGTTTGAAAGTGTTATCAACACATTTAAATACTGTTCAAGCGATTTTATAATTTTTTTCTGCGATTTTAAAAAAAAAATTATTAAACTTTTTTGGTAATAGTATTAAAAAACCGTATGTTTTTACACATAATGTATTCATCATCATTGTGAAGTGCTTCGAAGTGACTTCATATATGTTTATATTAACCCATTAGGAGACAATAATAAATATTATTATTTATAAATTCACTGATATTTATTGTTGTGGGATATGCTAGTTCCTTTGTCTAAAGATATTATACAAATCAAACTATAGAGTGAATGAGAATTACAGACACTCAAGCTTTATTTGTAAAAATATCAAAGCTTAAACAAAACATCAACAATAAACAGTGAGTTTATCTTTTCTTACATTTTGTTTTTTATTTATGTATTTATATCATGGAAATATTTAAAACATTGAAAATATTGTTAAGCGTTCTGAGCATAAGTATTTTTTATACAAGACTTTTAAAATCAACAAGTTGGCAACACCGTTAGTAAATGTCACGTAGAAACGTAAAGATATTCTGTTTTTAACAGGTTCAGACGTTACAGTTAAGTTACATTTTGTCACTATAACTGCTTTAACTACTTTACACACAATAGAAAGGATCAGCTGTTCCGTTCCGTTAAGGTTACATTACATTACAGTCGGCTAATCCACCCTTAACCGGGACATCTAAAGAAAGTAAGTTGTTTGTTGTGGAAAAATGGAAAAGATAAGATTAATATCATAATTACGATATTTTGGTACTAATTTTATTGATAACTGTTCAATAATTGCAAAATCTCTAGCAATATCTTGTAACTTAAACATTTTTTACTTTGTGACGAACTTTTTTACTCGGCGAAGAACAGCCGATGCTGTTGTTAAACGAGTTAAAAACAACTTTAGCTAGTTTTATATTTAGAGTCGACTTCAGCGTCAGAAGTATACTTTAACTTGTCTATGATAGACCTAAAGTCCACTCTTAAGTAAAGTCGAGTTTAATTCTCTTAAAATGTACTTTATTTTTGACTATGATTATGGGCCATTAATAATAAATTTCATACCCTTAGAGGTCCTTTTATTTTGGCTCTATCGCACTTAAAATTCAGTTGATGAAAAAAATTCAAGTATTTGTCTTAAATTGGTGGCCACCACTGTATGTTTATAAAAAATGTGTTGAAAATAATAAAGAAGATGATTATTTATATTAGTAATCAATGTTTTCTTTGAAATTTTAATATTTTTTCTCTATGTGCAAAGAATTTTTTGACAAACTGTACATATATAAATAATTTCTTATATGTATAAATGTTAAACATACATATCGTTAGGTTCAATGGAAAACCATGCTCCTGTAAAATTATAGTTTATACATGGATTTTTATTAATGGTAACAATATATATGCAAATTATTTGAGGTTTGTGATCATCAAATGTATATAAGGGCTGTTAATGGACGTTTTGGTGGAGCAAATCATGATTCCCATATTTGGAGTTTATGCAATGAGAGGCAATTTTTAATAGAAAAGTATCAAAATGGTGATACAGAAACAAGAATTCTTGCTAAGATAAAAGTTTTGATTATTTGTTGTGTAAGTTTTAACAACTCAAGCATTTTACAACACAGGCGATTCAGGATATCCACTTGAGCCATGGATTATAACACCATACAGAAATGTTTCTGAAAATTCAGCAGAGTCGGTATTTAACGAACAACATTCGAAAGGGAGATCTATCATTGAAAGGACTTTCGGTATTTTAAAAGGAAGATTTCGTTGTTTATTGGCGGCAAGAGAATTACATTATACACCAGGGAAGGCTGTTCAAATTCTTAATGTATGTTGCGGATTGCATAACATATGTTTGGATTTTAAAGTGGAGACTTCAAGTATTGAAAGGGATTATGAAAATGAAAGTGCTCAACCATGAAATATAAGTAATAATGAAGACAATCTAAATTATTCCAATTTAGCTAAAAGTATTAGAAAAACAATAAGAAACAATTTGCAACGAAACCAATAAAAACAAGACTTATTCATTACAGTGCTATTTTATTTGAAAAAACTAAAAAATTCATTAAGGTAAGTTAAAACTAAAATTCATGTTGTAAAGGAAATTAACTTCAATTCAAAATAAAAATAAGATAAAAAAGATAAATTAAAAATAGATTTACATATGTACATAATTAGATAGAAAAACTTATTTTGACATTTTATTATATTTTGCAGATTCTAAGTCAAACATTTGTTTTTTTTAATTCAAGGTGAGCTATTTTCCTCTTAGTTTTTTCCAATTCAATTTTCTTTTTGAATTCAAACTTTTCTTTTGCAAGCTTCAGCTTGCGTTCTTCTATGTCACATTTTCTCTTTGAATATCTTTTAATATCAGCTATGTCCAGTCTAATTTCTTCTAGAAATTGATTATTATTTTGTTGGTTGATATCAATTATCCTTGGAAGTAATACAAGTAAAATAAAAGTTAATAATATTTTTGATGATTTTTATAAAAAAAATACTTACATTTTCTATTTTTGTACTCTTTCACTAACAAAATGTCTTTCGAATGAAATACGAACAGTTGTAACGTTTTTGGCATTCGTATTCGTATTACACAGTTGCATTTCCGAAAGGGATATTCACGAATACGAAAAGGTCAAACAAATGTACGAACGTTCGGAAATAAATTTGCGATAATCGTATTACACAGTACGTTTTGTTCGAATTCGTACAATTTTTGTTTCGAATCGAATTACACAGTAACCCCCTGGGTATTAACTATACGTCCGGTGTTTCCATGCTAAATCAACCAAATTCTCTGATGAAAGAATAGATTCGTCTAAAGGTACGGTCAGACACAGCTAATATTTGAAGTTTTTCGTCAAATATTTCATTGCTTGAATCTGACCACAAATAAAAATTAGAGCAAACAACAAAACAGATGATTTTAGTCAAACAAAATTATTTGTCGGTAAACAAAATATTTTCTTAATGTGAACATAGTGTGACCACTAGCAATATAAATACCTAAACAATATATAATTTGATCTTGCAAATCTTTTTAGGGTTAAATACTTATTTCGAATTATAAAGCAATTATTTGAATAAAGTTTTGTTGAATTTTGTTATCATATATTGAATTTAATTTTTCACATTTTGTTTGACCAAGCTGTTGCGTAAAAGAATCATTAAATATATTTGCCGTGTGGTCACACTATATCAAATATTTTCATGAAATAATTGTTTGATCAAATAGAGCGAAAACAAAAATTATTTGCTCAGCATGGCGAAAAATAAAAGGAGAATATTTAAGTATTTTAGGCACTAAATTATATACACAATTTCATTATTTTTTTTTTTAAACATAAATACATATTCAATATTTCTTGAACATTTGTTATTTAAATTATTTTCATTAAAAAAATTGCATCAATAAATTAAGTCTTCTTCTTCACATAAAAGTCATTCAGCATAGAATGAAATACTGGGAGAAAAACTAATTGAAGACATGAAGTCTATGTTGCGATTTTTGCTTTTTATGCGATATTTTTTTACGTTTCACATAGTCTGATGTTTGATTAGTTTTTATACATAGTACATTGAATTTTTCTATTCACAAAATTTAAAATTGCACAAATGTATTGAATATTTATTGTATTTGTACAGATTGAATTTCAAATCAAAGAAAATAGTTTAGACATACTTACATAAATAGTATGATTTGATTGCAATTAAAAATTAATTCTTAAACAGTATGATCTGTTTAATTTTTTTACTGCAGAAGAAGAATATGTATAATAATATTTTTTACTTTTCCGATTTTGTTATCATAAAAAAATGGTTATTCTAAATCTTTAGATAATACAATTGAATTGCAATTATTTAAAAATTTATGTAAAAAAGATAAAAATTTCCGTAAAATTTTATAATATTTGTGAATATTTGGACAAACTCGTGTTCGATAAATAATATTTAATAAAAACAATCATTTCAATTATGAATTTCCTTTTTCAACCAAAGTATAACAAGTAGTCTTACTTCTCTATTTTTCAATTGTCAATTAAATATAGTTCAATTCACGTTAATAAACACACAGAATTGTATAATTTCATTATAGACTTCTAGCTCATTTTAATTTCCGATTATTGTTAATTTTACCATAGTAATATTCGTTTTGTTTGAATAAAAACATTTGTAGTTCAAAATCCAAACAAAGCCAAAACAAATACAATAAAATTCCAAAATTGTTTATTAATTGTTTATTATTATACCTACAAATTTTAATATAATTTAATAAATAAACATTTAATAATTATATTATTAAATTCTTGAAACTTGAATTCTTTTCGCGATTTGTTTTCATTATTTAGCGATTTTTAATTTAAGATATAGCAACATTACTTTTACGATAACACATGATGCAGCAGCTGTTATTTGACGCTGTTTGATCTTGCAAATGAATTGCAAGATCAAATAAAAAATTACCCAAAATGGATGAAAATATTTGCAGTTTAGTGGTCACACATTGGTCACATTACAAGAATGTTTTCTTATCGGCAAATAAATTTGTTTGACCAAATTCAGCAGTTTTCTTGTTTGCCATGCAAAAATATTTTATGTTCAAACTAGAAACATAAAATATTTGACGTTTAAATAAAAGTACTGAAATTTCACAATTCTTTTAATTGTAAAGCAAAATCTAGTAATATTTTAATTTCTAGAAATGTCTTCTATATTGATGAAAGAAATTAATGTGTTTTTGCAGCTTTATTTAATAATTATTTAGAAAAAATATTACCATAAATGTGACCACAAGGCAAATATATTTTCCCCTTAGTGTGTTTGATAGTATTTCGGTGTAGTTTGATTAAAGAAATATGGCAAAGAAATGTGTACAGTGTGACCACAAAATCAACCCATGAATTATTTGATGTAGTTTTGATCAAACACATGAAACATCTTGTGTCAAATAATTTGCGTAGTCTGACCCTACCTTAAGACTCATCCTTGATAGCTCATCAAAGCATGATAGGAATGGTATTCCGAGGATGCATTCCCTAAGGTTTATCAGAGCCGGGCATTGGTAGAATAGGTGTGACACAGTCTCATCCTCTTCTTCATTATGACAGCTCCTACAGTAATCATTACCGTAGGCCCAATCTCCTAGCATGTGTCCCAATTATACAGTGTCCTGTAATGAAGGAAACAATTAGCCTTATTTGCTCACGACGAAATTCCATAAGTAGATTCGTCCTGCTGGCATCATATATGGGCCAAGTAGGCCTTGTTATAACACAGGAAGACTCATTGGTCCACCTGCTTTGTGCAGATTCATATAGTATCCTCTGAACAGCCATCTTGCATTTGGTAATACCAGAAAAGGGGTCGATCTCCTCATCATCCATCATCGCACCCCTTTTGACCAATTCGTCTGCTATACAATTACTCTGATTTCCATCGTGACCAGGGACCCATATAAGCGTTATCCTATAATGTCTCGCTATCTCATTAAGGGATACTCGGCATTCCTCGATTAACTTAGATGTCGTGAAGACACCCGCTATTCCGCTAACGGCGTCCTTGCTGTCAGTAAATATACATATAACACCAGATATTCGATAAAACCTCAGCCAGTTGGATGCACGTTTAATGGCCGTAACTTCTGCCTGAAGAGCCGTGCAAAAGTTAGATAGCCTGAAGTAGGATTTAATCCCATAGTTCTTAAAAATGAAACCACCACCGACCCTACTGCCCCTTTTTGAGCCATCAGTATATATCCGCATGACATCAGCAGGGGGAAGTGTCCTGTAATGAAGGAAACAACTAGCCTTATTTCCTCACGACGAAATTCCATAAGTAGATTCGTCCTGCTGGCATCATATACGGGTCAAGTAGACCTCGTTACCTCCACCTGCTCTGTGCAGTATCTTGCATTTAACAAGGGAAATACCATAAATGGAATCCATCATCGCACCCCTTTTGGTCGTACAGAAGTTAGGTAGCCTGAAGTAGGATTTAATCCCCTTATGACATTGTCAAGGGGTAAGAGTCCGCGCTGCCATAAGTCCCTATTCGGGATCCTAATATGGAAATGCCTATCGAAAGAAGGTTTTGCGATGCAGTAATCGACATTACTATGTACAGTGAATGTCACTTAAAATCGTACACCATCGAGTCAAATTTTATTCATTAGTTTTAGAAAGTTGATGTTATGGAAATATTTTAAAATGCTATTTTTATATTGTGTGTGCTATTACCTATCAGAAAATTGGGTATAATTTTAATTTCTCTTATCCACAAATAAAAAAATTGGGTAAGACTGTCAGTGACCAGAATATCAACGCTTCATTTAAAATCGTAAAGGCACTAAAAAATAGCAAATGATACCCTACAAAGTATTAGGATTATTTAATATTAACATTTTTTTAATTTTTAAAGTTTTAATTATAATTTAATATAATTTTGTGATGTTCTTTAATTTTCATCAATATTTTTTTAACGAATTGAGGTTTTGTTAACTTTTTTGTTGAAATACATATTTTTTGTTCCAATTAATAAAATGACTTTTAATTTTTTATATAATCACCTATTATTGCCTGTATAATTTTATAATATTTAAAAAAAAATATGTTGTACGATTTTGAGTGACACTCACTGTAAGTGCCCATATAGGGTTTTTAATTTCCCGACCTTTTTTGATTACCGGGAATGGGGAAATTTTTTTCTACATTCCCGGGTACCCGGCTATTCCCGAAATATATAATGATACTATAGATTAGGAATATTAAAGCCAAATTTGATATAAAAACTTATTGTTATAATTATTAAATATTAGAGCTTCGAATTAATTAATAAAATTTGAGCTTAATTCACTAAAATCTTAATCCGTAATTAAAGAATGTCAGCCTTTCATTCCATAAATCCATTCCTAGTATTTAATTTTTTAGATTCATTCCAAAGCCTTTGTTTAAACTGAATTAATTTTAAAGATAATTAATAACTTTCAAAGATTCAATTTTTGTTAAATCAAATCATTTACAAAATTAATTGAAAAAATTGTCTTAAGCTTTTTTGTACTAGATTTGAATTGAAGAAAAATTTAAACACAATAAATTTTTGAAGCTATTTTGTTATGGATTTGAAGAAGAAATTTAAAGAAATTAGAATGATTCAATAAGAAATAAATTCTATAAATAATAAATTCACTTTTTAAATTTTCATACGAAAAACCCCAAATAAATAATAATAAACGGCCTATTAATGCCGAGATATAAGCAAAAACTATAAAAAACGTTTCACTGTTTTTTGGTGAAAAAAATAGAGTTCTAACTTTTTTTCTATGCATTTTCGTCAGATTTTAATTCCCGGGATTCCCGACTAAAAATCCCGGGAATCGGGTAGTGAAAAATTGGCAAAATTCTCGGGAAATTTGTACCGGGAATTCCCGGGATAAAAACCCTATGCCCATAGTAGTTCAGTATCTTAGAGTGTCCATGATCCTTACCAGACCATGAACATCCAGCATTCAGTCTCACAGCAGAGTTGAGAGCCATTTGTATCACCATCAAATCGACTGGTAACCAGTGTAATGAATAAAGCGAGGTTTTGTATTTGGTGTTTGATTAATAATTAAGACTTTATTTAATTTTTCTATTGCTTATATACTAACAATGAAAATATAGCTTAGCCTAAATTTACAAATATTCTTAAAAATATACTTATTTCTATTTAGCCCTTTGCACACTTGTAACAGGTTCTCAGCATTTTTAGAAAGTCATTTAATATTATTTTCATTGAGTGCATTTCGTTTATTGAGTGCATTCTCAAGTGTTCAATGTGCACATTCTTTGTTAGTAAATTCTTGAGTGTTAAATTTCACTGTCGCTTAAAGAACAATGAACCGTCTGTCTTTAATAATTTTAATTACTGACCTGCGACAAATATGCATGACTAATATGTTTAAACTGGAGTACCCTTTAAATGTTTGTTTAGATTTTGTTTGTTTGTTTACATTAGGTGGGTACAACAATATGAATACATTACACACACTACACCCCCAATCTTTCAGTAAAAATTTTAGGGTTTTTATTTTTAGAAATCTTAAAATTTTACTTTGGTATTCAATTACATGTGTATAATGTATTTGTGGTACAATATATAAATCTTAAATTTTATAGTCTTATTTTAAGTACATACTTATTAGTTTTGATATTTTTGTTTGTTTATTAACATGTATATCTTATTACTTAGGTATTATACATATATTTTTTTTTTTATAAATTTTTATGTAAAATTTTTGTTTTTATTAACATATGTATGTCTCTTGTTACTTATTATATTTTTTTAATAAATTTTTATGTAAAATTTTTGTTTTTCCTTTTATTTTTAGTTCTACATTTACATTGTCTATATTTGTAACTTCGTATGGACCATGATAATATGGTGGTTCATTTTTTCTTCTACTTTCTAGTTTGACTAAAACTAAGTCTCCTATATTAAGATGTATCCTATTAGTTTTATTGTAAGATTCTAAACCTCTATTTTTCTTTGTTACTTCAATAAGTTTTCTAGCGTTGTCTAATGAATATTTTAATCTAAGTTTTAGTTCATTTGCGTAATTGTCTAAATTATAAATTCCATTGTTATTTTCTATTTCTTCACCTGGTAATGTAGGAAGTTTGCCAAATATTAACTCAAATGGTGAGTAATTAGTGTCTACGTGAGGAGTTATATTATATGCACTCCAATTATCTTCATTAACAAAAGACAAAAAATGCTCATTTAGGACTCTATGGTTTCTTTCTATAGTACCAAGGGTCTCATGATGGTATGGTGTTGAAATCTTGTGTTCTAATTTTAGTAGAGTACATATTTCCTTCATCAATTCATTTACAAATTCGGTACCTCTGTCTGATTTTAGAACTTTAAATATGAAATATTTTAGTATCAAATTCTCAATTAAACATTTTGCAATTGATTTGGCTTCTTTTGTTTCCAATGGTGCTGCTATTACGTATTTGGTTAATTCACATTGCATCGTTAATATATAACGATAGCTTCCAGAAGGTCGCAACGGTCCAACTGTGTCGATAACTATAGTGTTAAAACCATCTTTTGGTGTATCGGTGATGCATAAGGGTTCTTTGGTGTTTCTTATTTGCTTGTTTCTTTGACATAAATCACATTCCAAAACATATTTTTTAACCATTTTACACATATTTTTCCATATATATTTTTGTTTAATTTTTATTAACGTTTTCCTGACTCCAAAATGTCCTCCGCATGGTGTGTTGTGATATAATTTAATTAATCCATTTTTCATCTTTTCATCGGTTATTCTCTGAGGATTACTGTATATCATTATTCTGACGTCTTTTTCTTTACTTTTATTTATTTTCTCTTTAAACTTTTCTATACTTATTATTTTAAATATTTCGTCACCTTTTTCTAGAGCGAACTCAACACAATTTAATCTGTCTAAAACAGTAGGTAGTTTCTCCAGCATATCTAAATAATAGGGATTATCGCTACATCTGAAGGCCGTTTGATTTAGAACAGTATGGTTTTCTATTACAAATTCTTTAGTCGACTTTTCTAACTCCAAAATGTCCTCCGCATGGTGTGTTGTGATATAATTTAATTAATTCATGTTTCATCTTTTCATCGGTTATTCTCTGAGGATTACTGTATATCATTATTCTGACCTCTTTTTCTTTACTTTTATTTATTTTCTCTTTAAACTTTTCTATACTTATTATTTTAAATATTTCGTCACCTTTTTCTAGTGCGAACTCAACACAATTTAATCTGTCTAAAACAGTAGGTAGTTTCTCCAGCATATCTAAAATACATCTGAAGGCCGTTTGATTTAGAACAGTATTGTTTTCTATTACAAATTCTTTAGTCGACTTTTCTAATACAAATTTTAACTTTCTTGCAAGTTCTGTATCTTTTATGGATGTACATTCCCATACTTTGAGTTGATCAGGCTCTATAGGGTCTGCATTACCTTGTTTTTTGTTACGTTGTTCATTCTTTTCCTCATTTTGTATCACTTTTTTCTTCATGCTTCTTGTTATCACCATCGATTTCTTTACAGTTTCATCAATTTTGTCAGGAATCATTGCTTTTAGTTTATCGGAGTCTATTAGTATTCTTGATAATGCGTCAGCATTAGTGTTGTTAATACCTTTTTTATAAATAATCTCAAAATCATAATCTGATAATTCCAATCGAATTCGGGTCAATTTGGAACTTGGGTTCTTATGCGAGAACAATGCAATTAGTGGTCTATGGTCTGTTACAACAATGAATTTTCTTCCATATAGGTAAGGTCTAAAAAATTGTATACCCCAATGTATACCCAATAGTTATTTTTCGATTACTGGTTTATTTACCTCATGCTTATTTAGTGAACGACTTGCATAGGATATTGGTCTATCTTGTCCAATTTCTCTTTGAGATAAGACAGCTCCTAATGCATAGTTCGATGCATCTGTTGTCAAAATTAAAGGCTCATCGAAATTTGGATATTGCAGGATTGGTGGGTTTATTAATTTCTTTTTCATTGTTTCAAAAACGTTTTGACATTGTTCTGTCCAAACAAATTTCTTATCTTTCTTTAACAAAGCGTTTAAACAACATGTTATTTCTGCAAAGTCTTTAACAAAACGTCTATAATAATTACAAAATGCAACGAATCTTCTGGTTTCATCTGCGTTCTTTGGTACAGGATATTTTGTTATTGCCTCAAACTTTTCAGGATCTGGTTTTATTCCATCTGTTGTTATCAAGTGTCCAAGGTATACAACTTCTGATTTCAAAAAACAGCACTTGGTAGCATTGAGTTTCAAGTTATAATGTTGCAATCTATTAAGTACTTTTATGAGATTTGCATTGTGGTGATTTATACTACAACCAAAGACTATTATGTCGTCAACATATAAGAAAGCTTCACATTCCAAGCCTGATAAAGCTATTGTTAACATTCGTTGAAAACTATTTGATGATATTTTTAAACCAAATGGTAGTCTTGTATATTGATAATGTCCATTAGTTGTTGAGAATGCTGTATATGGACGCGACTAATGATCAAGTTCTATTTGGTGAAAAGAGCTTGTCATGTCCAATATTGAAAAATACTTAGCTCTACCCAATTTGTCAAGTATATCGTCCAAACGTGTTAATGGAAATTTGTCATTTACAATCTTGTCATTTAATTTTCTGAAATCGACAACTAATCTCCATTTTTTTAAATCCGTATGACCTTTTTTGGCACTAGTAGGAGTGGTGCATTGTATGGGCTTACTGATGATTTGATAATTTTATTTTTCAGGAGCTCTTGTATCTGCGAATTTATTTCAGTTGTGTGTGCTTGTGGTAAACGGTAATTTTTTATATATACTGGACTATTATCATGCAGTTCTATTTTCTGTTCATAGAAGTTATTTGTTGTTAATTTTTCACCATCCATATGAAATACGTCTTGGTATTTCTTAAGCACTGCTGTAAGATTTTCTCTATTTTCTTCATCTAAATCTTTTAAGTCCAAATTTTTCAATAGATTGTTAAATCTTTCTGAAGAAAATTTTTCTTTGGATTTTTGCTTGTTAATCGAACAAATTTCATAGTTTTTTAATGGTATAGTTTCTATTCTTAATTTCTGTATTGTTGCTATTTTATCAGTAACATTTAGTAATTTTATATGTTTGTGACCATTTTTAGGAATTATTGTATTTGCTAAATACACGCCTTTAACAATTTCTTCTTCTATCTCGATGTCAAAAGGTATGATTACTTCACTTCTATGTGGTACTGTTATTTTTGATAATCTAAAAGTATTATCATATATTGGAATGGTAATTGTTTCATTGTCCTTCTCGAATGTAAGTACATAAGTATTGTAGTCAATGTTGCATCTGTAAGTTGTCAAGAAATCTCTTCCCAAAATTCCGTCTGTGTTTATTGGAAAATTATCTTCTACTAATTGAATTTTGTGTTTTATAATTGCATCATTGATATTTATATTAATGACTGTAGAACCAAGAGACTTGATTGTGTCTTTTGATATTCCAGTCAACGAGCAATAATCATTTTCATCTTTCTCATGATTTCTTAAAAAAATTTTCTTTACATAAAGAAATGTCTGCACCTGTATCTATTAAAAATGTAAGTTAATTTTTTGCGTTCAAAGACTTTGGTTGTTGTTTCTTTGGTAATTATTGTTTGTTCTATTATTATTGTTGTTTGTCCCATTATAATTGTTGTTAGTTGCATTATAATTGTTGTTGTTACTATTGCTTTGATGTACTCTTGAAAAACAGAAATGAGAAATGGTACAATTTTCCACATTTATGGCACTTCATGCCTTGAGCAGGACATCTGTTTCCATGGTTTCCACCACATTTGTCACATCTTTGCCGTTGAGTACTTGCATTGTTGTGTTGTATTTGTTGATGAAATTTTTGTTTTTGCGCTGTTCTTGATGATACTCGTTCCGCAATTTCAACAGCTTCAGAAAATGTTTCTACCTGACTTGCGTATATTGTAGATATTATCTGTGGATCAGTTAGTCCATTCATGAACGCGTTAAATGCTACTTTTTTTTTTTTGGTTAATTATGGCTTTTCTACTTGTTTCGCCTTCTTCTAATATCTGGATTTCGTTTAATTCAGTAATTAAGTTTTCTATTTTGGTAGCAAAACCAGTTAAGTTATTATCCCTTTGTAATATATCAGTAATTTCATTTAGTATAGTGTTAGAAGTTTTAATTGGTTTGTACACAGACAAAAGTTTCAACATAAATATTATGATTTGATTTCATTGATTTATTTATAAATCATTTATAAATAATTTCTTAAATATTAAGATTTTTTTCATATTTTATGTTTTGAATTTAAATCTAGAAGGCTTGAAAAATATAATTTCAATTTCATTTATATTTTTATGTTATTGAAAAATGTTAGAAATTTTCCTTGGAAATTTTTTTATTTATTTTTATGATTTTCAGATACAAACTGAGAAAATATGCGCGAAATTTATTACATTTGTTTAAGGGGATGTATGCTTAATGTTTATGAATATTTTTTTATGTTTAATGATATTTTTTTAAGTTTCAGATATTGTTGATTCATCTTAAAATATTGGACAATATATGGCTATTATGTAAATAGTTTTGAATTAATTTATTAGGTAATGCAAATATAATGCAATTTATTATAAAATATTATTAAATTTATGGAAAAAAAGCAAAAAATTTCCGTCATGAACAATTTTATAATATTTATGAACATGTTCTTATTCTGAATGAAAAAGTTTGGGAAAAAAATGTCATGTTCGATTAATAATATTTATTACAAAATTCATTCCAATTATGAATTTCTTTTTTCTGTGTATGTAGCTTTAAGTATTATTATTAATTCTTCAATAGTTGTTGGTATACTTTTCTGCTTGATTCTGTTTTGTAAAGTTGAAAAACGAATTTTGCTTCTCTACCGCTATAGTCGGAGATACCATTTCCAAATTTGATAAAAATTCATATAATTCATTGGTTCTACCAGAAAATTTTGGTACCAACTTGGTAATGATTGATAGTTCATTTATATCAAGATTAGCCATGATTATTCCTTGTCTTTTCTTAACAGTAGATACTTTTTTCTCTGTGTGAATGTCTAACAATTCTATAGCTTCTTCTTTCAAAGTTCTAAATCTTGATAAAAGTTGTGATCCCTCACCTTTTGAATTTTCTAAACTATTTATAAATACTTTTTCTAGTCTTTGGATTTCTATCTTTTTTCATTAATTGTTTCTAAAGTGTAAGGTCTTCCTATCAATTCCTTTGCGTTCGTCACTATCTGGTTCAACAATTCAATGTAATCCATTTAGAAGTTACAACTTTTTGTTTTCATTTTAAATTTATTTTTTTTTGTCTTCAGATGTATGTTGATAATATTTTCTACTTCGTCTTTTCTAAAATTGGTTATTTTGTACTTAATATATGTTGTTACAAGTATAATAATTAAAAGTAATAATACAAATGTTATACAATTTTTTTTGTTGTTCTGTTTTTATATTCTGCAATGGTTAAGGGTTTCGGCCCTACCTTGCTCATATTTTTTTTTATATAAATTATAAAAATTCTAAAAATTTCGGAACATGGGCGAAGTCGCCTCCGATCCTTAGGTTCTCTTTTTATTTAGAGCACTCTATATGTATTTATTTATTTTATTTATTATTTTTTTTTTTAATATCCTTCGTTGTCTTCGTCCTTGCTGTACGTATTTATTATTTTTGGGAATTATTCATCTTCGTCCTCTGTTGCCTTTATCCTGACTGGTTCTTTGGCCGAACGCAGTCCATCTAATCTTGGTCTTAGATTAGGTTCCAAGGTTCCAGTGATCAATCTTGGAGCACTGGCAGGATCGCCATGTAATGAAAAAAGCGAGTTTTTGTATTTGGTGTTTGATTAATAATTAAGACTTTATTTAATTTTTCTATTGCTTATATACTAACAATGAAAATATAGCTTAGCCTAGAATTGAGTAACTTTGTAAAGTCACTCAATTGTTTAAATTTACAAATATTCTTAAAAATATACTTATTTCTATTTAGCCCTTTACACACTTGTAACAGGTTCTCAGCATTTTTAGGAAGTCATTTAATATTATTTTCATTGAGTGCATTTCGTTTATTGAGTGCATTCTCAAGTGTTCAATGTCCACATTCTTTGTTAGTAAATTCTTGAGTGTTAAATTTCACTGTCGCTTAAAGAACAATGAACCGTCTATCTTTAATAATTTTAATTACTGACCTGCGACAAATATGCATGACTAATATGTTTAAACTGGAGTACCCTTTAAATGTTTGTTTAGATTTTGTTTGTTTGTTTACATTAGGTGGGTACAACAATATGAATACATTACACACACTACACCAGTTTAGGATAGTAAAATATTCCTTAGAGGGGGTAGTCTTTATAGCGCCTGTAATCAGTATCGCAATAGTCCTGAGAACTCGTTCCACAGCCTTCCGATGTGTAGCATTATCCAAGGCGTGCCACCACTCCAACACTCCATAGATGGGTTTAACAACTGCTTTGAAGATCCAATTGATACCCTTCGGCATAATACCTCAGTTTGTACCAATTGCTCTTTTACAGGAGTAGATGGCTACATAAGCCTTGTTAATCCTGTTTTGAATATTCAAATTCCAGGGCAATCTTTTATCTAGAATGATGCCAAGATACTTCGTATTATCCCAAATCTCAAGACTGATTCCATTCAGTCTAGGTGGTCTAAAGTCATCGGTCTTATACCTCCTAGTGAAGAGAACCAATTCCTTTTTTTGTGGGTTCACACTAAGTTCACTCGCAATAATCCACTCACTCAGTGTACTTAATGCTGATTCCATACAACTAGATATTGTAGGTCTTGATCCTTCTGTTGTCCATCCTGATCAACAGGGTATTCATAGCTAAATTCCACAGAAGTGGTGATAATACACCCCTCTTCGGGATACCACGATTGGCCACTTTTAAAACACTTCTTTGCGACTAGCCGGCGAACACATAAATCAATTCCCAGTTCGTCCATCGCAGATATGATGGCTTCGGGCCTGACATTGTTAAAAGCAACAATATCGAGAAAGGCAACAAGTGAATACTCCTTATGCAGTAGCGACTCTTCAATGGAGCCAACTAACGAATGTTGAGCTGTTTCCACCGATCTACCTTTGGTGTAGGCATGTTGGGATTTAGAGATGAGTTCCGACGGAATGGTCACTCTCAAATGTACGTCAATCACCCTTTCTAGGGTTTTCAGCAGGAAGGATGCAATACTGATTGGCCTATAGTCCTTTAGTTTAGTATGAGTCGCTTTACCACCTTTAGGAATGAAGACCACTCTACATCTCGTCCATCATGTAGGGTAATAGGTCCATCTTATACACGCTGTGTATATACTAATGAGCCATGCTACAACTACGGAATAATGACATCCGGCCCAGGAGATTTAAACGGGTCGAAGCTTTTGATTGCCCACTGGATTCTTTCTCTGTTCATCGGAACAGAGTTATCACCTGGTGCAACAGAATCAGCAGCCCTATTCACAGTCTCATCATCGACTGGGAGGCAACCTGGAAAATGAGTATCTAGTAGGACCTCAAGTGTTTCTTTACTATTCAGAGGCCATCTACCACAGGGCTTCTGAATATAGCTTGGTACAACCGGTGTGGTTAACAAAATTTTACGTAAGTCTCAGAGGATCCTTCCACGCCGCTACAGAAGTCCCTCCAGGCTTTCCTTTTCGCGTTCCTCGTAAGGTTATTAAAGCGATTCACTGAGGACTTATATGCCGGCCAGTTACCCAGCCCCTTTGCCTCGTTGAACAATTTACGACATGTCCTTCTGGCGTGTGCAATCTTAGGTTCTACCAGGGAGGCTTTTTCCTACCCCTGTAGATGTTCGGCTTACAGGTCAAGTTAGTAGCCGATTTGAACACTTCTGTAAGTTTCTCAACTGCTACCTCAATATCTTCCCTACTTTCAATAGGGGGCGGGTCTGGTAGAGACCGAGAGAGTACTTCACTCTGCATCTCCCAATAGGCCTTTCTCCTATTTAGAATGGTATTATCACTCCTATAAGTTACACTAATATTGAAATCAAAATATTGGTGATTGGAAAAAGAGCAGCCCTTTTCAATCTTGTTTAGCCACTTTTTTTTTGCCTTTTTTATTTTCATTTAGCCATTTTTGTGACTAAATCAAAACTTATATACATATTTACTCTAATGATATAAAATCTGTTCAAAAAAATTGGCAGGAATATTATGACAAAAATTAACTAAAAATTTTGAACCAGTAAACAAATTAAGCACATACAAATTGTTGGAACCTTCCATAAATTCTTCAAAAATGCTCTAGTTCTCAAATTATATCTTTAAATTTTGTCCAAAAATACATGTTGTATTATTGCATGGTTGCAGAATTGTGTGTTCAACGGCCAGAACTCTGTTACTTTTGAAAAGATTGCGATATTTTTGTATTTTTTTAATGTACAGATAACTTCTTGAACACCCATAGTTAAATGGTCATAAAATCATATATTAGACTCATAAATATAAGCAGGTAAAATAAAAACGACTACAAAGATTTAAATGAAAATGCCATAATTATTATAAAGAAAATTGGCGTTATTTGAATAAAAATTGTTAATATTAAGGTTTTACGCGCGGGTCCGGGCGTTTATAAAATCAACTTTATTTGGGCGATGTATTTTTTGATTCTTAAAAGTTAGGTTCCTCTAAAATTTAAATTTGACATGCACACCGTTACAAAAGTATACATACGATCGACTTATTGAGCTTTTTTGTAAACATCTATTATATTAAAATACAAGGCTTGACTCATTCATTCACTCACTCACCCACTCACTAATGACTCAGTGAATGTGTGATTGACTGAGTGAATGCAAGAGTCAGACCTTGTATTTTTAAATATATATATGTTTAAAAAAAGCCCAATAAGTTTATCGTATGTATACATTTGTAAATGTGTTTAAATATAGTACTTTAAAAAATATTTTATAACGCCTTATACATGCCATGTATACCGTTTTCAAAGATTACAATCCAACCAATTTAGAAAGAAAAATTCAGTTCATTATCTGTAATAGTTTAGCTATGATCATTATATCTGATCAAATATAAAAAACTAACTTTTTGCCACACCCGTAATTTCTAATATTTTGATCAAATATTTTGGCTACCGTAGTTTTGATATGTTTACTAACTAATGGCAAAATTTATGCTTTTGCCAATTCTGTCCGACGAAGTGTATAATTTTTAGAATATTTTTATCCGGCATTACATGAGAGTCATATTTGCCATATATTCACTTATCAAAATATTCTCCATCGATTTCGTAGTTATCACAAAGGATTACTTTGTAATAATTTGTCTTTCATATAAAAAATTTGCCATTACGTTATTAAAATTAAATTACGTTATTTTAAAGTTAAGGATCAACATACAGGAATAAATATTCTTATTTTCTTCCATTTGAACGTGTGTTATATTCATACATTTATGTATTCAGCCCTTTTAGTTCACCAAGAATTGGCAACACTGCTGCTATCCCATATAAAGCCTAGTACTCTGTTCATATTTGCGAAAAATTATGGTTTTTTCATGCGACAAAATTTTATATGCTGTTTGACAGTTTTAATTTCGTGCGAAAGAAGTGCTGCTTATGTTATTTCGTGTGGAAAAATAAGGTTGCCAGATGTATTTCACATGTTTTCCACAATTAAAACAGAGTACTGCTTTTGCGAAATTATTTCGCATATATTTCATTCCAAATATTTTATATGTAGTTTGACAGCATTTCGCACGGAATTTTGAACAGAGTACCTAGCTTAATGTGGCGCGAGTTAAGGCCCAACTATAATATGCATAAGCTAGCTTAAGGTAATGTCAAAACCGAACGAAAAGTCTTTCAAATGCTTAAGAAAATCCGAAGAAACTTTTAGGTGGCTATAATGTACTTACGTGCATTCAAAACAATTTAGCTCCATTTGCACATTTATGTGCAACATGCAATTAAGAAAATACGTATTTCTTATTATTTTATCTAAATAAACAAACAGCTGATTCCGTACGGAATGTGCGACCAGCTTCGCACTTTGCTTAAGCAAATAAAATTTGACGAAACTTAACGAAACTCTCTTAAGTACATTATAGTTTGTTACATACATTTTATATGTATTCGCACAGTTGCTTAAGCTGACTTAAGCAAGTGTATGCATATTATAGTTGGTCCTTTACCCTCCGTTGCCGCATGTAAGTGCAAGTTCGAAAAACTCAATACACTCACAGTTTTTTACTAACACAATCGCATCTTTCTTACTTACAGCTCAGCTTACAAGAGAATTTGCTTGTAAGTCCCCTTTTACAATGCAGAAATTGAAAGGTAGTGGAAGAGGTAGAGTGTGTTTTACACAGGTTTAGGTTAGTTCAAAAGAGAATGAGAAAAACGTCTGCCTTTCAATTTCTGCATTGTAAAAGGGGACTAGTAAATTTTTGTCACTTGTCGCAAGCAAAATGACAAATGAAGAAACAGTGTTACCAAGAATGAGTTTTATATCAATTTACTAAAACTTTATAAAAGAAATTAGCAGATTTTCTATGTATTTAAAAAAAAATAAAATAAAACACAAATATACAACAACACATATTAATGATATTTTTAAAAATAAATTTAATTAATTTAAAAAAAAATTAACAAAAATATTTTTTTCAGTAATTTTATAATTTTGACAACACGGCAATACTGGCTTTCCCTTAATATTTTCTTTTAATTCGTTCAATATAGCAATTTTAGCAAGAACATTCGTTGTTGGCGACATTTTTAAAATGAACTTGCAACGCATTGTAGACACACAAAAAATTTTGTGGTTTTTCGGTGTTTTTCGATGATAATACATGAAACATGTGGTAACGGGGAGTTAGCGTCAGCACAGATGACTAACCCCCCGTTGCCACATGTAAGTGCAAGTTCGAAAAACTCAATACACTCACAGTTTTTTACTAACACAATCGCATCTTTCTTACTTACAGCTCAGCTTACAAGAGAATTTGCTTGTAAGTAAATTTTTGTCACTTGTCGCAAGCAAAATGACAAATGAAGGAACAGTGTTACCAAGGAGTTTTATATCAATTTACTAGAACCAAGGCGAATTCATATAAGGTGACCTCATCCCTACAACAAGTACAACAATACAAAAACAACATACATTTTGTTTTTGCCTTTTGCCCAATCTGTCAAAAAAACAGCTGTGTATAAAGCAAGGCGAATTTAATAATAAACTGGAATTTAACAACAAACCAGTGAAAGATTTATATTAATTTTTATTTATTGTTTTATTTCTTGTGGAGAATGGTAATATTATCGATGAAGAGTTCAAACGCGTGGTGAACAAAAGAAATTTAATATTAAACAGCGGAAACAAAGTGTTTGGAACAAATACGGGAGTGTGGCGAGAGATTTACTCGGCAAATTTCACTCCACTTCTTCCGACTTAGTTCATCTTTAGGTACGCGGAACAAAGTTCCACTTCCCTTTGGATATTTAAATTTACAATAAGTGCACACACGCATATTTTAAAATTGATTTTATTATTATTAATATCACTTTTTAAACTTTATGCTTTTTCTCACTTTTTTTTGGCGCGCACTAGAAAGTAAACAACAAGCCAACAATTTTGACAGTTTGGGCAAAACAGCTGATGATCAGCTGGGCTAATGAGGTCACCTTATATGAATTCGCCTTGACTAGAACTTAGTAAAAGAAATTAGCAGATTTTCTATGTATTTAAAAAAAATAAAATAAAACACAAATATACAACAACAGAATTAATGATATTTTTAAAAATAAATTTAATTAATTTAAAAAAAATTAACGAAAATATTTTTTTCAGTAATTTCATAATATTGACAACACGGCAATACTGGCTTTCCCTTAATATTTTCTTTTAATTCGTTCAACATATCAATTTTTGCAAGAACATTCGTTGTTGGCGACATTTTTAAAATGAACTTGCAACGCATAGTGTAGACACACAAAAAAATTTGTGGTTTTTCGATGATAATACGTATTCATAACTTACAAGTAATTACTTGCATGTGGCAACTGGGGGTAAAGGTATCCTGTATCCCTTTTCTGTATTTATCGAATCGAAAAACTTTCCGCATGAAACGATTGAATTGCTACAAAAACAGTGTAAAGGAAACAAAATATTTTTTTTTCGCACAAGTGTTTCTGTATCTTGAGTTTGCGAGAATTATCTGTAATTTAAATAGTGTTTTTGTAACAATATTTTGCGAAAAGTTTCTCAAAACAAGTCACATTTGAAATTGGTATGAGAAAAACTAAATTTTAAAAAATATAGATATTTTTAACTTCGTATAAATTGGAACCCAAATTAGCCGAAAATGTAAGTAGCACAGAGTTTGAATAAAATAATTATATATACACATGTAAGTACACAAAAATGTGTTTCTAAATTATTTTTTTAAATTCAGCAGTTATAGGCGCCACACTTTACTTTTTGTTTTATATTTAAATGATGACAATCAATAAAACACAATTGTTATATTTTGGCATTTTAAATTTTTTTAGCCTTTCACTGTTTTGGTTTTATTATAGTTTCTGTCTTTCGTTGACGTTTGTCTTGCATTCGACACTTAATTACTGGAAATATTCCAGTAAGAACAGAATCTGTGTTGTCTGTTTTCGCATTGATTTTTGTTTTGCGATTTGAAATCAAAAATTTTATAAAAAACTAAATATTAAAGTTTAAAAAATTGGTTTCTTGCTTATATGTTTTTCCTTTTGTATGTATGTTACTACGTTTATACGCAAGGCTTATTCGCAAATAAAAATATTGTAATTAGAAAAATTTGCCGTGAATTAATTTTTTATTTGCAAATAGCTAACTCACGAAAACAATTCCTGATTAACGACACTATTTGCAAATAAGATTTTAAACATTGCCATATTTTTTAACGTTTTAAGTTTTTCTTTCGTTTTTTAAATATTTCATTGCGTTTTTGCATTAATTGAATTGTAAGATAAACAAGAATTTTTAATTCATTCATTTTTGCATTTAAAAAAATAAGAATTTTCCGTAACCAAAGTGACATATAAACAGAGAGTTAGTTAATTGCAAATTATTTTTATTTGCGAATAGGCTACGTATAAATGTAGTATGAGTTTACATTTATTGTGTTTTGCAACTAACTTCACTATTAAACGCGCTGTCAAAATTGGATTTTCCAATTGCAAAGCGTTGCCGCCGCGTTATTTCGGTATGCTGCATAAAAATTTTATGGGCATGAGATATAATGACAACTAGAAAACGCTTGCCGCTTTTGTTTAGGTATGCGTGTAAGGTACGTTTTTGTTATGGCAGTGAAGCAACTTAATAGTGATTAATTTGCTTTAAAATTTTTGTATGAAAATTCTGGTCTATACGCCAAACAGTGGCGTATGGAGCAAAACAATATTTATTTAGTCTTAACATTATGGATATAGACCAAAGTTAACACCCGATATCTAGGAAATCGTACCAGGTCGTCTCTAAATAAGTACGGATTAGTTGTTATTAAGAATCAAATCATAGTTAAAACAAATAACGCAAAAAGTATTGATATTGTAATTGTCATCTGTTTTTTATTGAACTCGAGCGTGTGACTTGCTGTGATTGCAGTCCTGCTATGGCCCCGGGGGCCAAATTAAACAATATAAACTTAAAAAAACAAAAATGAAGAGACAGAAATTGTCTCGACCACTTCCTATTGGCTTGATTTCCGATCTGCCTTCAACTTCAAGTAATCGGTTCAGTGTTTTAGCTGAACGAAATGACATGGAATTAGATCAGTGATGTTCAAAAATGAAGATGTATGGGTGAGAGAGCTACCCAGCAAACATAATGTCAAACACTTAAAATAACAAAATAAATAATGTTTAGATTTAGAATTTTTGCCAGATACAACCAATTTATTAAATGAATGTAATTTAAATTTTAAGGAAATAAAAGAATATACATTATACGGCCGAAATTCTCTCAAATTTTTTATTTATTTCTGACTTTGTTGTTTTGTGTTCAATTGTAATTGAAACGCGTGTGTTTGCTATGCTTCGTCCAAAAACCAACCAACAACAATGCCTAATGAATTTCTTAAAAAAATGAGACATTTGTTATGCTCTTTTAAAGAGAATAAGAATATGTGTGTTCTTACTCAGCGCGAAAGCACAATGAAATGAACATCATTGAATTAGATCAGGGAAAGGCAACCTATACTATTGCATTTTACGATTGTATTAGTTATACACTCTATCCGCTCTCACCACGAATCGGTGTTGCCAGAAAACTTTCGTCTCTTTTCCCCAATTAAAAATGTAAAATCTCATATTGTTCATCATACATCTTCAAAAGTTGGGAAATTTTTTTTTCACTGGCAACGCTGATTCTTAAATTGTGCGATAAAAAACTATACACAACCTGCTTGTTTGAGTTCTCAAGCTAGACTGATTAAAAGTTGTTTATTTCTCTACAATGCGTGTGCACACGTACGTAAGAGAAGAGTAAATGAAAAACGCGGCGCCCATGTTTTGCCTTTCCCTGAATTAGATCCAGTATCTAATATAAATGCAGAGAAAAGTGTTAAACCTCCTCCATTGGTAGCCGATGAAAAAATTCCTCTCAAGGAACTTCAAGATTTACTGGGAAAAGATTCAATTTATAAACGCACATCTATCGGAACCAAAGTGTTTCCGAAAAATACTGAAAGCTATGAAAAATGCAAACAGATTTTACTGGATAAGAAAATTGAATATATATATATATATATATATATATATATATATATATATATATATGATCGTATATATATATATATATATATATATATATATATATGATCGTATATATATATATATATTCAATTTTCTTATCCAGTAAAATCTGTTTGCATTTTTCGTAGCTTTCAGTATATATATATATGATCGTATATATATATATATATTCAATTTTCTTATCCAGTAAAATCTGTTTGCATTTTTCGTAGCTTTCAGTATTTTTCGGAAACACTTTGGTTCCGATAGATGTGCGTTTATAAATTGAATCTTTTCCCAGTAAATCTTGAAGTTCCTTGAGAGGAATTTTTTCATCGGCTATATATATATATATATATATATATATATATATATATATATATATATATTTATATATATATATATAATATATATATATATATATATATATATATATATATATATATATATATATATATAAACCACCATATAAATATATATTAGAGTGATATATATATATATATATATATATATATATATATATATAAATCGTTTTTACCTTATTTTAGGTAGTATCCTATTTTTATACCCTTCAGCTTCGTGAGAAGGGTGTATATAGTTTGTCCATAATATATATATATATTTGATATATATATATATAAATCGTTTTTACCTTATTTTAGGTAGTATCCTATTTTTTATACCCTTCAGCTTCGTGAGAAGGGTATATATAAGTTTGTCACTCCGTTTGTAATTTCTACATTTTTCATTTCCGACCCTATAAAGTATATATTCTGGATCCTTATAGATAGCGGAGTCGATTAAGCCATGTCCGTCTGTCTGTCTGCCTGTCTGTCTGTCTGTCTGTCTGTCTGTCTGTCTGTCTGTCTGTCTGTCTGTCTGTCTGTCTGTCTGTCTGTCTGTCTGTCTGTCTGTCTGTCTGTCTGTCCGTCTGTCTGTTGAAATCAATTTTCTGAAGGTCCCAGATATCTCCGGGATCCAAATCTTCAACAATTCTGTCAGACATACTTTCGAGAATTTTGCTATTTAAAATCAGCAAAATCCGTCCATAAATAACGGAGATATGAGCAAAAATCCGAGACAACCTCTGAAAATTTCATCAAAAAACACAATGTATTGCATGCTTTGACAAAAAAGCAACAAAACGTATGGTTGGATGTGCAAGATTTGCGTATTTTGTTTTTTTTTTGTGTTTTGTTTCTTTTGGCGTTGTTGTTGTTTTTTATACAACTAAACGTTTGTTTGGTTGTGTGTTGGTTTTTTTTGACAAAAAAACAACAAATCGTATGTTTGAATGTGCATGCTTTGCGTATTTTGTTTTGCTTTTGTGTTTTGTTTCTTTTGGCGTTGATGTTGTTTTTTATACAATTAAACGTATGTTTGGATGTGTGTTGGTTTCATTGCCTTGCGTATTTTGTTTTTGTTTTTTCTTTTGGTGTTCTGTTTCGTTTGGCGTTGTTGTTGTTTTTTGTGTTCTTGATAAATTTAGGATGCTGTAAACTGAAAGTGGGCAATGTACATACATACCTATATACTAATTATAAAAAATAATAATGCATCCACAACAAAGGTGAAGGGTATATAAGATTCGGCATAGCCGAATATACCACTCTTACTTGTTTTTTAATAAATTTGTTGCAATTGAATATTTTTTGCAGTCTTAATGAAAATTTAATGAAGAAATTTTTTAGTTTAAAAAAGTAGTCGTTAGTAATTAAAATAAAAAAATAGTAAAAATATATATATGGGGCATTTCATGTCAAGTGAACCAACTTTTGAAATCGATGTCTTCCGATCGGGATGAAATTTGCACCAAGGTTAGCTCTATTGGATAGTAACTCAGACACAATTTTTCAACAACATCGGTCGAGAACTCTCTGAGTTATAGGGGGTAAAATTTTGACAATTTGGTCAAACAGGGGTTTTTTCTTATCCATGTAACATATTACCTATTGTTCTTAGCAAAATGTGTCCCAAATAGTATAGATAGCTATTTCTTCGATCTTTCGAAAAAAAATATTTAAAAAAAAAAATAAAAAATTTTTAATATTTTTTTTCCGAAATCAAAAACTTTTTTGACTTTTTTTTAAAATACGTCCTTTTTTTTTTTTTTCTTAAAATAAAGTTTAGATATTTTCCTTGAACACCTACTTGGTCGCTTAGTGGGATGCGAGTGGGATATCTATCAAAATAAATATTTTGTAACTCAAAACATAAAATTTTTGACTTTTTTTGCAAAATCAAAAACTTTGTTGACTTTTTTTTTTCAAAATGGACCCTTTTTTAATCTTTTTTTTTTGGTCAAACAAAAGCTTAGATATTATCCTTGAAGACCCTTTTGGTCGCTTAGTGGGATGCGAGTGGGATATCTATCAAAATAAATATTTTTTAACTCAAGACTTACAATTTTTGACTTTTTTTTTTGCAAATACGATTTTTTTTCCAATGGGCCCTTTTTTAAAAATTTTTTTTGTAGGCAAAAGAAAGCTTAGGTCCATTCCTTTAAGATATTTTTAGTCCCTTAGTGGGATGCGAGTGGGATATCTATCAAAATAAATATTTTGTAACGCAAGACATACAATTTTTTAATTTTTTTTTGCAAAATCAAAATTTTTTCCAATATGGGCCCTTTTTTAATTTTTTTTTTTACTCAAAAGAAAGCCTAGGTCCATTCCTTTAAGATATTTTTAGTCCCTTAGTGGGATGCGAGTGGGATATCTATCAAATCCGATCGGAAGACATCGATTTCAAAAGTTGGTTCACTTGACATGAAATGCCCCATATATATATGCAAAAAAACCATAATACTGTAGTATAAAAAATATATAGATTAAGTGAAAAAATGAGCAACAGATGATTACAATGAAAGGCCACTAAGACGATTTTCAACTTTTTATTTATTTATTGAATCTGCCTATGTCGTTAGGCCTAACAATAAGTGACCTTATAACTAAAATTAAAACTAATTGCTCTCTAAAGAGAGCATTGCTTGATGCATGGACCTCATCCTCTACAAAGCCTTGATCTGGTTTGGCTCTGTGCGAGTTTCATTTATATTGCAGTTTCAGTATATAGTTATCGCGGACTTTCTTAAACTCATCTTTCACTAGTGGCACTTCCAAGTCCCTGTGGATGTTTTCATTTCTTATGTACCATGGTGCACTCGTCATGGTCCTAAGAATTTTCGACTGGGCCCTCTGTATAAGCTCAATACTGGAATTACTGGCCGTTCCCCACAATTGGATTCGATATGTCCAAATTGGTTTTAAAATGATTTTATACAGGGTGACTTTATAGTCCAGGCTTAACTTTGATTGGTCACTTATTAACCAGTGAAGGCTAGATGCTTTTAACTTCATGTGAAGTCTCTTGGTTTCTATTCGACGGCGCCAAGTAAGTATTCTATCTAAGTGAATACCAAGGTATATAACATAATCGGACTGAGGTATATTAACATTGTTAAGTGTGACAGGTGGACAGCATCCCCTCCTCAGTGTGAACGTAACATGAGTAGTATAAATATGGGGTTTCTGGCGTGATTTAGAGGAATTTTTTTCCTCTAAACTGGCAGTGAAGAGGAATATTGAAAAGTTGTTATGAGGAATATTGAAGAGCATTTTCTGAAATTAAGGCAGCTACAATTTGATGACGAGGAATTGTTGGCAGAGAAAAAGGTAGCGACAATTTGATGACAAGGAATTGTTGGCAGAGAAAAAGGCAGCGACAATTTGTAAATTTTTGTTTTCTTGCTTCAGGTAATTTGAGTAATGTATAAAAATGCTTTGTGTGTTGTATTGTGTGGAATTGATTTTGTTTTTTTATTTCATTAGTTTTGTTGTACTATTGTGTAGAGGCTTTTAATGCAGTTTTAATAGGAGGGTTTATTTTCTTTTAATTAGTCTACATTAGGGTACACAATTTTTAATGGGATAATTTTTTTTGTTTTTATTCACATTTAACATATTCATATCTAGAATACTTTTAAAATTAGTATATGGCTCAATATTTACACAACGAACGTAAATTAACATTCTTCTCAATTTGAAATTACAAAATGAAAATAGAATTTTAAAGCATACGCCACTTAAATTGTACATCATAATGGAAAATATAACCACAAAAATTAAAAATCTCCTCAGTATAACATAAAATCTAAACAATTTTCATAGAAGCAAATATAACCACGAAAAATCTCTTTATTCAAATAAAAATTTAAATAACTATAACAGGTCTCACTAAGCCTTTAATTCACAAGTCTCCACTAAATATAACTTTAAAACGAAAATAAAATGTTAATAAAAGTCTTTACTTTAACCAAATTTTAAGAAAAAAATATGAATTACCTACTTTAAACAATATAAAATAAATCCCTACACCAGTTTTACAAATTTCAAACATTTTAATTTCAGAACAAGGTCTCAGATATAAAAATAAATTCACAAAATAAATATTTTAATCCAAATTTCATCTAAAATTTAAGAAACAATTACCAATTATTTAACTGCTACAAATCAATAATAAATTATATTCAAACTTAGTTTTCAGTCTTTATTTGGGAATTGAACTTTCAACCTCCTAATTGATAGATTAGCTCATTACCAAATAGCCTGTCGAGTCATCTCAACTATATAATAATAACTTAATAATAAAATAATAAAATTCTGGTTATTGAAATTACTTTTTAAACCCTAAACAACAATACTAGATGTATAACAAGGTCTCATTAAAAAATCGAGTTTATTTGAATAAAATTTATTTTTACACTCGATTTTTTAAAATCGACTCGATAATCCACAAATCATGTAATTATCATGAGATTTCACATACTTGTTTTCAAACAAAATCAAGTAAATTTACTGGTTGTTGTTGTTGGTTTTGCTTTCTTGAAAGTAAAATTATGTTTTTTTTTTTACAAATTTTTTCATTTCCGTTGAATTTAACCTTGAACATATTTTCAAATATGAATCTTTAATGCATTTCCACCATGTTGGTTATTGACCCGCATTGTGTTGTTACTTCACTTATGCGATTCAGTTTTCATTTCATAATTTTTTTGCAATCCCAAATTATTTAAATACAAAAAAATAAATGAATTTATAAAAATGTTAAATTGTGGCGTAAGCAAAATGTATTTTCCCATAGAATGCATAGTTTTTTTGTTTGTCGCGTATTAAGTTGTAATTTAAAACACATTAATATTTAAAATAAAATAAAAATTTCTTCGAATTTAACCTTGAACATAGTATCTGATAACGAATTTTCAATGCATTTTTACAGAGTTGGGTTGTTGACCCTCTTTGTGTTGTTGATTCATTTATTGAATTCAGTTTTCATGGCTGGCTGGCTATCCATGTAAACCTTGTGCGAAAAGTACAGGTCGCAATTTTGAAGATATTTCCAATGACGAATCCTATTGAAACTAGCTGAAATCGGTCCATTATTTTACCTAGCCCCCATACAAATGTCCACCAGAAATTGGACTTTATCGATCATAAATGTTTAATTTTTATAGGTATCTACACAAATTTCTCTGCAAATAAGTTTTATATATACGGAAGTCATGTTACCCAATTTTTTTGGTCATTTACTTAGTGTAGGGTATTATATGGTCGGGCTTGACCGAGTTTTCTAAAATAAAAAAATTATTTCAATTCAAATAAGTACATACATATGTAATATAGAAATTGTTAAGCAATATGTATTATAAAAACCCATGTTTTTATATGTAAATTTATATGTAAAACCTAATTTTTCATGTAATCGAAGTGTCTGGATTATTTCATTATGGTTAATGTGTTCTGAAATGTAAAAAAGTAGAAAAGCAAAAAATTATAAAAGTAGAAATGTAGAAATGTAAAAAGTAAAAAATTATAAAAGTAGAAATTATAAAAGTAAAAAGTAGAAAACTAAAAATTATAAAAGTAGAAATGTAAAAAAGTAAAAAGTAGAAAAGCAAAAAATTATAAAAGTAGAAATGTAAAAAGTAGAAAAGAATACAGTAAAAATTATAAAAGTAGAAAAGTAAAAAAAAGTAGAAAAGTAAAAAAGTAGAAAATCAAAAAATTAGAAAAGTAGAAATGTAAAAAATTATAAAAGTAAAAAAGTAAAAATTATAAAAGTAGAAATGTAAAAAAAAGTTGAAAAGCAAAAAATTATAAAAGTAGAAATGTAAAAAAGTAGAAAAGAAAAAAGTAAAAAAAGTAGAAAAGCAAAAAATTATAAAAGTAGAAATGTAAAAAGTAAAAAATTATAAAAGTAGAAATGTAAAAAATTATAAAAGTAAAAAGTAGAAAACTAAAAATTATAAAAGTAGAAATGTAAAAAAAGTAAAAAGTAGAAAAGCAAAAAATTATAAAAGTAGAAATGTAAAAAATTATAACAGTAAAAATTATAAAAGTAGAAGTAGAAAATTAAAAAAAAGTAGAAAAGCAAAAAATTATAAAAGTAGAAATGTAAAAAAGTAGAAAAGTAAAAAAAGTAAAAAATTATAAAAGTAGAAATTATAAAAGTAAAAATGTAAAAAAGTAAAAAGTAGAAAAGCAAAAAATTATAAAAGTAGAAATGTAAAAAAGTAAAAATTAGAAAAGTAGACATGTAAAAAAAGTAGAAAAGCAAAAAATTATAAAAGTAGAAAATTAGAAAAGTAGAAATGTAAAAAAAGTAGAAAAGTAAAAAATTATAAAAGTAGAAATGTAAAAAATTATAAAAGTAAAAATGTAAAAAAGTAAAAATTATAAAAGTAGAAGTAGAAATGTAAAAAAAAAGTTGAAAAGCAAAAAATTATAAAAGTAGAAATGTAAAAAAGTAGAAAAGCAAAAAATTATAAAAGTAGAAATGTAAAAAGTAAAAAATTATAAAAGTAGAAATTTAAAAAATTATAAAAGTAAAAATGCAAAAAGTAGAAAACTAAAAATTATAAAAGTAGAAATGTAAAAAAAGTAAAAAGTAGAAAAGCAAAAAATTATAAAAGTAGAAATGTAAAAAGTAGAAAAGAAAACAGTAAAAATTATAAAAGTAGAAAAGTAAAAAAAAGTAGAAAAGTAAAAAAGTAGAAAATCAAAAAATTATAAAAGTAGAAATGTAAAAAATTATAAAAATAAAAAAGTAAAAATTATAAAAGTAGAAGTAGAAATGTAAAAAAAAGTTGAAAAGAAAAAAATAAAAAAAGTAGAAATGTAAAAAAGTAGAAAAGCAAAAAATTATAAAAGTAGAAATGTAAAAAGTAAAAAATTATAAAAGTAGAAATGTAAAAAATTATAAAAGTAGAAAACTAAAAATTATAAAAGTAGAAATGTAAAAAAAGTAAAAAGTAGGAAAGCAAAAAATTATAAAAGTAGAAATTTAAAAAATTATAACAGTAAAAATGTAAAAATTATAAAAGTAGAAGTAGAAAATTAAAAAAAAGTAGAAAAGCAAAAAATTATAAAAGTAGAAATTATAAAAGTAAAAATGTAAAAAAGTAAAAAGTAGAAAAGCAAAAAATTATAAAAGTAGAAATGTAAAAAAGTAAAAATTAGAAAAGTAGACATGTAAAAAAGTAGAAAAGCAAAAAATTATAAAAGTAGAAAATTAGAAAAGTAGAAATGTAAAAAAAGTAGAAAAGTAAAAATTATAAAAGTAGAAATGTAGAAATGTAAAAAATTATAAAAGTAAAAATGTAAAAAAGTAAAAAGTAAAAATTATAAAAGTAGAAGTAGAAATGTAAAAAAAAAAAGTTGAAAAGCAAAAAATTATAAAAGTAGAAATGTAAAAAAGTAGAAAAGCAAAAAATTATAAAAGTAGAAATGTAAAAAGTAAAAAATTATTAAAGTAGAAATTTAAAAAATTATAAAAGTAAAAATGCAAAAAGTAGAAAACTAAAAATTATAAAAGTAGAAATGTAAAAAAAGTAAAAAGTAGAAAAGCAAAAAATTATAAAAGTAGAAATGTAAAAAATTATAACAGTAAAAATGTAAAAAGTAAAAATTATAAAAGTAGAAGTAGAAAATTAAAAAAAGTAGAAAAGCAAAAAATTATAAAAGTAGAAATTATAAAAGTAAAAATGTAAAAAGTAGAAAAGTAAAAATTATAAAAGTAGAAGTAGAAAAGCAAAAAATTATAAAAGTAGAAATTATAAAAGTAAAAATGTAAAAAGTAGAAAAGCAAAAAATTATAAAAGTAGAAATGTAAAAAAGTAAAAATTAGAAAAGTAGAAATGTAAAAAAAGTAGAAAAGCAAAAAATTATAAAAGTAGAAAAGTAAAAAATTATAAAAGTAAAAAAGTAGAAAAGCAAAAAATTATAAAAGTAGAAATATAAAAAATTATAAAAGTAAAAAGTAGAAAACTAAAAATTATAAAAGTAGAAATGTAAAAAAAGTAAAAAGTAGGAAAGCAAAAAATTATAAAAGTAGAAATGTAAAAAATTATAACAGTAAAAATGTAAAAATTATAAAAGTAGAAGTAGAAAATTAAAAAAAAGTAGAAAAGCAAAAAATTATAAAAGTAGAAATGTAAAAAAGTAGAAAAGTAAAAAATTATAAAAGTAGAAATTATAAAAGTAAAAATGTAAAAAAGTAAAAAGTAGAAAAGCAAAAAATTATAAAAGTAGAAATGTAAAAAAGTAAAAATTAGAAAAGTAGACATGTAAAAAAGTAGAAAAGCAAAAAATTATAAAAGTAGAAAATTAGAAAAGTAGAAAAGTAAAAATTATAAAAGTAGAAATGTAGAAATGTAAAAAATTATAAAAGTAAAAATGTAAAAAAGTAAAAAGTAAAAATTAAAAATTATAAAAGTAGAAGTAGAAATGTAAAAAAAAAAGTTGAAAAGCAAAAAATTATAAAAGTAGAAATGTAAAAAGTAAAAAATTATTAAAGTAGAAATGTAAAAAAAGTAGAAAAGCAAAAAATTATAAAAGTAGAAAAGTAAAAAATTATAAAAGTAGAAAAGCAAAAAATTATAAAAGTAGAAATGTAAAAAATTATAAAAGTAAAAATGTAAAAAGTAGAAAAGTAAAAATTATAAAAGTAGAAGTAGAAAAGTAAAAAAAAGTAGAAAAGCAAAAAATTGTGAAAGTAGAAATGTAAAAAGTAGAAAAGAAAAAAAGTAGAAAAGTAAAAAATTATAAAAGTAGAAATGTAAAAAAATATAAAAGTAAAAATGTAAAAAAGTAGAAAAATAAAAAAAGTAGAGAAGCAAAAAATTATAAAAGTAGAAATGTAAAAAAATAGTAAAAAATTATAAAAGTAAAAAAGTAGAAAAGCAAAAAATTATAAAAGTAGAAATGTAAAAAAGTAGAAAAGTAAAAAATTATAAAAGTAGAAATGTAAAAAATTATAAAAGTAAAAAGTAGAAAACTAAAAATTATAAAAGTAGAAATGTAAAAAAGTAAAAAGTAGAAAAGCAAAAAATTATAAAAGCAGAAATGTAAAAAATTATAAAAGTAAAAATTACAAAAGTAGAAATGTAAAAAAAGTAGAAAAGTAAAAATTATAAAAGTAGAAAAGTAGAAAAGTAAAAAAAGTAGAAATGTAAAAAATAGAAAAGTAGAAAAAAAAAGTAAAAATTATAACAGTAGAAAAGTAAAAAAAGTAGAAAAGCAAAAAATTATAAAAGTAGAAATGTAAAAAATTATAAAAGTAAAAAGTAGAAAACTAAAAATTATAAAAGTAGAAATGTAAAAAAGTAAAAAGTAGAAAAGCAAAAAATTATAAAAGCAGAAATTTAAAAAATTATAAAAGTAGAAATGTAAAAAAGTAAAAAAAGTAGAAATGTAAAAAATAGAAAAGTAGAAAAGAAAAAAGTAAAAATTATAAAAGTAGAAAAGTAAAAAATGTAGAAAAGCAAAAAATTATAAAAGTAGAAATGTAAAAAAGTAAAAAGTAGAAAAGCAAAAAATTATAAAAGTAGAAATGTAAAAAATTATAAAAGTAAAAATGTAAAAAAGTAAAAAGTAGATAAGTAAAAAATTATAAAAGTAGAAATGTAAAAAAGTAGAAAATTTTTAAACTTGAATTGAATATATTATTCATTAGTTGTTATGCAATTGTAGAAATTTTTAATATTTATAGTTTGAAATATTTTGTAGACCATATTATTTGAAAATATTGGATTTTTGAAGTTGTGGTTAAAGTTGTTGTTGATTTAATTTTATGTTTTAAAAATGATAAATTTTATTATCTGCTTAATTAGCTTTTTGAATCTAAAATATTGTGTTAGAAATGTGAGATTAAAATTTGTTTGACAAAATTAGGTTTGAGTGGAGAATTTTATAATAGATGTTGTGTTGAAAATTCTGGAAAATTCTTTTTGAATGCTTATTATTATTTCGATCATTAATGCTCTTGAGGTAGTTTAATATTAAAATTTATATTTTTGTATTTTGAAATCTTTATTTGATTTTGAATTAAAAATTATTAATCGATTTTTATTATTCTTCATTTCATTAATTAATAATTTTATTTACTTTATAGGGGATTTCATTGATTGTTAAAATTATGTTTTAGTGGAGTTATAATAAGTGGAGACTTGTAATTATTTTTAATGAGACCTTGTTATACATCTAGTATTGTTGTTTAGGGTTTAAAAAGTAATTTCAATAACCAGAATTTTATTATTTTATTATAAAGTTATTATTATATAGTTGAGATGACTCGACAGGCTATTTGGTAATGAGCTAATCTATCAATTAGGAGGTTGAAAGTTCAATTCCCAAATAAAGACTGAAAACTAAGTTTGAATATAATTTATTATTGATTTGTAGCAGTTAAATAATTGGTAATTGTTTCTTAAATTTTGGATGAAATTTGGATTAAAATATTTATTTTGTGAATTTATTTTTATATCTGAGACCTTGTTCTGAAATTAAAATGTTTGAAATTTGTAAAACTGGTGTAGGGATTTATTTTATATTGTTTTAAGTAGGTAATTCATATTTTTTTCTTAAAATTTGGTTAAAGTAAAGACTTTTATTAACATTTTATTTTCGTTTTAAAGTTATATTTAGTGGAGACTTGTGAATTAAGGGCTTAGTGAGACCTGTTATAGTTATTTAAATTTTTATTTGAATAAAGAGATTTTTCGTGGTTATATTTAATAAACTTGGATTATATTTTTCTCATTTAAAAATGGTATGATTTTCTTTTGGAACACTTTTTCGAACAGTTTCGATAAGCAAGGAAGCAAGCTCATTGGTATATAGGAGGATGGTACGGTCAAGTCCTTAGCTGGCTTTGGTATCATTATTATCTGAGAAGTTTTCCAATTTGTCGGAAAAACTCCATGTTTAAAGATCGCATTAAATATTGTAGACAGCACAATTATTGCCACACTCGGTAGGTTTTTAATCATAGTAGGTGTAACAGAATCATTTCCAGGGGGCTAATTACGGAAGTCGTGATCGAAATAATTCAGCATCGAAATTAATTTCCATAGTTCGAATTTTTCTGATGATGTAACTCGATAAGAAACGAATCGATTTGTTGTTTAAGTGTTAGAAAGGAAAAATCTGAAAGAGTTATTCAACACTGGAAATATGTAAAAGATTAAAGAACAAAAGTAAACAAAAAACATATGTTTACTCTGCAAAAAATTCTAAGCGCAAATCTTATAAGAATTCAAATATAAGTTAATAAAAGAATTTTTTGTGTTTTATATATTTATATTACAAGAAAAATGGACCCAAATCTTTTTTTTTATTCTTCATCGTCCGAATCGGATCGTAAGTTTAATAAGGAAAGAAATTCGAAACACCAGTGACCCATTAAGTTTGCCAAACGCTGAGTAAGTTTTAATCTATTTGTTTATAAAATAAATAGTAATTTTTTTTTTACAGGTTTAAAAAACGCTTTAGGGTTACGAAGGAAGCTTTTAACTACATTCTTGCCGAGCTAGAATTTGTGGCACACTTGTCGACAGCAGTACCTCCAAAAATACAATTGGCCTCAACTTTATTGCTTTTGGCTTCAGGAGGGTTTCAAAACACCGTCGGAAATGATTTTCTGATTGGTGTAGGCCAAAGCACACTTTCCAAAATAATCAAAAGAGTGGTGAATGAAATGGAAAGCAAGCTATGTAGTAAATTTATTGAGTTTAATCTCGATAACTGCGACGATTCAAAGCAATTCTTTTTGCAAAAATACAAAATTCCTGGAGGTATGTGTTAAAGTCTTTATTGTATGACAATTTAATAATTAGTTTCTTATAGTAATCGGCTGTATAGACGGAACTCATTTTGGTTTGCAAAAGCCACCAAATGAGCATATGTTTTTTAATAGAAAGGGGTTCCATAGCCTTAATTCCATGATTGTGAGTAAATATTTTTACTAATAAATGTTCATTGTTTTTAAAAATATTTTTTTTGTAGATATGTGATCACAAATACAGAATTTTAGCAATAAATTCTAAGTATGGAGGTGCTGCCCATGATTCTTTTGTATGGAAACAGTCTGAGGAAAGAATTCTTTTAGAACAAAAATATAGCTCCAATTTACGAAATTTTTGGCTTTTAGGTGAGAATTGTTTTCTATCACAATGTTTGTCACATATATATACATATAATAGCGCTTTTATTCACATTTAATTCTTGAAGGTGATTCTGGCTACCCGCTTGAGCCGTGGTTGCTAACCCCATACCGAAGTCCTCAAGAAGGATCAATGGAGTCTCGTTTTAACGATATACATTCTAAAGCCAGATGCGTAGTAGAAAGGACCATCGGCATATTAAAAGCGAGATGGAAAATTTTATGCCATGACAAAAGAAGTAGGTATAGTCCTCAAAAAGTGGCAAAATTTTCAAATGTTTGTGCTGCACTGCATAATATATGCATTCACTTCAAAGTGCCTAATTACGAGGATGTCCAGCAAACTCCTGTTGAAAGTACAATGCTAGATATGGATAATGGAAACGAGACTCAAATAACTAAAATAGGAAAAAAAATCAGAGATAATATCAAAAATTCGTTGTGTTCCAATTAGAATAAAGATACATAAAGGTTTTTAAAAGTATATATTTTTATTAATAAAATAAAACGTTTGTTAAAATAAAAATGTGTATTTCATTGTGAGATTAAAAACTTGGTAGTGGTCCAAAAAAAAGTTTGTTAAAATAAAAATATGTAATTCATTTTAGATTAAAAACTTGGTAGTGGTCCAATTTTTTATTGTAAGCTTGGCCGTTAGTATTGTTGATTAATATTTTCTAATTCCTTTATCCGTATTTGAAGCTCATTTTTTTTTATTTCCATGTTGATGTCGTGTAATTGCGCATTCATTTTTAATTTTCTTTCTTTAATTTCTATTATTTTATCTAATCTTTTAAGAACTTCAGCATGGTATTTATCATTGGCACTAATATTATTTTTTAATAGACTCGTCTTCGTTTCTCTTGGCTCTTTTCTTGTAATGGGCAAGTGCAGTGATCTATCTTTTTTAGGCGTCTCTTCATTCTCCTCATTATCTACGATGTCCATTACTTCCGAAATGTATTCGTCGGCTTCATTTCCTTGGGATGTACTCGTACCTTCAGAAGAATTACATTGTTCTACTTCTTGATTTTTTTTCCCGAATGAACGGATCTCTTGCAAGCCTACTACAGATACTTCAATTCCTGCTGCTTCCAAAATTTGCTCCTCAGCTACGCTAAGGTGTTTATCCTCAAAAGGGCCTCCACCAGTTTTTTTTTGGAGGATTTGTTAAAAGAAACCTTTTTTTTAACCAACTGCTTTTGATCTGCATACACCTATTGAATAAATAATATTAAATGAATGAATATAACAATATTAAATGTTGTTATAAACCTTTCGCCACGTTTTAGCATCCTTCAATGGTGGACCAGAAGCATTTAGCATTAGGGCTAAGTTTTCCCATAGTCTATTGGCTGTTGCTTTTCCTTGTGATGTATTTGGTAGAACTCCTTTGGCCAAATCAGTGTGCTCTGACATAAACTCAGCAAGAATTTGCTTTTGTCTGAAGTTAATTTTTGTTGTATTCGACCTAATAATTAATAAAAATTAGTATTTTTTCAAAAGAAATAAAATAAAATTGTCCTTCATTTTCTTTTCTTCCAACGAATTCTTTGAAAAATATAATTTCGATTGGTAATTTGCTAACGACTGAAAACTCGCACGGTTGCATTCGAACACAAGGTTGTTATCGAGTAACATCATTAGAAATTTCGATACACTTTACTCGATAGCGAATGACAGAATCTCAAAAGTATAAAATCTCGCAAGTACGAATAAATTTCGATCGTGTTCGACTGCGGTAATTAGCCCCCAGGTGATTTTTTTAATATTATATTATCCTTGATTACTTCGTTAATGTCTTCTGGGCTTATAGCTAATATGTCATCATTAGATAATGTTGACACAGGTGGCTCTTTAAGTTCAAAAACAGTTGTTGGCGAGTTTGGTTGAAATACTTTACTTAAGTGATCGGCAAATATTTTAGCCTTTTCCTCCGTGCTGCGAGCCCAGGTACCGTCAGCTTTCCTTAAAGGGCTTTGCCCCTCTACCGGTGGCTTGATATTTTTCGTTGCCTTCCAAAGGGAAAAATTTGTGTGTTTGGTATTTGTCAAACTTTGAATGTAATTTCTATTTCTGCGATCCTCTTCTAATTGAAGGGCTTTTTTCCGATTTAGCAGCAGACAGCCTCTGCAGCAGGTGATCTATTTTGTTGCCATTCTCTTCTGAGTTTTCTCTTTTCTAAAAGAAGTCGTTCAATATCTG
This sequence comes from Calliphora vicina, assembly GCF_958450345.1. Lineage (NCBI taxonomy): Eukaryota > Metazoa > Arthropoda > Insecta > Diptera > Calliphoridae > Calliphora > Calliphora vicina. Next base: position 79,820,481 of record NC_088782.1, on the reverse strand, counting down.
AGTTTGAAATGTGCATATAATTTTTAGGAAATATTTTACTCTTTGAATGATTTAGAGCCGATACAATTAATGACGTAAAGTCATTGACACTTTTATCTACATCTTCCTCACACGTAATACAAAGATCTGTGTGGATATGACTGCTTATATATTTTTTTATATTCAAGCCAATTTGTTTTAAAGTAATATGTTTCAGTATGAAATTTTGAAATGTTAGTCCTCCCGTAATTGGGGAATGATCAGAAGATAAATCATATGACATTTCTGTAGATATTGAATTTCGATTAATATTTTTTGTTATGGCAAAGTCTATGAGATCAGGAATTTTTTTAGGATCTGCAGGCCAGTATGTTGGTTGTCCAGGGGACACAATATCCAGGCCATTTTTACGATCAACTAATGCTTTATAAAGCTGTCTTCCTCTGGGATTCATTAGTCGAGAGCACCAGTAAGTATGTTTGGCATTATAGTCTCCACATGCCAGAAAGCGACCTCCTAGCGTGCTAAAGAATTCTTTAAACTTCTTCTTGGTCATTGAAAAGCGTGGTGGGCAATAGATCGCGCTTATATTTAAATCTCCAGCAAAGCTTACCAGATAAATGGATGTTGCCTGCATATAGTCTTTTGAGAATTCATCTAGGGGATAATGTTTTAAACGATTTCTAATTAAAATACCAATACCACCATGTGCCTTACCATCAGGATGATTTGTACAGTAGAAAGTATAACCCGAAATATAAAAGTTATACCTATTGGTAAGATGAGTTTCCGAAACCAATAGCACGTCGATGTTTTTATTCTGCATGAAGTGGGATACCTCTGATTTGTGTTGGTTTAAACCAGAGATCGAAAATAACTCGTCCATATACCAAAAAACCCATATTGTGATTTATATTTTTGTGATAAAAATAAAGCACTGAAAATAACAGTTATAAAATGATTTTTATTTAAATGGTTTGGTATGACCTTTATTCGTTTTTGTTGTTTTTTAATGGTTTGGTGTGAGATAAACAATTCATTTGTTCTTGTTCTTAATAACTGTTACTTTCTCTTTTATTTACATACAATAACATATTATTAGTAATTTTTAACAAATTATGGAAATAATATGATAAGTATGAAGTAATGAAGTCTGAGTAACAGAAATAAGATTATTTTTTTTAATTTGTTATAAATCTTTTGATAAATTTTGATTTACATCAAATGATTTTTTGCGATTTATTCTTCATATTCGCAAATAAAAGTCACAAGCTAACCTTTACGAAAAAAATAAATTATAAATCACTCATCTAGATTAGTTGTGTTTGTTTCTTTTCTGTTTCTCTCAACCCGTAACCTAAAATGTTCTATAATAAATCATTCTCTCAGTGATATATCAGAAAAAATTATTTTTAAATGGCTGGGAATGAGAATTTACTATTGAAATTAAAGTTAACCCGTTATTTTCGGTATCTGGTTTAAACCGCTTGCATTCCAGAAACATAGTCTCAAATAACTCATTTTCTTGTTAAGAGGATTTGTATCATTTGGTTCTGCGCTCTTAAAAGCTCTTGTATTGTGTTTTGCATGGATGACACAAAGTTTGTCATATTTTGATTAAGAGAGGTAATATTCTGGGTAAGAGCGTGCATAAGTGCTTCTAACCCTCCCGTATTTTGGGGAACACTAGGTTGCTGGCAACCCGTTCTCAAAACATTGGCATAAGAACACGCTACATTCTTAGGCTGATCAATTTGAGTGGATTGTGAATTTAATTGAGTTGAGGCTGCTAGTTTGTTCAATAGCGGAACTTCAGAATTGACTGGTGGATAGGTGTTTTCAACACCAGATGTTTTCCATCTTATTAGCCTTTCCCTCTCTCTTAATCTGTTCAATAACTCCTTATAAACTGGGCACCCGCGGTAGTTGGCTGAATGATCGCCACTACAGTTACCACATTTTCTTCTGAGACCATTCTTTAGGATATCACATTGTGATGAAGAATGAAGGTCTCCGCATGCCACACACACTGTTCGCAAGGTACAATCATTTTTAGTATGTCCAAACTCTTGACACATTGAACAGGACGATTTCTTTTAAGAGGCTCCTCAATGGTTATTCTACGATTCAACAGATATCGTGTTGAGTAAATTGGGTGAGTTTCATTTCCCCTCAATTTATTTTTGTCTGGCTTTAATGACAACTGTTAACCCTTTACTACTTTTCAGTTGATAGGTGTAAAAATTCTTTTTATTATCATTTAGGTATTGAGATATTTTTCTATAAAAATCCTCAGTGTATACGACTATTTTCGTCTCTTGCACATATATAATCATAACTAGTTCTTAACTTATTAACACGAAGTATACAGAGATGTCAAATTTGACGTTTCAAAAATTCAAAATCAGATGATAGGGCAGTTCTCTTAAAATGGGAAAGCAAATATTTTGTACTACAATGTGATGTGTTAAAGCAAAACGCTATACACAACGCGAATATGGTAGACAAAGTAATGTAATCAAAACAAAACGATGAAAAGGGCAGTTTATAAAGAAAGAGACAAATAGAAAAGGAGATTATTTTCTGTCTCGTGACGCCTCTGTATACTTTGTGCTTATTAATATTGACAAATAAGTCTCCATACTAACATAATTAGGTATATTAAATCAGTATAGAAGCCATATTACAAATTAGATAAGTCAAACACCAGTCACAAATAAAAAGTAATAATGATATTAGAAAAGGCAAAAATAAAAACATACTTAACAAGTAAGAGTGCTATATTCGGCTATGCCGAATCTTATATACCCTTCACCTAGGGTTGCCAGACAGCCTGGAATGGCCTGGATTGTCCAGTTTTTTGTGTATTGTCCAGTTTCCAGCTAAAACACAATTTGTCCAGTTAAAAAATAATTTCTTTCATTTTGCAAAATATTTTTTTTATTAATTATATTTTTTATCAATTAATATTTTGTACAGAAAAAATTTGTACAGTTATACAATTGTGATTGCAAATGTATAGTCAGTTGTATTTTTTCCTTACAGTGATTAGTACCTAGTCTATCTATATATATAAAAATGGATGTTTGTATGTGGGTATGTATGTATGTTCCGAATGAACTCAAAAACGGCTGGACCGATTTTGATGAAATTTTCAGGGAATCTTCAGAATAGTCTAGTGGGTAACACTGTATGGTCAGATTTTTGATTTTCGGTCTGTGGGCGGAGGGGCGTGGCATTTTTAATTTTATACATTATACCGCTAATACCATCTATATATATAAAAAACGGCTCTACCGATTTTGATGAAATTTTCAGGGAATCTTCAGAATAGCCCAGCGGGTAACACTGTATAGTCAGATTTTTGATATTCGGTCTGTGGGCGGAGGGGCGTGTAAAAATCTAATTTTTACATTATACCGATAATGCCCTATCTATATATGTATATAAAAATGGATGTTTGTATGTATGTTCCGAATGAACTCAAAAACGGCTGGTCCGATTTTGATGAAAATTTCAGGGAATCTTCAGAATAGCCTAGCGGGTAACTCTGAAAGTCAGATTTTTCAATATCAGTCTGTGGGCGGAGAGGCGTGGCAAAATCAAATTTTTACATTTTACCGCTAATGCCATCTATATATATAAAGAACGGCTGGACCGATTTTGATGCAATTTTCAAGGAATCTTCAGAAAAGCCCAGCGGTTATCACTGTACAGACAGATTTTTGATATTAGGTGTGTGGGCGGAGGGGTGTGTAAAAATCCAATTTTTACATTATACTGCTAATGCCCTATATTTCATAAAAATGGATGTGTGTATATATGTTCCGTATGGACTCAAAAATGGCTGGACCTATTTTGATGATATTTTTACGGTGTCTTCAGAAAAGCCTTTTAGGTAACAGTATAAAGTCAGATTTTAATTTTCTGTCTGTAATAAACAATTTGGTTTGCTTATACATAGGGTCATGAATAAGATATTTCCATACTGAATTTTTGAATTCATTGATTCATTAACATTGAAAGTTGATTCACCGACTTTGTCCGACACTGTATATTAAAATCGAGATCGATATGCAATATAAAACAAATGTTTTCTAAAGGCCAGCAACGCGGACAGGGTTCAGCTAGTATTATATAATTTCTTACGAATTATTATTCGAACTATTTAATAATGGCCATTTTCGAATTACGAATAATTCCAATAATTTTATGTAGAATAATCGAATAAAACGAATAAATGTTCATATATATTTAAGATTATTAAATTGCTTAAAATTTTTCATAATTTCAAATTTAAATAAGTAATAATGACTCACAAAAATTGTATTGTTTCTGAAATTCGACAAATAACTAAAGACAAAGGGACTTTCGATCACTGTAGATGAGTTTTCCGATAGCTCCTTCTATCAATATATAAATACTATAGCAAGAAGTTACAATTCTAAAAACAAGTCTTTCTAAGTGTTTAATTTAGGACTTGAACCAATGAAAATAAAATGTACGGAATAAAATATTTGTTATTTAGTTGGCAAAATATTAGAAGAATCGCAATTAATAATCAAAATATTAAGCTAGATTAAAGTGGAGTTGAATGTGATGAAGAATGTACGTAAGTTTTGCAAAATATTTAATAAATCGAATGATAAACACAAATATTGCAAACTAACGTTTAGTTGAAAGAAAAGCATGGAGTTCGTCATATACATGATTTTGAACACCGTTGAACATCTTTATCTAACATGGTCTATATTGTATTTGAATTCAGGATCATGTCCAACTAGCTTAAATTTTTTAAAGCATAGCTCCAAAACGGAAACTAAAGGGTTTGCTAGTCAATTGTTCCGGAGTTAATCTGATCAGTATATTTTTGATGGAAATTTAATGATGGACTTTGTTTTCGAATGTTTTTTAACATTATCAATACTTGAATTGTTAACTTTAACGTTATTTTTTGATTTTCTTCAACAATAAAATATTGAAAAACCCACATCAAAACTTCATTCTTTACTATTTAAAAAAAATTTAATTATTCGAGTAATTCGATTAATTTTAAACGTGTGATCGAATTATTCGAACAAGTTAAAATCTCTTATTCGAATTATTCGTTTTATTCAAACAAGAGAAAAATCGAATAATTCGATTACCCTAGTACCTAGCGAGCAACCGACCGATTAATATATCCTTGGTCAGCAGTAAAGAGGTAAAAATACCTCTTCAAAACGCTTGTCGAAAAGTCACATGGGAATTTGTTATAATGATGATGAAGAATATATGGATGAAGGTTTGTCAGAGGCGTATTTGTATTTTATGTATAACGTAATGCATGAATTTATATGTATATAATTGACGACATGTTGCTTTTGCCGCAAGATATTCCATGTTTTTTTTTGGAATTTTTAATATTGCGATCTTTGATATTTTTTACATTACTCCGAAAATTGACCTTTAACCTTTTGGAAGTGAACTATTTTATATACACAATTTTAAGGACAATATCTTTGCATTTAAAATGGAATCAAAAATCATGTTGGACTTTGAGTAGTTTCAATATTATGGGCAATTATGTGTATATGATTTTAGACAATTTTACAAATTTTTCAATTTTCAAATCGCGATATTTTGAAGTGGAAAGGGTTTCCGATGATGGATTTCAGGAACCATTTGGAACCGTAATATGTCTGGTAATTTTGATTAAAATCGAAGATGTCAAATCCAAAAATAGCAGTTTTCTGTCCGTTTTGATAAGGATTCTCCCACTTGTGATATTGAAACAAAATTTTAAAATTTGGATTACAATAAATCTAGAAATATATTCTACTAGCTGAACCCGGTCCGCGTTGCTGGCCTTTAGAAAACATCTGTTTTATATTGCATATCGATCTCGATTTTAATATACAGTGTCGAACAAAGTCGGTGAATCAACCTTCAATGTTAATACATGTAGTGGCATTTCGGCTGGTTCCAATGAATTCAAAAAATCAGTATGGAAATATCTTATTCATGACCCTATAAGCAAGAGTAAACCAAATTGTTTATTACAGACAGAAAATTAAAATCTGACTTTACACTGTTACCTAAAAGGCTTTTCTGAAGACACCGTGAAAATATCATCAAAATAGGTCCAGCCATTTTTGAGTCCATACGGAACATATATACACAGATCCATTTTTATGAAATATAGGGCATTAGCGGTATAATGTAAAAATTGGATTTTTATACACCCCTCCGCCCACACACCTAATATCAAAAATCTGTCTGTACAGTGATAACCGCTGGGCTTTTCTGAAGATTCCCTGAAAATTGTATCAAAATCGGTCCAGCCGTTTTTTATATATATAGATGGCATTAGCGGTAAAATGTAAAAATTTGATTTTGCCACGCCTCTCCGCCCACATACCGAAAACAAAAAATCTGACTCTACAGAGTTAACCGCTAGGCTTTTCTGAAGGTTCCCTGAAAATTTCATCAAAATCGGACCAGCCGTTTTTGAGTTCATTCGGAACATACATACATACATACATACATACATACATACATACCCACATACAAACATCCATTTTTATATATATAGATAGATAGGACATTAGCGGTATAATGTAAAAATTGGATTTTTACACACCCCTCCGCCCACACACCTAATATCAAAAATCTGTCTGTACAGTGATAACCGCTGGGCTTTTCTGAAGATTCCCTGAAAATTGTATCAAAATCGGTCCAGCCGTTTTTTATATATATAGATGGCATTAGCGGTAAAATGTAAAAATTTGATTTTGCCACGCCTCTCCGCCCACATACCGAAAATAAAAAATCTGACTCTACAGAGTTAACCGCTAGGCTTTTCTGAAGGTTCCCTGAAAATTTCATCAAAATCGGACCAGCCGTTTTTGAGTTCATTCGGAACATACATACATACATACATACATACATACATACATACATACATACATACATACATACATACATACCCACATACAAACATCCATTTTTATATATATAGATAGATTAAAAAGTACACTTTTCTTTTATGATATGCGTCTTACGTTATTTTGAATTAATGTTTTCTAAAACCAAAATAACGTATCATCAATATAAATTTGTATAAAATAATAAAAGGTGTGTTCGCGTACTTTCCAGTAAAAAATATCCAGTAACTTTATTTTAGAGAGTAAAAATTGCAAAAAAAAAGTACGCGAACAACAATTTGTAAAAATAAGTTGTAATATTATTATAAATCAATTCAAAACGTTTGTATTGTGTTATTTTACATCTTTTCTTTGCAAACTTGTAAATTGTATTAATTTTCAACATTTAAGTTTTGATTATATTTGAAACCATATGTTTTAAACATATTTTTATGTTGATATTTTTTACTGGACAAAAAATGTCCAGTAAAAAATATCATGTTCTTTATCTACGAACTGTCACTTTTAACACTCTCTTGCTCTCTCGTTACAAGTTTTTAAAAGTAAACGAACGGAATCCCGTAACTTCCAGTGATAATTTGTACAAATTATTACAAATTTGAACACTACTAAAATCTTAAATAAAAAGGGAGTTTTTAAAGATACTTATTTAAATTAAAAAAAATGTACTTATTAAATTTTTATAAAGATTGCCTAAAAAATTCTATAACAAATATAAGGAAACTAGCTAAAATAGGGTAAAATACTATTTATTAATTAACTACTCAAAGCGTTAACGTTATTTTGTTTAAGAAAATCATGCACTTGATGATACGTTGTTGAATTTTGGTTATAATTTGGTTATTTTTGAAAGTAAAAGTTTAAAATTGTTTACACATACAGATGTAGTAAATCGTAATCAATAATAAAATCAATTTCGAAGTTTTTTGATGATGCGTTGTTTTGCATTTTAGGTGGACTGACTGCAGGAATGAATTTAACTTTTCTTTATTTTTTTATTTATTTTTTAAAAAAAAAACAACTTAAATTTAACTTTTTTGAACTATAAGTGCATTTTTAAATTATCCAGCTATTTTTAAAAATCCAGGTAAAGTTTTCTTATGGTCCAGTTATTTGACTTTTGTTATCTGGCAACCCTACCTTCACCTTTGTTGTGGATACATTGGCCCTAATTTTGTAAATCACGTCACCAAAGTGATGTTTATGTGCAAAGCAACAAAAACATTTCACACATTTTAAAAATTTATGTTTGTTTGTGTACACAATTTTCAAATTATGAAAGGCAAATCAACGCTTGAATTTTTGTGCGTTTGTTTGGTTCACAATTTGTACATAAAACAAAAACAAATTTTTGAAATGTGTGAATTGTTGTTTTTGCTTTGCACATAAATATCACTTTGGTGACGTGATTTACAAAATTAGGGCCATTATTATTTTTATAATAATTAGTATATATGGGGGATTTCACGTCAAGTGAACCAACTTTTAAAATCGATGTCTTCCGATCGGGATACAATTTTTCAACAAGATCGGTCAAGAACTCTCGGAGTTAAAGGGGGTCAAAATTTGACATTTTGGCCAAACATGTGATTTTTCTCATCCATGTAACTTATTACCTATTGTTCTTAGCAAAATGTATCCCAAATAGTTTAGATAGCTATGTCTTCAATCTTTCGAAAAAAATATTTAAAAACAAATAAAAAAATTTTAATATTTTTTTTCCGAAATCAAAAACTTTTTTTCAAAATGGGCCCTTTTTTAAATAAAGCTTAGATATTTTCCTATTTGGTCGCTTAGTGGGATGTGAGTGGCATTCAATCAAAATAAATATTTTGTAACTCAAAACATACAATTTTTGACTTTTTTTGCAAAATCAAAAAATTTGTTGACTTTTTTTCAAAATGGGACCTTTTTTTAAATAAAGCTTAGATATTTTCCTTGATGACCTATTTGGTCGCTTAGTGGGATGCGAGTTCGATATCTATTAAAAAAAATGTTTTGTAACTCAAAACATGCTCAAAATATGCAATTTTTGATTTTTTTTTTCAAAATCTAACTTTTTTTTAAAATGGGCCATTTTATATTTTTTTTCCTCAAAAGAAAGCTTGGGTCAAATCCTTTGAGACCTAGTGGGATATATAGCAAAATAATATAAATAACACAAGATATACAATTTTTGATTTTTTTTTTTTGACAAAATCGATCTTTTTTCCAAAATGGGCCCTCTTTTTAAAATGTTTTTTACTCAAATGAAACGAGTTAAAAACAACTTCAGCTAGTTTTACATATATTTAGAGTCGACTTAAGCGTCAGAAGTATACTTTAACTTGTCTATGATAGACCTAAAGTCCTTTCTTAAGTAAAGTGAGTTTAATTCTCTTAAAATGTAATTTATTTTTGACTATGATTATGGGCCATCGATTTTAAAAGTTGGTTCACTTGACGTGAAATCCCCCATATATATATTGCCCACTTTCAGCGTATAGCATCCTAAATATGTATGTATATCAATAACACTTTTAAAAATTGTAGAAGTTACAAACGAAACAAGACACCAAAAAACAAAAACAAATTACGCAAAGCAATAAAACCAACACACATCTAAACATATGTTTTGTTGTATAAAAAAAAACAACAACGCCGCTACTATAATCTGTCTTGAAGATTTTCATCGAAACTTAGGCCCTAATAGGGCTTTTACACTAGCGCACATCTACCATCAATTTGCAAAGATGTTAACATCTTCCCATAAGAATTGCACAGCGCTGAGTGCCAACAGCTTTAAAAAATGTTCCTATCTCATTTCGTTCCACCTAACATCTTTCGATTATTTTAGTGTCACCACTAATAAAATGGCATTTATATTAAGAAAAAAATGTAAACAAATATAATATAATAATGAGGGGACATTTTATTTGTTTGAAATTTGCTTGTGAAATTATTTTCTTATTTAATTTGATAGTATAAAAAAGAAAACCAGTCTCAATTCATTTTGTTTTCATAAAAATGATTTTTAATATTTTTGCAATTTTACTGATGGTAGATGTTGCAAGTGTGAACAAATCTTTCAAGTTTTCAACATCTTCCATACGTTTCGCCAAAATGTACGTAAGTGTAAAAACCCTATAATTTTATAAATCACGTCACCAAAGTGATATTTATGTGCAAAGCAAAAACAACATTTAACACATTTCAAAAATTTGTTTTTGTTTTATATACAAATTCTGAACCAAACAAACGCACAAAAATTCAAGCGTTGATTTGCCTTTGATAATTTGAAAATTGTGTACACAAAACAAAAACAAATTTTTAAAATGTGTGAAATGTTGTTTTTGCTTTGCACATAAATATCACTTTTGTGACGTGATTTATAAAATTAGGGCCTTAGTGATTTCATCGATATACTCACCCCCTAGATTTTCAATTACAGAAAGTCAATATAATAGATTTTTTAAATCACTAGGCCCCCGTTTCCTGGCTGCTGGCGATTATAATGCTAAACACACATTCTGGGGATCACGACTGATTACCCCTAAAGGTCGTGTTTTGTTCGATACAATTTTTAAAATGGATTTGAATGTGCTTTCGAGAGGCCAACCTACTTACTGGTCTACTGACCCACGAAAAATACCGGATGTTATAGATTTTAGCGTGATGAAAAATATCCCTAGAGAAATGATTCAAATTGAATCCTCGCTGGAACTATCTTCAGATCACTCACCTACTATTGTTACTTTATTGAGCCACTTAGAAATTGTATCCCCGTCTGGTAATTTAGCGATGGCGGGCACAAGAATAAATTGGCTCAAATATAAAAAATACTCAGTACACATTGCTCGGAAAACATACCGCTAAGAACACCAGAAAACATCGATCACTCTCTTATCAATTTCGATAGAAATCTCAAACTGGCTGCTCAACATGCTGCCCAAACCCCCCGGCAAATCAGATATAATAGAATTAATTCTGCAGATGTCGAACGGCTCTTAAATGAAAAAAGAAGATTTCGCAGAGAGTGGCAATTGCACAGATCCCCCAACTAAAATCTAAGCTTAAAGATTGTATAAAAAGACTTAAAAAGCTCTTGGAATTTCGAAAAATGGAATCATTGAACAAATATTTAGAAAGCCTGGACGCAACCCCGCAATCGGATTACTCATTATGGCGAGCAACAAAATTCTTAAAAGACCTGTTATATGTAAGTCCCCCTTGCAAAATTCAAGTTGTGGTTGGGCAAGAAATGATCCTGAAAAAGGGAATCAGTTTGTTAATCATTTAAAAAAAAGTATTTACACCGAACACATCAAACGAAACAATTGAGTTGCCACCTGTTGCACCCCATTTTGGAGCAGCCGTACCCCTACGTTTTGAGATTCGAGAGATCGAAAATGTTATTGTTGATTTAAATCCCAAGAAAGCGCCTGGTATGGACAAGATCAGCAACAAGATGCTTATGGAGCTACCCCGGATAGCAATATAGCAAAAATAATTAATTTTATTTTTAATGCTATATTACGATTTGAATATTATCCTCCAGAATGGAAGGTTTCACTGGTTACCATGATACCCAAGCCGGGAAAAGATCACACAAAAGTAGAATCATACAGACCCATCAGCCTATTGTCTAATATATCAAAGCAATATGAGAAGATACTTATGAACAAGATGTTAACTGAAAACAATTGTATTCCGAATCATCAATTTGGATTTAGAAGAAAACGCAGTACTATCGAACAAACCCATAGACTTGTAAATATGGTGAGAAAAGCGTTTGAAGAAAAGAAATACTGTTCCGCACTCTTCATCGACATCTCTCAAGCGTTTGATAAGGTATGGCATGCTGGATTAATATACAAACTGAGTCAAAATTTACCCGCAAACACACATAAGCTGTTGGAAAGCTATTTAACTGGTCGAACATTTAAGGTTAAAGAGGGAAACTTTTTAATTACTGCACAACCCATTGAAGCTGGAGTACCCCAGGCAGTATCCCGGGGCGTTTTTTATATTTGATATATTCGTCTGATATGCCAACTAACAATCGCACTCATACATCAACATTTGCTGATGATACTGCTATTCTAAGTATTCATGAAAACCTTCAAGAAGCGTCTCGTTACTTACAAAATCACATATTTGAATTAGAAAAATGGTTAAAACAATGGAAAATTAAAGTCAATGAGCAAAAATGTACACACATAACATTTACATTGAGAATCATGCCCCCTATTCATATCAATAACCAAACAATAATTCAACAATCGGAAGTGAAATACCTCGGAATACATCTCGATCGTCGCCTTACATGGAAAAGTCATATAGATGCAAAGTTGACTCAAATGAAATTGAAATCAATTCAAATTAATTGGCTTATTGGCAGAAACTCTAGGCTTAGTTTAGATTGTAAACTTCTACTTTATAACATGATCATAAAACCGATATGGTGTTATGGCATACAGTTATGGGGCACGGCCTCAGCTTCAAATGTAGAAAAGATCCAAAGACGCTAAAACAAGTTTCTAAGAACAGTTGCCTCCTGGTATATCAAAAACGAGAATATACACAAAGATCTTAACGTACCCACTGTAAAAACTGAAATTTCGAAAAATGTACAAAAATATTTTAAAAAAAATTGAAGTTCACCCAAACCCGCCTGCCCGCAACATATTAGATAACCGTGGCCACACGGAAGAATGCCAATTTAACCAAAACAACCATGAATACAAAATTCTTTCGTCCGGCACTGGCTGGACTAATTAAATAATAATTATTAGATATAAGATTTGAACCACTTATTGTTTGTTCATTAAATAATGAAGATACAGTAAATAAATGAAAAAAAAATCTTGCAAATCTATTTAACATTAAAACACTTATTTCGAATTTTAAAGCAATTATTTGAATAGTTTTGTTGAATTTTGTTATTATATACTGAATTTTATTTTTCACATTTTGTTTGACCAAACTGCTGCGAAAAAGAATCATTAAATATATTAGCCTTGTGGTCACACTATATCAAATATTTTCATGAAATAATTGTTTCATCAAATAGAGAAAAAACAGAAATTATTTGCTCAGCATGGAGGAAAAATAAAAGGAGACTATAAGTATTTTAGGTACAAAAGTATATACACAAATTCATTTTTTTTTTAAAACATAAATACACATTCAATATTTTCATTAAATAAATTGCATCAATAAATGAAATCTTCTTCTTCACATAATAGTCATTCAGCCTAGAATGGCATACTGGGAGAAAAACTAATTGAAGTCTATGTTGCGATTTTTAGCATTTTTATGCGTTTTATATTTTTATACTGATATACATAGTCTGATGTTTGATTATTTTTTATATACATATGGAGTGTGTCTATTTACAAAATTTAAAATTGTTCAAATGTTTGAAATTATGTACAGATTGAATTTAAAATCAAAGAAAATAGTTTAAACATTAATAGCAATATTTGATTGCAATTAAAAATTAATTCCTAAACATTATGATCTGCTTCATTTTCTTTTACTGCAGAAGAAGTATATGTGTACATATTTTATATTTATTGTATAGTATTTTTTACTTTTCAGATTTTGTTATCATATAAATATTGTTATTCTAAATCTTAAGATAATGCAATTGAATTGCAATTAATTAAAAAATTATGTAAAAAAAGTAAACATTTCCGTTAAATATTATAATATTTGTGAACATGTTCTTATTCTGAATGAAAAAATTCAAAATATTTATTAAAAAAGATCATTTCAATTATGAATTTGTTTTTTCCATTTACATATAAGAATAGTTTAAACCAAAGTATAACAAGTAGTCAGACTACCTATTTTTCAATATTACTGTCTCACATATATGGGTACCGTGTGAATTCTCGAAATTTTAAGCAAAAATTGTCGATTAAATATAGTACAATTCACGTTAATTCTTTAACACACAGAATTTTTTAATTTTATTTTAGACTTCTACCATACATTACCATAGTAATATTCGTTTTGTTTGAATAAAACGATTTTTAGTTCAAAATCCAAACAAAGCCAAAGCAAATACAATAAAATTGTTTATTATAGTTATTAGAGATACTCTGTAGACTTTAAGTACAATTATACCTACAAATGTTAATATAATTTAATAATTATATTATTAAATTGTTCAAACTTGAGTTCCTTTCGCGATTTGTTATCATTACTTAGCGATTTTTAATTTAAGATATAGCAACACTACTTTTGCGATAACACATTATGTAACAGTTGGGCTGACTTCCAAAATGTATCAATGCAAAGTTTGTATGCAGTTCTCCTACGGTATTTTAATTATGTACATACAGTCAGCGTCTAAAGAAAGTGTAAAACTTGTTTTTACAATTCAAACATTTTATTTACATATTAAAAAACAATTTTTTCTCCAGTTCTAGTATATTTAACAAAACATTTAATTGTTCTCTTGCAATATATAAACAAAAAACTAAACTATTTCAACTGCAACAAAAACAGTAACAACAAAACCAAAAATACTCCATTTTTAACGCGTCAGAAAAAAGTGTACACATTTAGAATTGCAATAAGATTTTTCTAGCTACATAAAAAAATATATTGTTATTCTTTATTTTTGCCTAGATTATAATTTTTTGTGGATCTTGCTGTTAGTCTCATGAGATTTTAAGATAGTAGCTTTTCTTGTTTGATCGCGAGAACTTTAAAACCAAAATGGGAAAACAAACTGCAATTGAAACAAGAAAGTAAGTCATAAAATTTAAAAATGAAGGCAAATCGTCACGTGAAATCTCCTCTATAATAGGAAGAAGCCATAATACTGTAAAAAAATTATAGACAAACAAAAAAATTTAGAATTTTAGAAGATCAGCAACGTGCCGGAACACCAAAACGCCTTAACAACCTTGAAATACGATCGATTGTGAGAGCATTGAAGAAAGTATTCACAGTAAAATTATGCGAAGAATTAACAGATTCGTCTGGAGTGAGAGTTAGTAACAGTACGGTTCGCCGAGCGCTACACCCAAATGCTCTATATGGTGGAGTTCCGAGAGAATAACCCCACATTTCCAAACGAAATAAAGAGCGACTTCGAGAATTCGCAAACAGGTATAAAAACCAAGAAAATTGTTTTGGAATAATGTGCTGTTTACGGACGAAAGCAAGTTTGAGATTTTCCGAAGTAAAAAAAGGAGTAAAATTTGGAGAAGCAAAAATCAAGAGTTCGACGAAAAAAATGTACTATCCGCCGTAAAGCATGGTGGTGGATAGGTGATGGTGTGGGGGTGTATGGCGGCAAGTGGCATGGGAAAACCCATATTTATTGATAGTTTGATGAGCAAAACCGATTACCTAAACATTCTTATAGAAAATACGGAACCCATCATTAGAAAATTAAATCTAGACCGAATCTGGATCTTCCAACAGGACAACGATCATTCTTGTTAAAGAATGGTTGTTGTATCATACACCGAAACAACTGGAACACCCGCCACAGTCACCGAACATTAATCCCATTGAACATTTGTGGGAGCATTTTGACAGACAGATCAGAAAATGAAATATTACCAGCAATGACTCTCTACACGAAATCCAGCAGGAAGAGTGGTTCAAAATCCCAACATCGGTGACATCAAAATTGGTAGAAACAATGCCAAGGAGGCTTGAAACTGTTTTAAAACCCAAAAAATGTCAAATAAAATACTAAACACGTTTTTTCTTCTAATTTCCATAAACTGTACACTTTCTTTTGACGCGTTAAAAATGGAGTATTTTTGGTTTTGTTGTTACTGTTTTTGTTGCAGTTGAACTAGTTTAGTTTTTTGTTTATATGTTGCAAGAGAACAATTAAATGTTTTGTTAAATATACTAGAACTGGAGAAAAAATTGTTTTTTAATATGTAAATAAAATGTTTGAAATGTAAAAACAAGTTGTACACTTTCTTTAGACGCTGACTGTATTTAAACTTCCTAAACATTGCAACGAAATGAAATGAACATAATGCAAATTATCATTTTTTTCACTGAAAAATATATAAAAGTATTTATTTTGTGTTTATATTAAGTTTTTTTATCCAAAAAATGCGCCATACATTTTTAAAAAAGCGGACCAAGGTATGGCAAAATTTTAAAATTTCAAATTTTAAAATGCCTATAACTAGGAAATTATAAGAGAAAAATAGCACACGCAAGCATGTTTTTTCAAGATCTAGCCGAGCGCTTTCCAAAAATATAAAATTCTTTGAAATCGGATGGGAAACGTGTTTAAAAATTTTACATGTCGAAGGTACCCTACTTTGAGCCCCCATAGCGCCGCCCCTGGATCATTTGTAGGGCCCATTTTAATAACTTAAACTCAAATACTCCTTGGCAACGCCCGACTCAAATTTTATCCCGAATGGACCAGCCGTTTAGAAATGCCAGATTTATTTCCAAAAAATTTCGATTCTGCCCCACTGTGCATTACAAGAATGTTTTCTTATCGGTACAATAAATTTGTTTGACCAAATCAGCTGTTTTCTTGTTTGCCATGCAAAAATATTTTCTGTTCAAACTAGAAACATAAAATATTTGACGTTTAAATAAAAGTACTGAAATTTCACAATTCTTTTAATTGTAAAGCAAAATCTAGTAATATTTTAATTTCTAGAAATGTCTTCTTTATTGATGAATGAAATTAAAGTTTTTTGTGCTTTATTTAATAATTATTTAGAAAAAATATTACCATAAATGTGACCACAAGACAAATATATTTTCCCCTTCGTGTGTTTGATAGTATTTCGGTGTAGTTTGATTAAACAAATATGGCAAACAAACGTGTACAGTGTGACCACAAAATCAACCCATGGATTATTAGATATAGTTTTAATCAAACACATGAAACATCTTGTGTCAAATAATTTGCGTAGTCTGACCTTACCTTTAGGCATTACAGAGTTGCCAGAGTGCAACTATGCATATTACATTCTCAATAATAATATCCATAGGGATCTCAGTGACCCCGTAATACGCGAGGATATCAAATTCTCCAGTTTGAACTACCTTTCAATACTAATGGATCATCAAATTCTCCTTGCCAGTTGAATCTGGGCAGACAATCATTTTAACGAGCACTTATGTTGGACATTTAGTTTAGGTTGATATTTTAAACTTCTTAAAAGAAAGATTCAATAAAGAAAAATAAAATGAAATAAAAGGTTCATAGCTAGAAGAGGTCTTCCAGACTGCCTTATTTCCGATAATAGTACGAATTTCATCGTTGCTAGTCGATCTTTCCAGAATTTGTTGGAGTTGTACTCTGATCAGGGTAGAAATTCTGAATCCACCATATGTAAGTGCGTAGTATATGGAATAAGAAAACCCTGAACAACTCCGCTTCATCCTCAATCTGATGGCATAGTCGAAAGATTTAATCAGACTCTAGAGGAATATTCAAGAAAAATGTTGAGTACACATCAAAAGGACTGGGATGAACACATACCAAAATTTCTGCTCTACTTCTCGAACACCTGCAATAATTGTCTTTGAAACCACTTGAAATTTAGGAAACCAAATTCTAAATTTAAGGCCGCATGAAAATTTCATTATCAAGCGGCCTTAAGTAAAGATAATGAAAACTGCACCCAGGAACAAGAGTACCTAAACGAACTTCATGTATTCGTACGCAAACGAATTAAAATAACCAGTGAGAAAAATTAAAGCCAGGTATGATCGAACAGCGAATTCTAATGGATATGAAGCAGACCAACTTGTGCTATTGTTTAACTCACAAGGATAAAAAGGATTGTCACCCAAACTACAAACCTATTGGGATGGACCATGGACAAGGTGATTAAGAAATTAAAAGAATACAGAAAGAAAAGAGTCCGAGATTTAAAATGAAGGTCGTACACATAGAGCGATTCGGTCTAACAGGCTTAAATGGGGGACAGTGTTACGAAAAATTGCGAAAAATTATGGTTTTTTCATGCGAAAAATTTTACATGCTGTTTGACAGCTAGCTGTATGTATTTCGTGTGGAAAAATAAGGTTGTCAGATTTATTTCACATGTTTTCCACAATAAAAACAGAGTACTGCTTTTGCGAAATTATTTCGCATATATTTCATTCCAAATATTTTATATGTAGTTTGACAGCATTTCGCACGAAATTTTGAACAGAATACCTAGCTTAACGGTCTGTAACTATTGCTTGCAACATTAATCATGTTTATAAACATATCCATCAGTAGAAAGAAGTTTATATTTATAAACTTATCGGCAATGTTGATAACACGCAGTTATTGGCATTGTTTGTAATAAAGGCCTGCACAAGACAACATTTTGTAGAAAAATGTCTTACTTCAAAATTTGATGCTTTGTTTTGTTGTGTCGACGCGCACATCATGTTGTTCAATGTCATCGCGCCGCAAAAACCATGTTGTACCATGTCTTCGCGCCGCGAAAACCGTGTTGTGCCATGTCATGTCTATAACTATTGATGATGCTGTTGTTATGTGTGGTAGCTTGAATTGAATTGATGTTAACAAGTGTCGCATTGTTAGGCAGAATAAAATTGCATAGCAGAATGAAATTGTACATAACTGCTGAACTGTGAAAATTTGAGAACTATTATTATTTAGCATTATATATTTTTTTTTAAATATTTAGAACAAATAATATAAGGATTTTTAAAAATATAAATAATAAAGTGTAACACAGGAAAAATAAATTCATAATTGGAATGAATTTTTTAATAAATATTATTAATCGAACATGAATTTTTTCCAAACTTTTTTCATTCAGAATAAGAACATGTTCATAAATATTATTAATTTGTACATGAAGGAAATTTTTAATTTTTTTACACAAATTTGTTGCTATTTTATAATAAATTGCATTATGTAGTTCAAATATTTTTGTATAATATCCCAATATTGGCCAATATTTCTAAATGTATAGAAAAGTCTGAAACGTATACATATTTTCTCATTGTATAGCTGAAAATCATAAAAAAATTAAATATTTTCCAAGAAAAATTTCAAACATTTTTGAATAACATAAAAATATACTAGAAAATTTAAATAATTTTGTTCAAGCCTTCTAGATTTTATTTGAAAACAAAAAATAGGGAAAAAAATTCTGTGAAGTTACGCAATAAATGCCCTACACTTTTTCTTCAAATCGTTGGGCAGTTGCTTTTGTTCCATTGGATCATTTTCGTAGATTTATATTTTTGTAGCAATTATGCCGCGAACGATTCAGAGACACTTCATTAAATTTAAACATTAAATATATTATAAACTTCACCGTTAATGATTTATACATTAATTTAATTTTCTTTAATTAAACACCGTCTAATAGGCCAATTGGCTTTGTTCATGAAGTTTTATTTTATTTAGCAATGTAATTATTAAATGTCCCGTTAATAATATTCGAGCGGTTGTACCTAAGTCAGGTAGTATTTAAAATATGTATGTGAAACACATTACATTTTTAATTCCATGAAAATTATTGGCATTTTATGGCTTATATTCCACGTATTCCTTTTAAAGTAATAATATAACAGGTAATATTACTAAATATTGTAAAATTTTCCAAAACAACATTGAAAAACCCATTGGTGTACTTTAGTATTTTTATTTTGACCTACTATATAATATAAATATAAATTTCAGTTGTATTTTTATAGTCAACTAGCTTGACTCGGTGCGCTTCGCTAGCCCTGTCGTAGTAAAAAAATATATAGCCTATTGACGCTTCCCAGTAAGGATCTATCTACGTTCCAAATTTCAATAAAATCGGTTCAGCCGTTTAGGCATGATGCTCAAACAAATAAACAAACCAACAAACTTACAAAGACATTTATATATTAATATAGATTTTTTCTTATTGCACACAATAAATACTACAAGTGAATTGAAATCATATCATACAAAAAAGGCCTCATACATGATTTAAATGACTTGAAATTATTTTCCATGTCATCCATGCATCTGTTAATTTTTTTAATGTTGTGTGTGTTATGATGTTGTTAAAATGATGCTGCGTTTGTTTTTTGTTTTGATATACATTGCCTTTGCGTGTTGCTGTTAAGTAGGTAAAAGAACATAACATGACATGACAAAAGCATCATGTGGCAATTGTCTTCGTGTTAAACAATGCAGCTTGTGCAGGTCTTTAGTTTGTAAGCATGGTAACATTGAATCTGTTAAAGGCTCTAGAAATAGAACATTCTAGTTTTGTCCGTCAACGGCATTACCAGTGTATTCTTGTACATTATAAAGTGAGTGTATTTAAATAAAGTGAATATTTAAATTGTTGGGTAAATTTGAATAAATAAAGAGTTGTTACAATTTTTAAACTACTAAACTGCTTTTATTTGCATTCAATAGCATTAAGTTTAATTACAATAGTTTTTTTAGTTTGTCGAGTTATTTTTTTCAAAATCAATCTGGTATCTCATACTACGTATTGTATTTCTCCTATGCAGAACTGAAATTTTTGTGTCGATTATGGACGTCAACCGAACGTCAGTTAAGTTGCCAGAGGGCAACCACAAATTTATGTTTGCCAACTTGTCGACAAAGGCCAATTATCTTTTTAACCTTAAGCCGTAATTGGTGATGGCGTTATCCTATTTATGAGAAAACTTAAACAAATCAAAGGCGTTAAAATTAATGTAACCTGGATTTGTTTAATGTAAAACCATTAATTGTTCTAGAGTCTATAACATTTAATTGTTCTAGAGTCTATAACATCTAGAGATTTAAATTGTTTGTGTGTATTAGAGGCAGCGTTGCCGCTTTGGTCCAATTGGACCAAAATTGGTAGTTTCAAGTTAACAAATTAACTTTTGGTAGTTTGGTTGGTTTGTTCCGATATTTGTCATATTTTGGTAGGCTACGATATTTCTGAATACATAAGTATTTTTAAGAACAAAATAATTAAAATAATAACGAAAAAACTACTTATATTAAGCCAAAATAATAAAACTACATATTTGCAAAATATGAAGATATCATTTTCTTAACTATTTAGTTTAGTCAGGTAAATGTGTATTTATTTAGTAGTGTTGAGTTCAAAAAATGACAAAGGGCTCTCAAAACTTTTATTTTCTAATAATATGTGTTAAACTCTGCTTCAATATTTCAGTTTCATCTGACACTTTAAATATCCAATTATGGAAATTAGGACGCGTAATTTATTTCTATATGAAACTTATTTGTGTTGAATTTTTTCGGGATACCAACACTTTTAGGAGTTTTATGCTCGTTTAAGTAATTTTCGGAAGAGGACCTTATAAGGGAGCTATGGTCAATTATGAATTGAATTTTTAGGTGTAATTTATTTGTAAAAATGTTATTTAATATCTATATAAATCAAGCATTTATGACGGATAATGTCTTAAATATCGAAAACTGAACGATTTTAACATATATATGATTGTAGTGTTATTAAATAACTTTCTTCCTCTGGGTAATTTTATAGCAGCAATAATATAATTTTTAGTTAACTATTAATTTTGAAACGAATCAATATAGCATTTCTCAAATATTTTAAATTTGGTAGGTTTTTTTTTTTAATTAGAAATTTGGTAGGAAAAATATTTTATGAGTGGCAACGCTGATTAGAGGGCTGCACAAGCACATTCATTTTGTCGTCTTCACTGAATGACCTGCTTCACTTCACTCGACAATACCGTAAAATTCCTACGCTTGTACTCTATACCATACACACATTGAAAAGTGAATAGCGGTATTCACTGTTAAGTGCGAATGGTCTAGCATCATTGCAAATGTAAAATTTTTCCGTAATCCAATAACAATTGCAATGATGCAATACCATTCGCACTTAACAGTGAATAGCGCTAATGAGTATTGTGCGCAACAAAAATAAAACGAATGTGAGTTTGTTATGTATACGATCGTATGCTACAATGCCCTGACGGGTATATGTTTTACATTTCCAATGCTATGATCAAAATTTATTCGAATCATTCAAATTATTTTTATTTTCATGAATGAATTTTTCTATGTATGCATTTCAATGTGTGTGAATGTGTTCGGCCTAACGTGGGTTTTTTCGCTGTTTTTTGGAAGTTGTACGTTTTTTTTATTTTGTAAAACAATAAAATCTTATTCCTAGAATCTAGAAATTCCTATACACAGGAACATTTAATAATAAAAAAACACTCGGTGTGCACTGCTTCATTGTGACCTGAAATCACATACCATTATTTTGTTGTATATTTACTCTTATTGTCGTATACTGTCTCTCATTCTATACTCTGTTGTTTTGTTCTGTCGTTGGTTGTTATTGTTCCTCATTCACACTCATTCGTTTTGTAAATAAATACCCAACGATCTGAAGTAACATATGAATGTGCTTGTGCAGCCCTTTAGTGTGTATACATATATCATATTATATGTCAGCCATTACTAAACTACTTTTAAGTAATGTATTGTCATTATAAAGTAAGTTGGCAAGTTTTTTCTGGGTATATTAAAAAAAATATTAAAATCAGTAAAACAACAATAGTAAAAAATATTGTATAAACAACGAACAATCTTATTATTAACAAATATTCAATAAATGTATTGGATACGGTATTTTCATAACATATTTGCATTGTTTAAGTTTTTTAGTTTCCTTCTTTAAGCAATTGGAACCAGTTCCTCCTTGAATGAGCTTTAGCGTATTTTTCCACATATACTTCACATTTCTTTTCTGTAAAATAAAACAAATATAAAATATTATTTACTCGTTATAGCAAAATGCTTCATTCATTATTATTTGTCGCTTATCAACATTTTTTGTTAATGCGACCACTACCTACACTGAATCAATTAAGTCTCCGTACAGATATACTCATAATATAAACTAGATATTTATGGTCACTTTTCAATTCATATTTAAACCTTTTATTAATTCATTTTATAAAAAATCTTACAAACTAGAAATCAACATAAAAAACTACAAACATTTTCATTAAAAACATAAAAATTTACATAAATTCAATAATTGTACGAAAAGTATCACCAAAAAAGTCTCCGTACAGTTAACCATTTTAAGGCAAGGAATCCCAATATTAATTTTAATTGAATTTAATATGTGGTAGGTCCTCCTTTCTGAGCAATTGCAGCATTATTGGCTGTGCATGGAATGGACCAGCTTTGTTGTTGTCATAGAATCTATTTTATACCACTCTTCCATTATAACGGCTTTTAGCTGAGCTTTTCTCCTTATATTGTGCTGCCGAACCTTTCTTTCCAAGTGATCCCATAGATGCTCAATCGGGTTGAGATCAGGTGACTGAGCTGTGCGATTTAAGTGTTTAAGAACATTATAAATAAGATGTTCCTTTACTAATCTAGAGGTGTGATTAGGATCGTTGTCTTATTGGAAGCAATACAAACGTCCCAAGCGTAATTTTCCAGAACTTTGTTTTAAGTTTACTTTTAATATATTAAAGTATGCATATTTATCCATAGTGTTTTCAACAAAAATAAGATTTCCCACCCCAGATGAAGCCATGCAACCCCAAACAATAACGTTACCTCCTCCATGCTTTACGGTTAGCGTCAAATGCTTCGGATTCATTTCAGTATTTGGCTTTCTCCATAACATTTCTCTTCCATAAGAACCAAAAACATTAAATTTACTTTCATCGCTAAAAATAACTCGATCCCAAAATAAAAAATCTTTATCAATATGCTCGATAGCGTAATCCAATCTCTTTTTCATGTTCACTTTTCGAACAAGGGGCTTCTTACGGGTTACTCGACCATTGTATCCATTTAGTTTAAGAGCGTTTCTTACAGTTTGGGGGTTTACCGTTAATTCATCACTAGTTTTCAAGTTTCCCGCAATTAAACATGCGTTAATTTTTGGATTACCTTCTACAAATCGTACAATTCTTCTCTATAAGTGGTGGTCTATTTTTCTTGGATGGTCAGTTCTTTGTTTATTTGCCATTGTTCCGGTTTTTTTTGAACTGTTGAATAACGTACTGAATGGAAGAGCGTGGTATTTTTACAATATCCTTGATTTCGGTTAGATTTTTTCCTTCATTTTCCAAGTTAATAATAATTTTCTTTCTATCCATTAAAATTTGCTTATTTTTGGATTCCCTGACAACAAAAAAGCTGGTCCATTCCATGCACAGCCATTAAAATGAAGCAATTGCTTAGAAAGGAGGACCTACCACATATTAAATGTAGTTTAATATTGGGATTCCTAGCCTTAAAACGGTTAACTGTATGGAGACTTTTTTGGTGATACTTTTCGTACAATTATTGAATTTATGTAAATTTTTATGTTTTTAAGGAAAACGTTTGTATTTTTTTTATATTGATTTCTAGTTTATAAGATTTTTTATAAAATGAATTAAAAAAAGTTTTAAATATGTATTGAAAAGTGACCATAAATTGCTAGTTTATATTATGAGTATGTCTGTACGGAGACTTAATTGATTCAGTGTATATAAATACATAAAAAATATAACTTTTTCTGTATTTTTTGAAATTATGAAAATATTTAATAAATAAAATTGTCTGTCCAAGGTATACCAGGGGCATATTTCACTAAGCTACAAGTTCACAATTACAAGTGTTTTGCCTGTGAAATTGTGAATAATTGTGTTTCATCAAAATACAATAGCGGTATTCACTGTTAAGTGCGAATGGTCTAGCATCATTGAAATGCAAAATTTTACCGTAATCCAAAAACAAAATACACACAAAAACCTTTACAATTTTGCATTTGCAATGATGCAATACCATTCGCACTTAACAGTGAATACCGCTACTTACAAGTAGCGGTATGCTAAAAGTGCATTTTACAAGACACAAGGCTACAAGTCATACTTCTACAAGTGGTTTTGTTTCACAAAACCACTTGCAAACTTGTAGAATTGTAGAAAAAAGCTTAGGGTCGACGGAGACCCTCAGAAAAATGTTTACAAGTTACAAGTGAATGATAAATTGATATAAAATTTGATTTTTAACTATTTTTTAATAAAAATTAGTTAAAATAAAAAGGGGCCGTAACAATTATGAGATCTATATACTATATAAAAATGAAATGGTCCATGTACGTAATGGCATCACGTGAGAACGGCTGGAGCGATTTGGCTGATTTTTTTTTTATTCGATTCGAAATTTTCAAAAGATGGTTTGTAAAGAAAAATAAAAATCAAAAATTCCGGGTAAAACTCGGATTTTTTTTTTGAGTCCAGTCCACTGTAATAAAATAAATAAGAACAGGCAGGTGAAGAACTAACATTAGGTCAACTAGTTTATAATAAAAGTCACAACATAATTGTTATTTTCTGATTTTTATTTTTTTTTTTGTCAAAAATAATTGTTATTTTTGATTTTTATTTTTTTTGTCAGAAATATTTGTCAGACTTTGATTTTTATTTTTTGTTTGTCAGAAATAATTGTTATTTTTTTGTCAGACTATGATTTTTATTATTTTGGCAGATATAAGAATTAATTTTTTAGTTTTTTTTTACATATATGTATGTAAATAATATGTAAATAAAACTCAAAAATTAATTCTTAAATCTGCCAAAATAATAAAAATCATAGTATGACAAAAAATAACAATTATTTCTGACAAAAAAAATGAAAATAAAAAAATAACAATTATTTTTGACAAAAAAATCAGGAATTTCAATAGCATGTTATTTTATGAAAATATAGTTGAAGACAATCCAAATGGTATGCTTGACATGACTCTCCGATATTTTCTTGTGATTGCTTTGAAATTTCAAGAATAATTAATATTTTCGGTCCCTGAAAATAAACAAAATCAAAAAATGTTAATATTAATTTAAATTAATATATAAAGGACCTAACTCGTTTTTTTTTTGTAAGTCGAGTTTTTTTTGCTAACTATGATATACTAGCTGACCCGGTGCGCTTCGCCACCCCAATTAGAAGAAAGAAATAGTACTATCAAGTCTCACTTTGTGAATCTAATTGTAAATGTCTAATTTCATATTTCTGGGTCCATTATTATAGAAAATGCAAAATGTGTTCCTAATTTTAAATTTTTATGTTTATTATTATAAAATATTCAAAAAGTACCATTGCAATAAGGAAATAGTACCATTGATTATCACTTTTAAATTCGCATTCACTAAACCATAACCCGTCAAGCTTGAATTTTAGATTTGTATATCATTTCCTATATTATCAACTAATTTTTTTCTATAATACTTAAGATTTAATAAATTATCACAAAACCGAAACCGATCGGTTTTTAATTTTTTAAAACCGAAACCGCGGTTTTGAAATTCTTCGATTTTTTGGAAAGTCTAGGTCCATTATTATAGGAAATTTAATAAAAGTACCATTAGAATATATAAAAAGTACCAAAAATCCACCACTTGTGGTTTCCCACTCACTCGGGTCCATATAAGCTTAATTTCATGGCTTTAGGTTCATTGGTGTAGAAATTACAAAAAGTACCATTCGAATAAAGAAAAAGTACCAAAAAGTCTCCCCTAGAATTCTAACTCACTTAGGACCATGTATGCTTAATTTCATGTTTTTAAGTCCATTGCTATAGAAAATTAAAAAAAAGTACCATTCGAATAAACAAAAGGTACCATGAGGTATCCGCTTGAATTTTCAATCACTTAGGACCATATACGCTTAATTTCATATTTCTAGGTCCATTATGTTATAGAAAATTCAAAAAGTACCATTAGAATATAGAAAAAGTACCAAAAAGCACCCACTTGTAGTTGCTCACCCACTCGGGTCCGTATAACCTTTATTTAATGTTTCTAGGTTCATTGGTGAAGAAATTACAAAAAGTACCATTTGAATAAAGAATAAGTACCAAAAAGTCTCCCCCTAGACTTCTCACTCTCTTAGGACCATATATGTTCAATTTCGTGTTTCTAAGTCCATTGTTATAGAAAATTCAAAAAAGTACCATTATAATATAGAAAAAGTACTAAAAAGTATACACTTGTGGTTTTCCAGTCACTCGGGTTCATATAAGCTTTATTTCATGATTCTAGGTTCATTGGTGAAGAAATTACAAAAAGTACCATTCGAATAAAGAAAAAGTACCAAAAAGTCTCCCCTTAGAATTCTCACTCACTTAGGACCATATATGTTTAATTTCATGTTTATAAGTCCATTGTTATAGAAAATTCAAAAAAGTACCATTAGAATATAGAAAAAGTACCAAAAAGCAGCCACGGATTCCCACTCACTCTGGTCCATATAACCTTTATTTTATATTTCAAGGTTCATTGGTGAAGAAATTACAAAAAGTACCATTCGAATAAAGAAAAAGTACCAAAAAGTCTCCCCTAGAATTCTAACTCACTTAGGACCATGTATGCTTAAATCCATGTTTTTAAGTCCATTGCTATAGAAAATTAAAAAAAGTACCATTAGAATAAACAAAAGGTACCATGAGGTATCCGCTTGAATTTTCAATCACTTAGGACCATATTTATATTTAGGTCCATTATATTATAGAAAATTCAAAAAGTACCATTAGAATATAGAAAAAGTACCAAAAAGCACCCACTTGTAGTTTCCCACTCACTCCGTTCCATATAAGCTTTATTTCATGTTTCTAGGTTCATTGGTGAAGAAATTACAAAAAGTACCAATCGAATAAAGAAAAAGTACCACAAAGTCTCCCCATAGAATTCTCACTTACTTAGGACCATATATGCTTAATTTCATGTTTCTAAGTTCATTGTTATAGAAAATTCAAAAAAGTACTATTAGAATAAACAAAAAGTACCAGAAAGTCTCCCCCTAGAATTCTCACTCACTTAGGACCATATATGCTTAACTTCATATTTCTATGTCCATTATTACAGAAAATTCAAAAAGTACCATTCGAATATAGAAAAAGTACCAAAAAGCAGTCACTTGTAGATTCCCACTCACTCCGGTCTTAATTTCATGTTTTTAGGTTCATTGGTGAAGAAATTACAAAAAGTACCATTCGAATAAAGAAAAAGTACCAAAAAGTCTCCCCCTAGAATTCTCACTCACTTAGGACCATATATGCTTAATTTCATGTCTCTAAGTCCATTGTTATAGAAAATTCAAAAAAGTACCATTAGAATATAGAAAAAGCACCAAAAAGCCCACACTTGTGGTTTCCCACTCACTCGGTTCCATATATGCTTTATTTAATGTTTCTAGGTTCATTGGTGAAGAAATTACAAAAAGTACCAATCGAATAAAGAAAAAGTACCAAAAAGTCTCCCCCTAGAATTATCACTTACTTAGGACCATATATGCTTAATTTCATGTTTCTAAGTCCATTATTATAGAAATTTCAAAAAAGTACCATTAGATGAACAAAAAAGTACCTATAGTTCAGTTCACACATTTTGGTACCTAAATATTATCCCCTATTCCTAACACTAACTTCACTCAAATAAATATCAGCTAACTTTAATGTCGATAACTGAAATAATTTAAAATTTTAAAAAAGTACCATTAGGAGAAAAGTACCAATTTCCCTTTTCTTACTTGAACACCCCTCAAGTTTGAAATTTAAAAATATTCCATTTTGCCAAAATTGTTTATGCTATAGGCATGTATCAAAATATTAAAATCTGTGTTAATGTGCCCAAGAATAAATATGTTTTAAAAAAAGTACCAAACTGTTTACCCGGATTTGGCCAATATACACCTTGGTACTCGAGTTCCAAATAACACGCTGTTAGTTAATTTTTGTATGAATCCAGGAACCAACGTTAAAAAAATTATCAAAATTGGCTTAATAATTTCAAATATTTCCCGATTTTATCCCCTTTTTGGTACCTTTTTTATCCCCATTGAGGTGGTACAATTTCATTCAAATAAATTTCTGTAACGTAGTGGGAGCTCATAATAAAATATTCGTATGTCTATGTCAAATTATAGAAAAACATATTTTATGAAAAAGTACCAAAAATTAACACAATTTTTATCCCTTAAAGGTTCGAATTTCCAAAAAGTACCAAACTTATATTTTTTATTTTTTGTTAATTAAAGAATACGATTTAAAATTTGTTTCTATGTTTATTGGTTTAAAAGATACATAGGGTGCAAAAAAAGTACCAAAATACAGTTTTTACCCGTTTTCTCCCCTAAAAGTTTCGAATTTCCAAAAAGTACGAAACACCTGTCAGCTTATTTTTTAAATGGAGTAACATGCTATTTTAAGTTTTTTTGTATCTTTATTAGTTTTGAAGATATAAGGTTACCGAATTTACCCGTTTTTACCCTTTTTTACCCCCTAAACGTTCGAATTTCCAAAAATCCCTTCTTATCGGATCGTTTTGGAGAGGGAGGAACCCACAGTTAAAATTTCGTGATTCTAGCTTCAGCCGTTTGGGCTGTGCGATGATGAATCAGTCAGTCAGTCAGTCAGTAACGTTACTCTTTTATATATATAGATGTTTACATTTATCGAAAATTTCTATGTTAAAGTAACGATTTATTTATTTTGTTTATTTTTAAATAGGTTTCATATATATAGAAGTCATGCCACCTAATTTTAAGGCGATTGATGTATGGTATCATATGGTCGGACTTGACCGACTATACTATCTTACTTTTTATTTTGCTTTTGGGAATAGCCACTTTGGAAATCTAAACATATATAGACAATTCTAAATTAGTACCCATAATTGCAAAAGTATTTATTTTTATCAGTCAAAAACTACATTTTCCGATAGACTGGGTCTAAAAAATAAGAAATATTATTGAAATATGTTATATTGCGTTTTCATAGGATATTTTAGCATTTTGAGTAATAATAAATAAGAATTGTAAAATTAATATCACAATATATATCGCACACCCAGTTCAAAAGTGACACAACTAAAAATTTTAATTTTTCAGAAATCGAAAAAAAATATATTGGACATTTCATGTCAAGTGAACCAACTTTTGAAATCGATGTCTTCCGATCGGGATTTGCAGCAAGGTTAGTTCTATTGGATAGTAATTCAGACAAAATTTTTCAACAAGATCGGTCGAGAACTCTCCGAGTTAGAGGGGGTCAAAGTTTGACATTTTGGTCAAGCAGGTGTTTTTTCTTATCCGAAATCAAAAACTTTTTTGACTTTTTTTTTAAAATGGGCTTTTTTTCTTAAAATAAAGCTTAGATATTTTCCTTGAGCACCTATTTGGTTGCTTAGTGGGATGCGAGTGGGATATATATCAAAATAAATATTTTTTAACTCAAGACTTACAATTTTTGACTTTTTTTTGCAAATACGATTTTTTTTCAAAATGGGCCCTTTTTAAAATTTTTTTTTTTTTCAAAAGAAAGCTCAGGTCCATTCCTTTAAGATATTTTTGGTCGCTTAGTGGGATGCGAGTGGCATATCTATCAAAATAAATATTTTGTAACTCAAGACATACAATTTTTATTGTATGTCTTGTACTCGGTCGAGAACTCTCCGAGTTAGAGGAGGTCAAAGTTTGACATTTTGGTCAAGCAGGTGTTTTTTCTTATCCATGTAACTTATTACCTATTGTTCTTAGCAAAATGTGTCCTAAATAGTTTAGATAGCTCTTTCTTCAATCTTTCGAAAAAAAATATTTAAAAAAAAATATAAAATTTTTAATATTTTTTTTCCGAAATCAAAAACTTTTTTGACTTTTTTTAAAATGGGCTTTTTTTTCTTAAAATAAAGCTTAGATATTTTCCTTGAGCACCTATTTGGTCGCTTAGTGGGATGCGAGTGTTATATCTATCAAAATAAATATTTTGTAACTCAAAACATAAATTTGTTGACTTTTTTTGAAAAATCAAAAACTTTGTTGACTTTTTTTTTCAAAATGGACCCTTTTTAAATTTTTTTTAGCTCAAACAAAAGCTTAGATATTTTCCTTGAAGACCCTTTTGGTCGCTTAGTTGGATGCGAGTGGGATATATATCAAAATAAATATTTTTTAACTCAAGACTTACAATTTTTGACTTTTTTTTGCAAATACGATTTTTTTTCAAAATGGGCCCTTTTTTTTTTTTAGTAAAAGAAAGCTCAGGTCCATTCCTTTAAGATATTTTTGGTCGCTTAGTGGGACGCGAGTGTTATATCTATCAAAATAAATATTTTGTAACTCAAAACATAAAATTTTTGACTTTTTTTGAAAAATCAAAAACTTTGTTGACTTTTTTTTTTCAAAATGGACCCTTTTTTAATTTTTTTTAGCTCAAACAAAAGCTTAGATATTTTCCTTGAAGACCCTTTTGGTCGCTTAGTTGGATGCGAGTGGGATATCTATCAAAATAAATATTTTTTAACTCAAGACTTACAATTTTTGACTTTTTTTTGCAAATTCGATTTTTTTTTTCAAAATGGGCCCTTTTTTAAAATTTTTTTTTTAGTCAAAAGAAAGCTCAAGTCCATTCCTTTAAGATATTTTTGGTCGCTTAGTGCGATGCGAGTGGCATATCTATCAAAATAAATATTTTGTAACTCAAGACATACAATTTTTGACTTTTTTTTTGCAAAATCGAATTTTTTCCAATATGGGCCTTTTTTAAAATTTTTTTTTTTGCTCAAAAGAAAGCCTAGGTCTTTACCTTTAAGACCTATTTGGTAGCATAGTGGGATGCGAGTGGGATATCTATCAAAATAAATTTTTTAACACAAAAATTGTATGTCTTGAGTTACAAAATATTTATTTTGTTAGATATCCCACTCGTATCCCCCTAAGCGACCTAAAATATCTTAAAGGAATGGACCTAAGCTTTCTTTTGAGCAAAAAAAAAATTTTAAAAAGGGCCCGTATTGGAAAAAAAATTCGATTTTGCAAAAAAAAGTAAAAAATGTTATGTTTTGAGTTACAAAATATTTATGTTGATAGATATCCCACTCGCATCCCACTAAGCGACCAAATAGGTGTTCAAGGAAAATATGTAAGCTTTATTTGAAGAAAGAAAAGGGCCCATTTAAAAAAAATCAAAAAAGTTTTTGATTTTGGAAAAAAAATATTGAAAATTTTTTATTTTTTTTAAATATTTTTTTTCGAAAAATTGAAGAAAGAGCTATCTAAACTATTTGGGACACATTTTGCTAAGAACAATAGCTAATAAGTTACACGGTTACCTGCTTTTTTAGTCAAAAGAAAGCTCAGGTCCATTCCTTTAAGATATTTTTGGTCGCTTAGTGGGATGCGAGTGTTATATCTATCAAAATAAATATTTTGTAACTCAAAACAAAATTTTTGACTTTTTTTGAAAAATCAAAAACTTTGTTGACTTTTTTTTTTAAAAATGGACCCTTTTTTAATTTTCTTTAGCTCAAACAAAAGCTTAGATATTTTCCTTGAAGACCCTTTTGGTCGCTTAGTTGGATGCGAGTGGGATATCTATCAAAATAAATATTTTTTAACTCAAGACTTACAATTTTTGACTTTTTTTTGCAAATTCGATTTTTTTTTCAAAATGGGCCCTTTTTTAAAATTTTTTTTTTAGTCAAAAGAAAGCTCAAGTCCATTCCTTTAAGATATTTTTGGTCGCTTAGTGGGATGCGAGTGGCATATCTATCAAAATAAATATTTTGTAACTCAAGACATACAATTTTTGACTTTTTTTTTGCAAAATCGAATTTTTTCCAATATGGGCCTTTTTTAAAATTTTTTTTTTTGCTCAAAAGAAAGCCTAGGTCTTTACCTTTAAGACCTCTTTGGTAGCATAGTGGGATGCGAGTGGGATATCTATCAAAATAAATGTTTTAACACAAAAATTGTATGTCTTGAGTTACAAAATATTTATTTTGTTAGATATCCCACTCGTATCCCCCTAAGCGACCTAAAATATCTTAAAGGAATGGACATAAGCTTTCTTTTGAGCAAAAAAAAAAATTTTAAAAAGGGCCCATATTGGAAAAAAATTCGATTTTGCAAAAAAAAGTAAAAAATTTTATGTTTTGAGTTACAAAATATTTATGTTGATAGATATCCCACTCGCATCCCACTAAGCGACCAAATAGGTGTTCAAGGAAAATATGTAAGCTTTATTTGAAGAAAGAAAAGGGCCCATTTAAAAAAAATCAAAAAAGTTTTTGATTTTGGAAAAAAAAATATTGAAAATTTTTTATTTTTTTTTAAATATTTTTTTTTGAAAGATTGAAGAAAGAGCTATCTAAACTATTTGGGAAACATTTTGCTAAGAACAATAGCTAATAAGTTACATGGTTACCTGCTTGACCAAAATGTCAAACTTTGACCCCCTCTAACTTGGAGAGTTCTCGACCGAATTACTATCCAATAGAACTAACCTTGGTGCAAATTTCATCCCAATCGGAAGACATCGATTTCAAAAGTTGGTTCACTTGACATGAAGTGCCCCATATGTATACCAATTGAAACATAATGAAACCCATTAGTATTTTTTTTAACCACAGTTAACAACAACCGAATACACTGATATCTTTTGTATAGATAAACAAGTATATTGTGCATAGCATAAGCGTAAAATTCATTTTTCGGGTTTATATTACCCGACAAATCAATATTGTTTTGTGTCACTTTTGAACTGGGTGTGCGATAAGTACAGGAACTTGTAATTGTAGAAATTGTAGTGTACAAGTGCAAAAAGCTACAATTGTTGTGAAAATTTTAATGAAACACAATTCATCAGCACTTGAAAGAATTAGACTTGTAATTATAATTTGTAAACTTGTAGAATTGTAGTTTAGTGAA
Organism: Calliphora vicina; assembly: GCF_958450345.1. Classification (NCBI taxonomy): domain Eukaryota; kingdom Metazoa; phylum Arthropoda; class Insecta; order Diptera; family Calliphoridae; genus Calliphora; species Calliphora vicina. The sequence goes on along the minus strand of NC_088782.1, from coordinate 79,786,902 downwards.
ATAGGCCCCTGGGGCTACAAGTTCACTATTACAAGTGTTTTTGCCTGTAAAATTGTGAACTTGTGAATAATTGTGTTTCATCAAAATACAATTACAAGTTTGTAGCTACAAGTGAATTTTACAAGTCACAAGTCTACAAGTAGACTTGCCACCTTTTGAAATTTCCAAAACGGGACACCAATAAAAGATCAGATAAACAAATTCGTTTATAATTATTATCCTATTTTATTTATTAAAACAAAACATTAATTTAAATTATGTAAAATCTAGACTCATGTGAACCAACTTTTGAAATCTATGACACAATTTTTCAGCAAAATTGGTCAAGAACTTTCTGATTTAGAGGCGGAAATAATTTGACATTTTGGTCAAACAGGTGTTTTTTTCATCCATATACCTTATTAATATTGTTCTTAGCTAAATTTGTCCCAAATGGTTCAGTTAGCTATTTCTTCAAACTGTTGAAAAAAAAAATAATTAAAATAAAAAATTTTTGACATTTTTTTTCCAAACAGCTTATTACAACCAGCGCACAATGGGTTCGATGGTACCCAAAGTGGCGATTAATTCATAGAAGCCGTAGTTTTAAAATATTGTATTTTTTTATTCATCAGTTATTATAAGCACATAAAAACATAGCATTTTAAAAAAAATAAGATTAAAAAATTGTTTTTTAACCCTTTAAGCGCATTATTGGTTTTTTGGAAAAACAATACCTTTGTTCACAATTTATGCTGTAACTTCGGAATCGAAAGCGATAAATCTATATATATAAAAATGAAATGGTCCATGTATGTAATATCATAACGTGAGAACGGCTGGAGCGATTTGGCTGATTTTTTTTATTCGATTAGAAATTTTCAGGAGATGGTTTGTAAAGAAAAAAAAAAATTTAAATTACGGCTAAAACCGGTTTTTTTGAGTCCTGTCAACTGTAATAAAAAAGCCCCTAAAGTATGCAGTACAAATTTAGATATTTTATTTGCAAATAAATAAGAACATGCAGGGTTGGAAAAACGAACTAACATTATAAAATGCTACCGGGCGAAGCCGGGGGCGGTCAACTAGTTAATGAATAAAATTGGAAATTAAAGCATACTTAAGTGCTATTAAAAATTCAAATAATAAATTCAAAAAATAAATATTTATTAGTATAAATTTTAAATCCAATTTTTGTTTTACACATAATTGTATAAATTTATAATTTTTTTCAAAAAAGCCACAAAAGAGAATATTATAAATTTTTAGTAATGAATAATCATAAATCCATAAAAACACAGCACTTTGGAAAAAAAATTTAAAACGATTTTTTTTTTTGTTTTTCACAAAATTTTATAAATTTAAAATTTTTTTTTCAAAAAACTTACAAAAGAGAATATTATAAATGTTTGTAATGAATATACATAAATACATAAAAACACAGCTTTAAACAAATGGAAAAAAATGTTTAACCTGTGTGTTTTGTGTTTCGGAAAAATATAATTTTCGCTGTAACTTTGAAATCAAAATAAATTTAAAGAATAAGTTAATATGTATTCCTATTAGTATAGATTTGTATGCAGTTTTTCTTTCACTAAATTCAGTAAATGTAAAAATTTAAAAGTTTTGGGGGAATTTTTGGTTTCGTTTTACCTTCTTAATAAAAAATATATTAAAATATTTGTATTATTCTGCATTCTCAAATTCACCACAAATATCCCAATTATCATAAGCTTCATTATAATCATTATCTTCATCATCATTATTATAATCTTCTTCATCATTATCATCATCACTATCTTCATCGTTGTTATCATTTACTGGTCTTGTTAAATAAATGACAACCAGAGTTTTTACACAAAAATTGAAATATAAGCTGATATCCTATACTATTCTAAAATCTATAAAACTAATTTCAAAAATTACTAACATAATACTTGTGGATCATTAAATGCGGAAATTATCTCAATTTTGGAGCTTTTTTAAAAAAATTATTAAAAGTATATACACATAACTTTTTATAAAAAAAAAATTTTACTAGTTTCATTAAAATCGGCCCAAAATATATAACATTTTGCTATATTTTCATTAGAAATTCCAAATATTGAAAAATTTGACCTTTGACCTTCACGATTTAAAGGTTAACGTTATCCGATTTTAGTAAAACTTTCAGACTATATTTAAAATTACCAGGCCTATAATATTATGAATAGATTTTACTTAAAATGTATGGACAAAAAAATAGTTTTTCTTGAAAATCGCAAAATTTAAATCGCTGGTACGGAAAAAGTGTAACAGGTATTGACATATTTTTTTCATATTTTTATTTTTATAGAAAAATTCTGAAATTTGTTTAACAAAATTTTTAAAAATTTAAAAATGGAGATTCGAAACAGCCGTTAAAAAAATATTTTTTTTGCTATACCTGCGAATATGTTAACGGTATCCTATGAAGACAAAAACTCATACACAAGTAAATACGGATATATTTTAAATAAAAATTAGCTTTTATTTTAATTTTTCTCGAAATATTTTAATTTTTTTCCTAAATTTCTTGTTCAAGTGGCCTGAGACACGTTAATGATCTGGCGAAATTGTAATAACTTTACCATTTTTTAACCAAATTTTGTCAATTATATCTCATTACAACGACAATGACGTACACATTTCGATTCTTTTGCACTCAATTGCAAAAGTATTTATTTAGTAGCAAGATTTTTACAAAAACTTAAAAATTTGCATTTTTTTTTCCGAATTTTGGCGATAATACAGTTTTTGAGTCATTTTGACCCAAAAGATATACAGGGTTAATTTCAAAAAAAATTTGTTTAATGTAATATTCATTAATATAAATAAATCTACATATTTCTAGAAAACAATACAGAAAGTTATCGAGTTTCACCTATTTATTCCATATAAATAGTAAAATTTAGCATATATCTGAAATTTGACCTCCAAAGTGGCTATTCCCAGAAGCAAAAAAAGCAATTAAGAAAGTATAGTCGGTGAAGCCCGACCATATGATACCCTACACCAATCGCCTTAAAATTAGGTGTCATGACTTCTGTATATATGAAACCTATTTAAAAATTAACAAAATAAATAATCGTTACTTTAATACATCTAGAAAGGCCCTAACTCGTGTTTTTTATAAGCCCAGATTTTCGATAAATGGTCCACTCATACATATATCATATTTAGCAAAAAATCTCTACTTTATATATAGGGTATTTCTATATTAAGGTAACCAAATGCTAATAAATATTAAAATTTTCGGATTTTGTGTTTATTTTAACAAATTTGTATTAAAAAATAGTTAAAAATCAAATTTTATATTGAGGGTCTCCGTCGACCCTAAGCATTTTTTCTACAAGTTTACAAGTGTCGACTTGTGACTTGTAAAATTCACTTGTAGCTACAAACATAGAGCGGAAACTAGAAAAAACTTTAAAAAAAATTACTCAAAATAATCACACATACGAGTGTTGTTTTTGTTTTCACATAGTTTTTTCTACTAATACATTCTCACCACTTAGGTTTTTGACAACTGAGTTAGGTCTTTGATAGGAGAGTTTCCGCTCTATGTCTATTCTCTATGTCTACAAACTTGTAATTGTATTTTGATGAAACACAATTATTCACAATTTTACAGGCAAAAACACTTGTAATTGTGAACTTGTAGCTTAGTGAAATAGACCCCAGGATTATAAACATTCATTCAAATTCTTATCGTTTAAAAAAACGCATAAAAAATGTACTTTATAATTTTGTTTTTAACAAAACGTACTTTTTTTACTTTATTTTTTAACAAAAGGTTCTTTTTCCGATATAAAAGTGGTTTTTTATCAAACATCCTTAACATTTAATGTGGTGACTTATGTTACCATTTCCAGTAGCTCGTTTCTGTATTTCTCGCATCGGAATACTCCTCACATGAAGTGTGAATCAAAAAATTCCATCGTTTCTCGATGTGCGAGAAAAAAGTGTTTCTATATTTGAATGCGAAAACAGACAACACAGATTCTGTTCTTACTGGAATATTTCCAGTAATTAAGTGTCAAATGCAAGACAAACGTCAACGAAAGAAAGAAATTATAATAAAACCAAAACAGTGAAAGGCTAAAAATATTTAAAATGCCAAAATATAACAATTGTGTTTAATTGATTGATTGTCATCATTTAAATATAAAACAAAAAGTAAAGTGTGGCGCTTAAAACTGCTGAATTTAAAAAAATTATTTATAAACACATTTTTGTGTACTTACACGTGTATATATAATTATTTTATTCAAACTCTGTGCTACTTACATTATCGGCTGATTTGGGTTCCATATTTATATGTACATACGAAGTTAAAAATATCTACATATATTTTTTAAAATTTAGTTTTTCTCACACCAATTTCAAATGTGACGTGGAAAATTATTTAAATGACAGATAATTTTCGCAAACTCAAGATACAGAAACACTTGTGCGAGAAAAAACCTATTTTGTTTAATTTTACACTGTTTTTGTTGCAATTCAATTGTTTCATGAGGAACGTTTTTCGATTCGAGAAATACAGAAACGGGCTACAGGTTCATGCAGTTTTTTTAATAATACTCAATTTTCCAAAAATTTTAAATGAGCAAAAAAGTACCTTTTGTTCTGCGGCTTCTCAAATGTGAAACCATCAAAGGGGAATTGCTTGTGTACTTAGGAGCATAGAAACATGAAACTGAAGATATATGATCCAGAATAAAATGAGAACCGACAAAAATGGTCTTATTGGTTCATTTATTATGGAGTATTAATCGAAAATTGTCCAAATCGTGCTTTAGCAAAAATGCTAGTTATAAGTATAGTTAATTGAGAATACGTTAGTTTGTATTTACTTACTAATAACAATCCATGTCGTGAGCAATTTCTTCTGTTATAGTTAAAACGAATTGGCTTCTTTCTACTGGAGGCTTTATCTAAGTTTGATCGAATTGTACTGGCATTTGTTGGAGTTTCAAGACGTGCAACCTGCAATAAAAATCATGTTATGTATTATAGAAATAAGGCAAGCTTTCAAGCTTTTAGCTATAAAACTGGTAATAAACCTTTGTTAGGCAAAATTGCATTCATAAACGTTTAAAGCATTTGCTTAATATTTTATCGTCAATATAGGCAATTTTAAGGATAAAATCTAAAACATTTTGAATAATAAACGATATTATTGCAATTGATAAAGGCAATTTGTACTCATATATAATAATTAGGGGACGGACTTTCATGCATTTATTATTGAAAAATAAGCTACAAACAAATTTCAAAATATGACCTGGAAATTAATAAAATATGCATTTATTTTTTTGGTGTAGAAACATAAAGCAATTAGTTATTCGCAGATGTCTCTCTCTTTAAATTTTACTATCAATTAAACAGCTAACATTTAAAATTATAATTGTTCTTTGATCTAGTATCTTGGGATTAATACTCGACTAAGGTCATAATTATGCGATTCTAATTTTAAAATCATCAAAATATTGATCATGCTGTAAAGTTCTCGTAGCATCCAATCATGATTTTCATCTTTTAATAAATGACTGCGGATGTTTTTTGAAGCAACATATGTCGAAAAGTTTTGAAAAATCCCAAAACTATGATTTTTAAGGTTTGTGGTTATTTTTGTCCGACTTAACCCTCTAACCGGCAAGGCTGCCTTTAGTCGGGGTATGTTAAATATATGTAATGCTGCTTTATTTGGTTATTTTTCCCGTTATAACGGTAAATATGTGTAAAGAGACAAAAAATTTACTTATTGTGATAAACATGAACGTGCAGTTGTCTTTTGTTTGACTGTTTTTATTCCAACGTATTTCTTTTTTTTTTCAAACAATAAGCTAGTATATTATTTTACCTCGATATAAAATTGGCCGGTTAGAGGGTTAAGGTAGGGTCACACATGACAAATATTTGAAGAAAAAGACGTAACCACTTTATTTGGCACACATTTGTTCGACGTTGTTTACTCTTACAAGTATTCTGTAAAATCAAACAGCATCAAATAAATTTTTTATTTCCATTTTCATTTATTTATTGTATCTTGATTATTTAATGAACTAACAATAAGTGGTACAAATCTTATATCTAATAATTATTATTTAATAAGTCCAGCCAGTGCCGGACGAAAAATTTTGTATTCATGGTTGTTTTGGTTAAACTGGCATTCTTCCTTCTAGATTAGGTCTGCTGTGTCCCTCCTTCTTAATCGAGTGTGGCCACGGTTTATTAATATGTTGCGGGCCAATGTGTTTGGGTGAATTTCAAGCTTTTTTAAATATATTTCTGCATTCTTCGTGATCTCAGTTTTTACAAGCGGCACGTTTAGATCTTTGTGTATATTCGCATTTTTTATATACCAGGGGCAACTGTGATCATTCTTAGAAACTTGTTTTGGCGTCTTTGGATCTTTTCTACATTTGACGCTGAGGTCGTGCCCCATAACTGTATGCCATAACACCATATCGGTTTTATGATCATGTTATAAAGTAGAAGTTTACAATCTAAACTAAGCGTAGAGTTTCTGCCAATAAGCCAATTAATTTGAATTGATTTCAATTTCATTTGAGTCAACTTTGCATCTAATGACTTTTCCATGTAAGGCGACGATCGAGATGTATTCAGAGGTATTTCACTTCCGATTGTTGAATTATTGTTTGGTTATTGATATGAATAGGGGGCATGATTCTCTACGCAATGTAAATGTTATGTGTAGGGGGCGGATTTATATGCAAATGCATGTTTTTTCTCGAACGTCCAAATACAATGTAGACTAATTATCTATCCGAATAGCACATTTTGCTGCAAAATGGCATCGATTTGTTAGTGCATATTTTTGCATATTTTATTGATAATGCATATTTTGTTATATTCTACTTCAAAATGCATATTTATATGCATATTATGCCAATTTTTAATAAAAATATAATTTTTTATCGTTAATGGGCAATACATTGTTTCGACAAACATTTTTTTGTCGAATTTGTTATAGAAATAGCAGTAAATTTGATCGACTAACTTCGTTCGACATCGAAAAACTACTGAAAAAAGTTTAGTTTAACCGCTCCTGACAGTCATTTCCAAGCCGTTCTACGAGACTGTCGTAAACTAGTGATTTTGGATAACTTAGAGACAAATGCACTACACAATTAACGTTTAAAGTCCCTACACTATAGATTACATAGACACTTAAGTGACAGTTGTCTTTATGCTAGATTACATGCGATGTATAAAGTAACCAATTGACTTCTCTCTGCATTACAAATAGCTCGTCAAATGACCCAAAATATATAAATAGTAGTCAGCCAAGTGATCAGACATTATTAACAATTTCCGTCTATAAGGGATACATTTACTAATTGCTTAATTTCTGGGTTATTACAAGATAAAAATTAAGGTTGGATGCTACTTTACAGCACGATCAAAATATTGATGATTTGGAAAAGGAAAGTCACAATATATAACCTCTATGGCTTTAAACAAGTATTCATACCAAGATATTACATCGTTTTTTCATAAGAAAAGTTATGTTAAAAATAGTTTTAGAACTTTAACTGTTTAATTCCTGGTATAATTTAAAGAGTTCTAACTGCTGGCACAAAAATATAAGTGCATATTTTTTAAAATTTTAGGTCATATTTTGATTTTTTTGAAGCATATTTTAGGCGCATATTTTCCAATAATAAATGCATTAAAATCCGCCCCCTAGTTATGTGTGTACATTTTTGCTCGTTGACTTTAATTTTCCATTTTTCTAATTCAAATATGTGATTTTGTAAGTAACGAGACGCTTCTTGAGGGTTTTCAGGAATGCTTAGAATAGCAGTATCATCAGCAAATGTTGATGTATGAGTGCGATTGTTAGTTGGCATATCAGACGAATATATATAAATCAAATATAAAAAAGGTCCCAGGATATTGCCTTGAGGGACTCCAGCTTCAATGGGTTGTGCAGTACTTAAAAAGTTTCCCTCTTTAACCTTTGCGGGTAAATTTTGACTCAATTTGTATATTAATCCAGCATGCCATACCTTATCAAACGCTTGAGAGATGTCGAGAGTGCGGAACAGTATTTCATTCCTTTAAATGCTTTTCTCACAATATTTACAATCAAATGGGCACTACCAATTACATTTTGTAATTAATTACAGAACCAATTACCAATTACGTGTAATTGGTAATTGGCAATAACCAATTACCAATTACAGTAGTTTTGACTTACCTGCCTTTCACTTAAGAGCATTATGCATATAAGTGCACAAAACTTGTGTTTTGTATATTTATTTATCAAACTCCATACAAATTCGTTAATTTAAGTGCATTGTTTATACCTGCACATTTAAGATAAGTGCATAATACTTTTGGAAGCTATAACTGGTTTTCATGAAAAAAATTTCATTTAGCTGCTTAATTATAAAGTTAAATCAAAACAAAATAAGAAAAATACGATTTTGAATAAAAAATTGTGTTGTAAACTTCTTAATAATTTTAAAACTAGCTAAAATACCAAATTTGTCGTTATTTTGAAAGGGAAACATCACAAAACTTCATGTAAATTATTTGTCCTTAGCTGCTTTTTTGGGCAGTAAACTTAAATGCACTTACCAGCATCAATGAGCAGGTAAGTTAACTGATGTTAACTGCACTTTTAACTTAACTGCACAAAATATCGTGCAAATTTGGTTGTGCAGGTAAGTCAAAAATACTGTATAAGTAATTTGTAATTGGCAAATGCCAAAGTTTTATTACCAACAATGTAATTATTAAAAAATAAAAAAATTAATAGAAACCAAATATGTTATTACTAGGGGGCGGATTAACATGTTGTTCATGTCTGAATGGATGGTATTGGTTTGCCCATCTCTGTCCTGTTGGGGGATGATGTTGCCATCAACAATTTGAATTGACTGCCAACTGTAAAGCGCTGCTATGATATACAGTGGTGGGCACCAATTTAAGACAAATACTTGAATTTTTTTCATCAACTGAATTTTAAGTGCGATAGAGCCAAAATAAAAGAACCTCTAAGTGTATGAAATTTATTATTAATGTTTCTAGTTTCTGAAAAATGTTTGGAAAAATCGGTAAAACATATATGGACAAAGATATGTGGAAATACGTTGACCCACCTCAGCGAACATCCGCTGTTAATAACATGATATGAGCGAAACTAATGGAACTAAAAATACGAAATTTGGTCCGAATATTTTATAATAATAAAAATATAATGATATAAATGTGAGAAAATATGTTTTTTTGGTCAAGTTGTAGAAAAATGTTATGTGTTCGTGGTGAATATGTATGAATTGATACAGTCGAATAAAACACATTTGTGTGTTAAAACAGTCCTCATGCATACATATTTGTGGAAATATTTGAAAAAGTAATTGACAATCACGTGGAATTTAGCAAACAAATTTTGTTTTAAATTCCTGGCCACCACTGTATATTTAGCTTTAAGTTAATTTTTTCTTTAAGTCTTACTTTAACTTTTTATTTAGTTTTTGCGAGCCAATCGTTGCTTGGCCTTTAAAAAAGTAAAGTTGATTTTTGATAATTCTTTTGGTTTTGTATCGAGCCCTTTTTAATTCGCTTTTTAATAAAACAACCATTTTGTACAACCAACAATAGTTGAAAAAAATCAAAGGAAAGAGTTTTCATTTTTCAATAAAACAAAACAAAATTGCTTTGTATAAAACAACCCCCTTTCTTTTTATTTAAATAAACCAAGTTGTTTGGAAACTTGGTGGAGAAATTTGCAGGTCCCACAAAACTTGTACACACTTGGTGGATTAACATTTGGTCCTTCGAACCGGATTTTTGTGTTCCACTCATCAAACCAGAATTACGAATGTCGAACACTGTTTCCAAAGATTGAAATCGGGATGATATAAAAGTGTCCATTTCTCGCCATTTCGGTATCTCTTTCTTATTTGTCACACTCTGTTCCCACAATGACAAAGTGAGGACTGGTAATTTAATGGAACACAGATATACAAAAATAGGGTCCCATGTAGAGATATCTATATCATGTAAATTCAAGACCGAAATGCAATTATTGATGTCCCTTTGAAGCCTTTTTATATCTTTAGCCGATTCAGTTTTAACCGGTGAAAGGTTGAATAAAATCTTAAGTTGGCTGTTGACCAAAATGTTATTTTCATAAGCTTCGCTTAGATTATCCAGGCATTTTGAAATCCTTGATTTGTCAAAGGCGAATCCTTAACAATTTCCAAAGCATCGTTAGATGTGAATTGTCTTAAATAAAACAATTTCTCAACTCCCGACAAGTCAAGGAAAAATCAAATAAGACAGTTTCAAAGACTGAATGGCACGGACATGCAATACATTCTCATGAATTAGGTTTTTGACAACAGACTTAGGTTTTTGGCTCTCAGTTACCTATCTAGTTGTTGTCTATGCTTATAGTGCTGTTTATTTTAGTAAACAATATTCGTCATTCGAACACGTTAAGAAATTTGTGAAAGATTTTTATTTTGGAAAAAACATTTTTTTATTCTTTTTATACAAAATTGCTGCGATCAAAATATTATTTCAATTTTAACATTCTTCAGTTTATCAATTAATTCGTAATTTATGGGAATCGGGGGTTAAAAGTTTTAAACACCATTTTCGTAGAATTGCCGGAGGTTTGAAATACACATTTGAGGAATTTTCTACATTGTTAGCGCGAATAGAACCTTGTTTGAATTCGAGACCTTTATGACCATTATCGGAAATTGTTGACTGTTTAGATTGTTTAACGCCAGGCCATTTTCTTACTGGTGGCCCACTATTAGCACCTCCTGAAGTTGAAGTTTTGGAAGCTCCAATATCTATTCTAAATCGTTGGCAGAGAGTTAAAGCCTTGAATCAACGTTTGTGTGCTAGATGGAAGGATGAATATTTGAAGGATTTGCAAAAACGTAATAAATGGAAATATGTGCGGAAAGACATGCAGATCGGTGATATGGTAGTCATTCGGGAAGATAACTTGCCTACAAACGAATGGCGTTTAGGTCGCGTAGAAAAGCTGAATATTCGTAAGGATGGCCACGTTAGAGTTGTTGAGTTAAGGACAGCACGTGGCTCAATAGTAAGACCAGTTGTGAAGTTAGTGGTACTTCCAACTGACTAGTCGTTTTTAATTTTTTTCCTACAGACATTTTTCAGAAACAATATGTTAAATCCTCGCAATAATGCTGAAGGTCGTCAAACCTCAAAAAAGATAATTTGACGGATTTGCCTCAAAAATCATCCCTTAAAATCCTGCCACAAATTTTTGCAAGTAGACTATGAAGAGAGAATGCGACTGGTCTCCATTTATCGCTATTGCGCGGGCTGTTTGGCTCACGACCATACTTGGCGTACTTGTGAAAGTACGGGCCGATGCGGACGATTTGGTGACATGCACCACACATTGCTTCATAAGGAAGGAAGAGGTCTTTGTCCACGCACAGAAGAAACCAGCGTCATCGTCGAGGAACTAATTCGTCCGATCGCCGAGAGTCAACCGAACCCAGTTCGTCGAGAAGCTCTACCAGGGATCGTCGGTTAACAAATGGTCATGAGAGCGAGAGTCCTAGCACGTCTCAAGCCCTTGTTTTAAGGAAGAACAAGGACCCTAACGCCCGCCGCAGACGTAACCGTAGGACAAAAAATGCGTTTAAAAGGAGCACCGTCGCAGGAACCGTGATGGGACCACCAATAATGAGGTTTATTGAGGTTTATGCCGAAATCGAGCGGAATCTGAACATGATGGCACCACCGAGATCAGTCGATGGTAGTGTTTTAATCGAATTTCCAGGGCTGCAATTGGCAGATCCGCATTTTAATTCATCGAGTGCAGTAAATCTTTTATTGGGTGGTGACGTCTATAGCCGAATTATAAGAAATGCCGTGTATGGAGGGTCCTTCGGCAAACCACTTGCACAATACACAATTTTTGGCTATATCATTTCTGGATTGTGTTCATCTTAGAGTTTGTATGGAATTACATTCTTCGTTATTTTTTAAATTGTTTAAATAATGAACAAGAATTAAATTTTTGTATTTTATTCTTTTTTAGTTTTCTTATTTTTTGGTCTTTGGATAGCTTCACAAACTTGGATTACTATGGGATGGAATCATCACATTTAAATATTTATTACTTTGTTTTGAAATAAATGGAATTTTGAAGTCTTTTGAATTTTTTGAAGTTTTTCGTTTGCTCTTTTTTCTATTTTTATTAGCTTTAGGTTTTCTACAATTGGTTTTTGAGTTGCTGTACAGCAAGGGCGCCGGAATGTTCATGTCTGAATGGATGGTATTGGTTTGCCCATCTATGTCCTGTTGGGGGATGATGTTGCCATCAACAATTTGAATTGACTGCCAACTATAAAGCGCTGCTATGATATATATTTAGCTTTAAGTTAATTTTTTCGTTAAGTCTTACTTTAACTTTATATTTAGTTTTTGCGAGCCAATCGTTGCTTGGCCTTTAAAAAAGTAAAGTTGATTTTTGATAATTCTTTTGGTTTTGTATCGAGCCCTTTTTAATTCGCTTTTTAATAAAACAACCATTTTGTACAACAAACATTAGTTGAAAAAATCAAAGGAAAGAGTTTTCATTTTTCAATAAAACAAAACAAAATTGCCCCCCCAACCCCCTTTCTTTTTATTTAAATAAACCAAGTTGTTTGGAAACTTGGTGGAGAAATTTGCAGGTTCCACAAAACTCGTATACACTTGGTGGATTAACAAATGCATGTTTTTTCTCGAACGTCCAAATAAAATGTAGACTAATTATCTATTAGAATCGCACATTTTGCTGTAAAATTGCATTAATTTGGTAGTGCATATTTTATTAATAATGCATATTTAGTTATATTTAAGTTCAAAATGCATATTTATGTGCATTTTATTCAAGTTTTTAATAAAAATAGAATTTTTTGTCGTCAATGGGCAACATATTTGTCGAATTTGTTATAGAAATAGCTCCAAATGTTGTCGACTAACTTCTTCATTTCTATGAGCAATTAAAAATTATCATTTCAAAAAATTTCGCTTCAAAAAAGTTCAGAGTTATGTTGTTTCATTATAATATGCAATTTCAATTTTTAAGAGATTTCGTTATCGAACGATTTTGTAACTTCATATAGATACAAAGTTTTACCGCAGTCATTTCCCAGCAGTTATATGAGAGTAGTGATTTTACCTATAATAGGGTGACAGCAAGTTACGTAACTAGCTACGTGGCTAGTTATTTTAACACGTGAATGTCCCAAGCAGAGGGTCAATTGATCCTTTGTATTACTTAGAGACGAATGCATTACTTAGATTACTTAGAGGCACTTAAGTGACAATTGTCTTTACGCTAGATTACATGGGATGCATAAAGTAACTAAATGACCCAAAATATATCAATTGGAGTCAGTCAAGTCATCAAACATTAGTCTATAAGGGATAGATTTACTACTTTCTTTACTGCTGGGTTATTACTTTATAGCTCGATCAAAATATTGATGATTTTAAAAGACAATTTTCTGAAAATAAGTGAATTCACTTAATTGAGGCTTTGCGATAAAGCAATAAATCTGAACAATTTCTGCCGTTTTCGATTTTTTTTAAAACAAAAAAATTTGGTCAATTTGTAATTTTAACTTCGAAACTACTGAGCCCATTATAACGCAATAAATAGCGGATTAAAGGTTATGTAACTTTAAACTTTTCTAAGTTTATTTTTGTAATATCGGAATAACCCTTTTTGAGTTATCATAACTTATGTGGAGAAACGTCTAAAAAATTAACGATTTTACAAAAAAAAAATGTTTAAAAAAACTTTTGCATAGAATTTAAAAATTTGGACAATAACTACTGGAACCACAATACATCAAAATTGTGTATTGGTTTAGAAAGCCTCTAAATTTTTTTCGATTTTGTTGCCTGTGCTATTGTTGAATTTGAAAAATTACGCAAATAAAATATACATTTTATGAAAGCTTAATTCTTTGCCTCTAGGTACTAAAGTACTAGGATCTAACCTAAACAGTTTTTTTAAAAATAACTCAAAGTTTTGAGGGGGTTTCAAAATCTTTTAAAACGGTTTTAGTATGTCCTCACCTAGGCCTACAACCCCCATTAGGCCGATTTTCAAGTACTGATAAAAAGTGTTATTTTGTAGCAGAGTGTTATTATTTAATGTTGTTTAGAAATTTAGAAAAAAAATTATCAATTACTTGCAATTACTTTACCAATTACCAATTATATGTAATTGGTAATTACCATATACTAATTACAGTAATTGGTAATTGATAAAAGCCAATTACCAATTACTTATAATTGTAATTGGTATTTGTTGGTTGCCAATTACAAAATGTAATTGGATTTGTAATTGGCAAATTTCAATTACAAATTGCTAGTAATTGGTATTTTTCATGTTGAGCAGCCAGTTTGAGATTTTTATCGAAATTGATAAGAGAGTGATCGATGTTTTCTGGTGTTCTTAGCGGTATGTTTTCCGAGCAATGTGTACTGAGGTATTTTTTATATTTGAGCCAATTTATTCTTGTGCCTGCCATCGCTAAAATACCAGTCGGGGATACAATTTCTAGGAGGCTCAATAAAGTAACAAAAGTGGGTGAGTGATCTGAAGATAGTTCCAGCGAGGATTCAATTTGAATCATTTCTCTAGGAATATTTTTCATCACACTAAAATCAATTAACATCCGGTATTTTTCGTGGGTCAGTAGGCCAGTAAGTAGGTTGGCTGCTCGAAAGCACATTCAAATCCATTTTAGAAATTGTATCGAACAAAACACGACCTTTAGGGGTAATCAGTCATGATCCCCAGAATGTGTGCTTAGCATTATAATCGCCAGCAACCAGGAAACGGGGGTCTAGTGATTTAAAAAATCTATTATATTGACTTTCTGTAATTGAAAATCTAGGGGGTGAGTATATCGATGAAATCACTAAGTTTCGATGAAAATCTTCAAGACAGATTGTAGTAGCTTGAAGATAATCTTCCCAAAAATCACACATTAAGTAGTGTTTGATTCGAGCTTTTATTAAAATTGCCGAGCCTCCGCATGCTTTACCTCTCGGATCTTTGGTGTCATATATTACGTATCCATTTATTCGAAATGAACTTCTGGATCAAATAAAACTAAGGCCCTAATTTTGTAAATCACGTCACCAAAGTGATATTTAAGTGCAAAGCAAAAACAACAATTCACACATTTCAAAAATTTGTTTTTGTTTTATGTACAAATTGTGAACCAAACAAACGCACAAAAATTCAAGCGTTGATTTTCCTTTCATAATTTGAAAATTGTGTACACAAAACAAAAACAAATTTTTAAAATGTGTGAAATGTTGTTTTTGCTTTGCACATAAACATCACTTTGGTGACGTGATTTACAAAATTAGGGCCTAAATTATAAACTCTATTGAGTAGAGTGGCGAGAGGGGTGTTGAGTTAAAATAAAGGCCAATCTACAATAGAGATTATAATTATAATTACTTGCCGTAATTATAATTATAGGGTTGAGATAAATGAAAAGAGTGGGTTAATTGTTCTTTTCAATATTTAAATGGTGTAGCTCGCCAGTTTTATTTATTGTTGATGATTCGGTTTACAATTGTAGGTTTTAAGGAATACGATTTTAGGTAATTTAAGTTTTTAATTTATATAAATTACAAATTTATATTTCACAGGTTTTAAAGGTTTTAAATGCAAGTTATAAAATGAGGGTTTAAGCTTTGAATGCTAAAAATTGAAGTTTGAACTTGAACCGCGGTTTCGGTTCAATCACTTAGTTCAGTCAAACACCGCAGAATAAAAATGAACAACTGAACAAAAAGAACAAACTTGTTCATTTATTTGTAATGAATAAAAATGAACGATCAGTAAAAAGAACGTTATGCTCAACTCTAGTTTATTTCCTTTAAATAAACCGGATATTATTGATTGCAATAAAAGCTGTTTAGTAGTTTAAAATTTGTAACGAATCTTTATTTATTTAAAATGTACAACAACAACAGTTCAAATAGTCACTCAGTGTTTTTAATAAAAACTTTTTATACACGTTTATCAATTCGCAGAAATACACAGTGTGTATACTTATAAAGTGTGTGTGTATTACACACACACTTTATAACAGTGATGTTCAAAAATAAAAATGAAGATATTTGGTGAGAGAGCTACCCAGCAAACATAATGTCAAACACTTAAAATAATAACAAAATGAAAGTTTAAATTTAGAATTTTTGTCAAATAAAACCAATTTATTAAATGAATATAATTTAAATTTTAAGGAAATGAAAGAATATACATTATACGGCCGAAATACTCTCAAATTTTTTATTTATTTTTAACTTTGTTTTTTTTGTGTTCAATTGTAATTGAAACGCGTGTGTTTGCTATGCTCCATCCAAAAACCAACCAACAACAATGCTTATTGAATTTCTGAAAAAATGAGACATTTATTACGCTCTTTATAAGAGCGTAACAAATGTGTTTAAATTTTTTAAACAATTGTTGTATGGGATGAACATCACTGCTTTATAAGTATACACCAGTGATGTTCACGCCATACAACAATTGTTTGAAAAATTTACACACATTTGTTATGCTCTTTTAAAAACTCTTGTTCATTCATCGCTGAGAATGCGAAGAAACCACATGTGACGGACTATCGCAAATTTTTTCAGAAATTTATTAAGCATTGTTGTTGGTTGTTTTTGTTTGAAGCATAGCAAACACAAGCGTTTCAATTGCAATTGAACACAAAATAACAAAGTCAAAATAAATAAAAAATTAAATAGAATTTAGGCCGTATAATGCATATTTTTTCTTTTCCTTAAAATTTAAATTACATTCATTAAATAAATTGGTTATATGTGACAAAAATTCTAAATCTAAACTTTCATTATTTTGTTCTTATTTTAAATGTTTGACATTATGTTTGCTGGGTAGCTCTCTCACCAATACATCTTCATTTTTATTTTTGAACATCACTGGTATACACTCCCTGTAGTTCATTGCACTAGTTCCGCTACGTCGAATTCGTTGGCCACTAAGAACTACTACTAGTGAATTTTCAACCCACTCGCAACATTATTGACTGGTGAATTTAACACGGGGATGTTATTGCAAGTGGCCGATTGGCACACTCTGCATAACACTTCACTATTAAATTCAATAGTGAAAAAAAGAAAAAATAAATTTTTCTGAGAGCGGGGTTGAACACATAACCTCTCATTTTTTAGTCAAATGCTCTAACCACTAAACCACAGAGCACTTATTTGTACTGCTCTCTAATTGTTATTAAGAATAACATGTGAATCTACTCTCTATTTTTGCATTTTCTTCATCATCACTGAGAATGAAAACACAAACGGCCACATTCAGCATTACATGTGGCCATCGAAGTGGTATATTTTCGAAGATTTTATTTTTCTTGAATTTATTTTCAAAAACTTAGGACAAATAGCTGACTATTGCTTATTACTGAATATGCTGGTGAAATTTAGTGCAAGAGACTGCTGGGACTGTAAAGACCTGCACAAGCTGCATTGTTAAACATGAAGACAATTGCCACATGATGCTTTTGTCATGTCATGTTAAGTTTTCCCTAATTAGTTTGCCACGTAAAAAACATAAGGTAAACATGTTATATATCAATGGATAGAGGATTTTGTCTACTTTTTAATAATGTATATAACTTTTGACAATTAAAAAATTCATGGAATACTTTTTTGAAAAATATGACAAAAAATGCTTTTTATTGAGTTTTTGCATAGATACAAATTTTTTAAATTATAATAACATTTTTATTTATGAATATTTTTTAATGAAATTTTACACTTGTATAGATTTTTTTATTGAAAATAAGAACAAAGTTTGAAATTTGTAATCACGAATCCCGCAATTCCCAAAAAAGGATTGAAAAATTCCAAAAATAGTATATTTTCGTTTTTTGGCTATAATATACACACCAGGGGCTGGGTTATCGGAACACTTTACAAAATAATTATGAACATATTGGGCCATCTAAAATGGGTTACTATATTTTGATATCGACTATGCGATTTGAGAATTTTTGCCATAAAGTTGAATTTTACATAAAAAATAGGCGTTTTTTAATGGACTTGGTCCCCTTGGTATCAAAAATTATAATTTTTTTCATTTAAAATATTTGTCGTTAATTTAGCTTTTCAAAGAGTATAAATTCATTATACATCCTCTTAGAAATTTTTTAGATAACTGAAAAAGAATAAAAGTACTTTTTTCGCAAAAAAATAACGAAAATCGCGTTTTTAAATTTTTTTAAATTAAAATGCATGTAACTTTGGACTCAGTCATGATTTTTAAGAAATTCTTCCTTTATTTGATATATACAAATAATTGTTAATATGTTGTTAATCCTATAAAAGAAAAATGGAGAAAATCGGTAAATATTTGGATCCGCGGTCATCAAAAACTGGAGTAGGGTGGGTAAAAATGTTGAAAATTTAATTTTCAAATGCGGATATCTTCTAAGCTATAAGAGATAATTGATAACTACGACAAGGTTTTATGTAGTGCTCAATGAGAAGATTCTATATATGTAATCGGAACACAAATGAAGAAATAGTATCATTTTTAAAATTGACCATACCCGAGGTGTCCTACTTTGGGGACCCTTGGCCCAGCTCCTGGTGGGCTCATGAGGCCAACACTTCCCCTTTGAGCATGTGAAATTTCATTCAAATCGAAGTAAGGGTTTAGAAGTTACAGATTTTTTTCCCTGTTTTTTTTCTCATACCACTGTGCGGTGTTTAATTAAAGCAAATGAAATTAAAGTTTTATACTTTAATTTCATTTGCTTTAATTTCGTTAATCGTTAACTGTGTTTTCACTACAGTGAAGAGGCATTTATGGAGTGAAGTTTTTAACATATTTAATGATATTAAAGACAACGATGAAGTTATTAAAAACTTCGTTTATTATACTCGTTGTAAAAACGTGTTTAAATTTAATGAAGTGTCTCTGAATCTTTCGCGGCATAATTGCTACAAAAATTATAAATCATCGAAAATGTTCCAATGGAACAAATTCAACTGCCTAACGATCTGAAGAAGAAGTGTAGGTCATTTATTAATGCTTTTATTGTGTAGCTTCACAGAAAAAAAGTTTTATAGTTCTTTATGTTATTCAAAAATGTTTATAATTTTTCTTGGAAAATATTTATGTAGGTACATAATTTTTTATATTTTTCAGCTAGACATTGAGAAAATATGACGAAAGATAATGTTATTATGTTGCTCTAATGTTATTGGATTAATTGAATTCTTTACGTTTCGACTTTTCGATACATTTAGAAATATTGGCCAATATTGGGATATTATATAAAAATATTTGAACTACATAAATCATTGGTTCATGTACAATTTTATAATATTTAAGAACATGTTCTTATTCTGAATGAAAAAAGTTTGGAAAAAAAATTCATATTCGATTAATGATTAATAATATTTATTAAAAAGTTCATTTTAATTATGAATTTCTTTTTTCTGTGTTACACTTTATTATTTACATATATTTTTTAAAAATCCTTATATTATTTGTTCTAAATATTACAAAAACAAGTAAGAGTGCTATATTCGGCTATGCCGAATCTTATATACCCTTCACCTTTGTTGTGGATGCATTATTATTTTTTATAATTAGTATATATGTATGTACAATGTACATATGTATGTATGTACAATGTACATACATATATACTAATTATAAAAAATAATAATGCATCCACAACAAAGGTGAAGGGTATATAAGATTCGGCATAGCCGAATATAGCACTCTTACTTGTTTTTTACTAGCCTAATGGCTTAAGTCACCAGAATTGTATTATATTTATTAACCATGGAAATTATTGAATATATTTTTTTATACCCTTCATATATAAGTTTGTCATTCCGTTTGTAATTTCCATTTTCCAATTTTGCAGGGTTTAGATGTCAATGAACAATTTCCAAATGGTGACGATGATTTTAATGAAATTTTTGAAGGCCATTTAAGCTCAAAACATGGATCATTAAAAAATTCCGTTCCGACACGATGGAATTCATTATTAACAAGTAAGAGTGCTATATTCGGCTATGCCGAATCTTATATACCCTTCACCTTTGTTGTGGATGCATCATTATTTTTTATAATTAGTATATAGGTATGTATGTACATTGCCCACTTTCAGCTTACAGCATCCTAAATTTATCAAGAACACAAAAAACAACAACAACGCCAAACGAAACAGAACACCAAAAGAAAAAACAAAAACAAAATACGCAAGGCAATGAAACCAACACACATCCAAACATACGTTTAATTGTATAAAAAACAACAACAACGCCAAAAGAAACAAAACACAAAAGAAAAACAAAATACGCAAAGCATGCACATTCAAACATACGATTTGTTGATTTTTTGTCAAAAAAAACAACACACAACCAAACAAAAGCAAAGTAAATTAATAAAGTAGCGACAGTACTACAACAAATAAAACATTTACAAAAACCACAAGCAATTTTGTTTTTGGTTTAAGGTCTGAGCTGTCAAAGTTGCCTGTTGTTGTTTTTGCTTTTGGGCTTGTTGTATTTTTCGCCACAACAACCACAAGTGAATTGACAGTTCAGACCAAAGTAAAAAAAATAGTCAGCTGTTCTACTGAGTCTACTTTATTAATTTACTTTGAACAAAAGTTTAGTTGTATAAAAAACAACAACAACGCCAAAAGAAACAAAACACAAAAAAAAAACAAAATACGCAAAGCTTGCACATCCAAACATACGTTTTGTTGTTTTTTTGTCAAAAAAACCAACACACAACCAAACAAACGTTTAGTTGTATAAAAAACAACAACAACGCCAAAAGAAACAAAACACAAAAAAAAACAAAATACGCAAATCTTGCACATCCAACCATACGTTTTGTTGCTTTTTTGTCAAAGCATGCAATACATTGTGTTTTTTGATGAAATTTTCAGAGGTTGTCTCGGATTTTTGCTCATATCTCCGTTATTTATGGACGGATTTTGCTGATTTTAAATAGCAAAATTCTCGAAAGTATGTCTGACAGAATTGTTGAAGATTTGGATCCCGGAGATATCTGGGGCCTTCAGAAAATTGAATTCAACAGACAGACAGACGGACAGACAAACAGACGGACATGGCTTAATCGACTCCGCTATCTATAAGGATCCAGAATATATATACTTTATAGGGTCGGAAATGAAAAATGTAGAAATTACAAACGGAATGACAAACTTATATATACCCTTCTCACGAAGCTGAAGGGTATAAAAAAATATAATTCTAAATAATATTTCTCAGATTTTCACTGTTCAGCAGTTGTGTACAATTTCATTCTGCTTTGCAATTTTATTTTGCCTAACAATGCGACACTTGTTAACATCAATTCAACTCAAGCTACCACACATAATAACAGCAACATCAATAGTTATACACGGTACAACACGGTTTTCGTGGCGATGACATGACAACATGGTTTTCGCGGCGCGATGATATTGAACAACATGATGTGCGCGTCGACACAACAAAACAAAGCATCAAATTTTGAAGTAAGACATTTTTCTACAAAATGTTGTCTTGTGCAGGCCTTTAGTATGCTACACATTTGCTCCTTTTCACGATTTTGTTTCCCTAATTTTAACAAATTGACCATGTAAGTGGTGCGAAGCGATGACCATTTCACTTTTGCCTCATTTACATCCACACCATCAATTCCTAGCTCATCTACGACACTTCGCCATCCGTCTACTTTCGTTAGTTTACAATCTGGTGAAGCGAAATCCCAGAGCCCATTATGCTGATTTTCTTTGTCGACGAGACTACAAATTGTTGGAATCAGTGTCGTCGACAATAATAATATCCTCGATCATAATTTTACTAAACAAATTAAACGAATGCCAAACAAATTTATTCAATACAAAACAAACAATAAAAACTCAAATGTCGATAACTACATGCGGTCGCAAATGTTATATACAAAATTCTAGCTTTTACATATTTTGTGACACCTACATGCGCATGTAAAAATATTTTAAATGTAAAAATTCACATATTTGACCATTTATAGTTTAAAATATTCAGCCCCTGAGCCTTCGTAATTTCATTAGCAGTTTAATTTTTCACTATCAATATGACATAATAAGGGTTCTCATGTAAACGCTTATAAGCCTCGCAAACTGTGCAATTTGTGCATTTTTACACTCTCGCAAATGAAATGTCAAAAAATGTATGGAAATTCGTTTGCACAACTCCGATAAGTTTGCGCGACAATTTAGACTCGCAAACTTGAATTTATTGTGCATTTGATGAATCAGCTGCTTTTGTTTACTTTTATTTATAAGAAATAAAAATCAAATAAAATATAAAAATTTTGTGCATGTGAAAATTGTGTAACTTTGGAACAGAATGATTGTATTAAATGACATTGTGTATGAAAACATTAACCAACAGCTAGAACATAAACAAAGTCCTCCAAACTATGTATACCACCGTTTGTTCCAAAGATTTAACTTTCATTCAACATTTTAAAATTAAAATTTATACAATTTGAAAAAAAATTATTAAAGCTTTTGTTGAATTTATGTATTTTTATTTGACAAATATAAATGTTCTGTATAAACTTGCACAAAATTGAAAAGGTGGGTTCATGAAACATGTCGCGCAAATTTGCCCATTTGCACAAATGGGAAACTTAAGCGTTTAAATGAGTACCCTTAATATATTTTTTTGGTTTTTCTATTTAAAATATCGATTTTGCAAAGAATTTTCATTACTTTGTTGCAATTGCTCAATTAGTTTAATTTGCCGTATTATTTTTTCATAACCTTCACTAATTAAACCGTTCTTTATTTTATCTCTCATTCTTCAAACTTGTATGAAAAATGTGGCGAAAACATTAAACAATTTTCAATTGGGGACGATAATGGATCAAATTCCTTGCATTGTATTACAATTTCAAAACAAAAAATATGTAGAAGAAGTTTTAAATCAGAAAACAGCTTTGTTGGATCAGCTGAATTGCTTACAAATGATTTATTTACTTTTTGTACTTTGTGCAATACTGGTTTCAAAAAACGCCAAATTACAATCATTATATTAATTAAACCTCTGCATGAATGGATTTGTAGTTAAGTAGTACATGTGTACTTGTAAAGTATGTGCTCTTACTCGAACTATATTTAAAAATAATGTTCATATTTTTGGGAACAACTAAATTATCGAATATGTATTTGTTGTTACTCGCCTTTATGTTTACTAGTTAATTACAGGTTTGTTTTACACTCGCACTCTCCACATACAAGAAGAGAACATATCGAGTATCAAGCTACAACCAAACTTCTCGAGGTACTTGCAGTACTACGTGAAGTTTGGCAAATACAATTTAAATTTCATATTTTTTTATTTTTACTTTATCAAGAATAAAATATGTATTTATCTGATGATTTTAATGAAATTTGGCTTGTTTTATTTCTAATGCACAATATACAAATGTAAATGCCGTTAATTACATTAATACATTACTATAATCTCTACCAAGGCGAATTTATACAAGGTGGAGTCAGTCAAACAGCTGATAATTTTTTTTTTCGCTTTTTGGTTTTAACAGTTGTCAAAGCTTGTTTTTATATTTAAATATCTACATATTCTAATCGTATTAACAAACTATTTATTTTTTACATAAATAAGTAAAGCTCTCACTATACAATTATCTACACTACATTAAGTTTTAATACATATTTGTTTATTTTTTCATTTTTGTTTTTTTGACATTTGTTAAGACCAATTGTTGTATTTGTAGAACTGATAGCACCTTGTATAAATTCGCCTTGATCTCTACTGTATAATACACAAAAATACTTGCAGTACCACATGAAGAGAACATGAATTTTAAGGTACTTCTTTTTTTGTTGTTCACATATCATTTGTTCTTTTTTTTCGGTACTCTATTAACTTCGGCTACTTACTTATTCGTATTTAATAAGCAAACATTCTCTTCACTTCCCTACTTGTGCTCTGAGTAAGAGTACAAATAAATACTACATTCGACGGCGAGTTTCACACATGAAGAAAAAAACTTACTCGCTGCAGATGTCTAATATTAATCACTTAAATGCTTGGCTTTGTAGCATTGCTGGCAAGGCGAATCTATAGAAGGTGACGACAGAAGAACAGCTGATTATTTTTTTTATTCAGTTGTTTAGACAAGTGAACTGTCAATTCACTTGTGTTTGTTGTGGCGAAAAATACAACAAACCCAAAAGCAAAAACAACCACAGGCAACTTTGACAGTTCACTTATCTTTTTACAAAAACAAAGTACCTGTTGTTTTTGTACATGTTGTATTTGTTGTAGTTCTGTCTTCACCTTCTATAGATTCGCCTTGATTGCTGGTTTGACGAAATTGACAACCATCGAGTATCACAAGCCTTCAAGAGTTGGTGGGGCTCCTTTTTTAATTTCAAAATAGCCATTTTTGAAACCAAAATTTCGAGGCTATAGAGTAAATAAAAAGGCTAAACTGCCAACAATAGTGTACGACTTGGTAAAGTAATTTTTTGCTAGGAGAAAATACAATTTATAGGTATATAACAAATTATATAGAACAAATTAGTACGAAGATAAATGAGTTCTTACCAGACTTTCCACATTTGGAATATACTTCTTAACATCTTCATCATCAATCACTTTTATATTTTGGTGGTCTGTATTAAAATCTTGGGATTTAACTTGTTTTGATTTCAATATTTTACTGCCTTCAGCTTTGCCAAATAATCCTCTTTTTTCAGCAGTTTGTATAAGATATTTCGCATTTAATCGAGTTATGTCTTTTCGCTGCAACAGCGAAAGAAAACAACCGTTATCTTGGGTTCGAAGACAATTATCTTGATTTTTACAAAGATCAGGCAAATCTACACATATAAATTCATCAATATCGGGAAGTTTTACTTCCTCGTCATTATCGATGCCACAATTTTGGTCCACTGTTACCATTATGCACTCAGATTTTGCATTTTGGTGGGGCTTATTTTCAACTGAAGTTTTTTGCTTTCTGGGCGAATTTGCGTTCATTGCAGCCGAAGGTATATTTGCAGCTTCTGCCTCTTCTAATGCTTCCAGTCGCTTTTTTTCTAAAAAAGCATCACGATGTTTCTTCAATGCTGTCTTGTTAATGATGTTCATGGTTTGTTCTACCATTTTTTGGTTTTCACTATTTACGACCGAATGCGTTTGATAGAGCAGAAATTGGATTTGAGGACGAGACATCGCCATACGTAAGGTAAGGAGCTGTTCCTCCAAAATTAGGGAGACTCGTTGCTTTCCATCATCACTTATAGAAGATTCTGTTAATATTTCGAGCATCCCTAAATCTCCTCCTCGGGAGCATATTAAATCAATTGGATCTGATATGGCACTAAATGAATTTGGTGGATTCGCAAAGATGCCGACAACAGTCCGAAATCTGTTCGACTCTAAAGGAAACGATGTAAACGATTCCCCAAATAGTCGAATATTATTAATGCATAGATCTTCCATATATTTCCTGAACCGTTTAAGATTTGATCCTGAGCCGTAAACATAAAAATTATTAACTTGATTCACGGAATAAAACAATGCAGCTAAATAAGCTGTTGATCGAGGTGAATCTATATGTGTTTGTAAGATATCGCCGTTCAAATCAAAAAAGCTAAGTAATCTTGCCATTACTGCTGGTCCTAAAGAGAAAGTTCGATCCTAGAAAAGTAATAAAATAAAATATGATATTATTTTCTGATAAGGTACATAAACAATAACAGTAGTATATTTTAAGAAATTTCCTAAAAATAACGTATAATTTAAATCTATGGTTGAGTGAAAAAAATGATGGATCTATAGTGTATTGTTTCAATGGTACGTTGTAATGCAGTTTAATTATCCAGCTGAGGTATGACTCTATCTGCCTAGGTTCGATTCAGAGGTCTGTTTCCTTTGAAATAAAAACACGTACTATATTTTTAGGTGGTATATAAAAATATTAAAAATTTAAATTTACTACTTATTAAATACTTAAATCTACGAAGTTATTCAGTAATTTAAATGCGTTGAAACGATGAAACGTTGTAGCGGCGGGACGGTAGAAACTTATACGATATTGAAACAGCGGAGTTGGGACACAAGGTGAGTGGTGAAGCGATGATGGAAAAACGGTTGATCCTCGGCTTAGTGAAAAGAAAAAACAAACGAGAGTTTGTAGTGAAATATTACAAAAAGTTCGGGTTGTTTAGCAGACTAATATCTACAGTCGCCTAAACTACAATTATTTCAAGAAGAATTCTTGAATTCGGATACGAATGCAAAAATACGATTGTAAGAAAAATTCGGGAGTTCTTACGATCGGCAAACTACAAGAGCAGGTATTGGGTTAGCTTTGGGCTTACTTCGGAAGTGCAGCACGAAGGCAATAACAGCTCTCCCGTTTATCATAAAACTCTGACTATGTAATCATATTTTTATTATTAGAACATAATCAGACGAAATTTGGCGTTTTTAATTCCACCTGTTTCGGCCATATCTTGTAATTAACAGCGGATGTTCGCTGAGGCGGGTGAACGTATTTCCACATATCTTTGTCCATATATGTTGTACCGATTTTTCCAAAAATTTTTGAGCAACTAAAAATAGCAATACAGTAATTTTGACTTACCTGCACAACCAACTTTGCACGATATTTTGTGCAGGTAAGTTAAAAATGCAGTTAACCTTAATGCACTTACCTGCTCATTGATGCTGGTAAGTGAATTTACAGTTTACTGCCCAAAAAAGCAGCTAACGACAAATAATTTATGTGAAGCTTTGTGATTTGTCCGTCTAAAAATAACGTCAAATTGCTATTTTAGCTACTTTTAAAATTATTAAGAAGTTTACAACATATCTTTTTATTCAAAATCCTTTTTTCTTATTTTGTTTTGATTTAATTTTGTATTAGGCCGCTAAATGACTTTTTTTTCATGAAAATCAGCTATATATTCCAAAAGTATTATGCACTTATCTTAAATGTGCAGGTATGAATAATGCACTTAAATTAACTAATTTATATGGAGTTTGGTAAATAAATATACAAAACACAAGTTTTGTGCACTTATATGCAAAATGCTCTTAAGTGAAAGGCAGGTAAGTCAAAACTACTGTACTAAATTTCTTTTGTTTTGGCACTATAGCACTTAAAAAATGCATATATTTGTTCCTAAATAGCTGGCCGACACTGTATATACATTATACAGTAGTTTTGACTTACCTGCCTTTCACTTAAGTGCACAAAACTTGTGTTTTGTATATTTATTTATAAAACTCCATACAAATTCGTTAATTAAAGTGCATTGTTCATACCTGCACATTTAAGATAAGTGCATAATACTTTTGGAAGCTATAACTGGTTTTCATGAAAAAATTTCATTTAGCTGCTTAATATAAAATTAAATCAAAACAAAATAAGATAAATACGATTTTGAATAAAAAATTGTGTTGTAAACTTCTTAATAATTTTAAAAGTAGCTAAAATACCAAATTTGTCGTTATTTTTAAAGGGAAACATCACAAAACTTCATGTAAATTATTTGCCTTTGGACAGTATACTTAAGCGCACAAAACTTGTGTTTTGTATATTTATTTATAAAACTCCATACAAATTCGTTAATTTAAGTGCATTGTTCATACCTGCACATTTAAGATAAGTGCATAATACTTTTGGAAGCTATAACTGGTAACTTTTGGAAGCTATAAGATAAGTGCATAATACTTTTGGAAGCTATAACTGGTTTTCATGAAAAAATTTCATTTAGCTGCTTAATATAAAATTAAATCAAATCAAAACAAAATAAGAAAAATACGATTTTGAATAAAAAATTGTGTTGTAAACTTCTTAATAATTTTAAAGTAGCTAAAATACCAAATTTGTCGTTATTTTACAAAACTTCATGTAAATTATTTGCCTTTGGGCAGTAAACTTAAATGCACTTACCAGCATCAATGAGCAGGTAAGTTAACTGATGTAACTTAACTGCACTTTTAACTTACCTGCACAAAATATCGTGCAAAGTTGGTTGTGCAGGTAAGTCAAAATTACTGTATAATGTATAATTATATTATAATTTTTAATAATAAATTCATTATTTAAAGATTTATAGACTTTTTGATAATAAATAATATCTTTATCCAGACCCTCTGTAGCAACATTCCTCCACCATGGACATCTTATATAATGTACTTCATACATAGAATTTATTATCTCATCTCTTTTATTCATTATTAAAACGGTTTCTATCACTTTTTAATGATCAGCAAAAATGTCATCAAAATTTTTTTTACATTACGCGTTTGACTCAACATTTTTCCTTATTAACCACAAGTGAAGAAACAGAGTATAAAAAAAGTACACAAATATATTTAGAATTTTCCGGAAATGAGTCTTATATAGGAACTATACATAATTATGAACCCATAAACTGAGGGAAAAACGACGTTGCAAAATTGACAACGGTTGGTGTCATTTTGACGGTGTCACTTTTTTCCGACACCGTACGTTTACAATTTGCAAACAAACGGGTACGAATCGACAACGCAATGTTGTTAAATTATTCGCCCACATCTCAACGTGAGTTGCTCTGCTTTATTTTTATAAGAGATTTCTAATTTTATTTACATTAAAAAAAATTTAATAAATATAATGGATAAAAGTGAAGTAAATAAATGGTTTAAAAACCAAAATATAAAAGAAAGCGTAATTGTGTTTAACAGCGAATTTATGTTGATGCAGATCCAGGCAGTGGGAAGATCACCAAATCCAGCGACGACATCCTCCGAAAATTCCTGGAAACAATAAATATGCCTTCAGGTTTTGTACATTTAAAAGGAAAGAAGTCGCTGTTAATTATATATACATACATATCTGTGGACATTTGACAAGACGGCTTCTTTCTAAAACGTCAACTTTTCAGGAGAGCGAAAAAACTGTAAAAACTACTAACAAAAGTTCTTGTGTAGAAAATTAAAGAAATGTTATATATAAACATTATAGACAAATATCCAATAAACAATTAGCGCTTTTTCTTTTGTTTGAAAGAGCAATAGTTTTCTTTAAAACAGCAACAACAAATTTTAAGCTTTTTTGTCAAATGTATTTTTAGCAAACAAATTAGCTTGTATCATATAAGTCGTTTTGTCAAAATTGTTTTAATTAAATTAGAGTCGCCTTATGTAAAAACAAGTTGTTTTGTGAAATGGAAATATAAAAAAAAGTCGAAAGAAGTTGATTTGACAAACATATTTCGGTATTATTAAAAAAAAATTACTCAACTTTTTCGTTACAATAGCCACATAATTAATCAAATATAAAAATGTTTCTTTAAAAACAGTAAATATTTGATCAGGTTGAATTTTAATATAAAAATTAACTTTTAAATAAAATAATACTATTATCTTATTATAAGAAGAAAACAGTAAAAAATCATATTTTGCGATTTACTGTGTGAAACTTTATTGAGTTTCTTCTTCGTCAAGATCCAGATAGATTTTAAACGATCTTTATGCTTTAAAAAATGTGTAGATGGGTATTTATCAGTGGCAGCATATCCATCAAGACGACGAGAGTTGATGTCTAGCAGCTTAAAAGCCTATCATGGGTCTAGTGATGATTTGTACTGCAAAACTCCAGATTTACTTTACTTGTACTGCATCCATCGAACCTATTTTCATTCAAATTTTTTACCTGAAAAAGATATACAGTGAATGTCACTTAAAATCGTACACCATCGTAGTAAAATTTTATTCATTAGTTTTAGAAAGTTGATGTTTTGGAAATATTTTAAAATGCTATTTTTATATTGTGTGTGATATTACATGAATTTTTCTTTATTTTTTTCAATTTGCTCATGCACTGTATCAAACTCAAGATGAAACACAACTAGAAATGTATGGTCAATCCATTCACATCATCGAAATTTTTAGCAATCAAAGTATTTTCATCACTTGAACCATATATTTAGCCAACGATTTTTCTAGTTTATGGTCTTTGGTCGAAAACAAAGACATATTTATGTTCTTTTTTTCACATTATTGGCCATAGCCTCAAGTTTTTTACTTCATTCATTTATAGGAATTTTAATTTGTTATACCCTTCAACTTCGTGAGAAGGGTATATATAAGTTTGTCATTCCGTTTGTAATTTCCACAATATAATTTTCCGACCCTATAAAGTATATATATTCTGGATCCTTATAGATAGCGGAGTCGATTAAGCCATGTCCGTCTGTCTGTCCGTCTGTCTGTCTGTCTGTTGAAATCAATTTTCTGAAGACCCCAGATATCTCCGTGATCCAAATCTCCAACAATTCTGTCAGACATACTTTCGAGAATTTTGCTATTTAAAATCAGCAAAATCCGTCCATAAATAACGGAGATATGAGCAAAAATCCGAGACAACCTCTGAAAATTTCATCAAAAACACAATGTATTGCATGCTTTGACAAAAAAGCAACAAAACGTATGTTTGGATGTGCATGCTTTGCGTATTTAGTTTTTTGGGTGTTTTGTTTCTTTTGGCGTTGTTGTTGTTTTTTATACAACTAAACGTATGTTTGGTTGTGTGTTGGTTTTTTTGCTTTGCGTATGTGGTTTTGTTTTGACAAAAAAGCAACAAAACGTATGTTTGGATGTGCATGCTTTGCGTATTTTGTTTTCCTTTTGTGTTTTGTTTCTTTTGGCGTTGTTGTTGTTTTTTTATACAATTAAACGTATGTTTGGATGTGTGTTGGTTTCATAGCCTTGCGTATTTTGTTTTTGTTTTTTTTTTTGTGTTGTTTCGTTTGGCGTTGTTGTTGTTTTTGTGTTCTTGATAAATTTAGGATGCTGTACGCTGAAAGTGGGCAATGTACATACATATATACTAATTATAAAAAATAATAATGCATCCACAACAAAGGTGAAGGGATAAGATTCGGCATAGCCGAATATAGCACTCTTGTTTTTATTTATTCTAGTATTAAGTAGCAAAACAGCTTCTTTTCTTCTGTTTTCCATTTTTAAAAGCACTTATGTTAAGATAAGACTTAACTTTTTTAAATTTTCGTTTTTGTAAAAGAACCTCTGTCGATACAAGACGTTTTGTCAAAACGAAAATTCGCGATCAACTGATTTAAAAATCTACTTGTCTCAGACAAGTGGTAGGTTTTTCAATCTTTGCTTTCGACAAAACGACTTCTTTCGAAAGAAGCTGTTTTATCAAAAAATAATTGTTAAAAATGTGCTAAAAATAAATAGAGATAGGCTGTTTTGTCAAAAGGCAGTTACTAGTTTTTTTAAAATGATTTGAATTCTATGAGAGAAGTTGTTTTGTCAAATTGAAATTGGGGAAAACCTGAAAGAGGTCGTTTTTTCGATTGCGTATCTTATGTTTTAAAATTCATAGAAATACGGCGATAAGACCAAAAGAAGCGCATGCAAATTTTATATTTACTACAAAAATCCTGTAAAATTGTCTTATCTCGAGAGAAGTCGTTTTGTCAAATGTCCACAGATATATGTAGTTATGTATATATAACTAACAGCGATATAGAATATAATAAGTATTTGTATTTTTTTTTAGAAAGAGGACATAATGGAAGCAGTACCACCATTAGGGATGCTATTTGAAATTTCACATACAGGAACTCCGACAATGTTTTGCCACATTTAAACATGGAATTTTGGCGAAATTTTTGGCATACCACCACGTGATGGCCAATGTTGTATAAGTAATGAAATTCATTTTTTAGGTCATTTGGAATCAAAAACATCACTCACCAACACCAATTTCTAAAATAAACCAAACTTTTTTTTCTGAAAAATTATATACAGTGCCGGACTTAAATATTCACACAGCATACAGATTTATCTTTAATCGTCCATATTTTTTAAAAGAAGGCCCCAACATTCGTGCGGATTTCAACAAAAATATTTATTTACATATAACTTATTGAAATATATGGAAAAACTAAACATAAGGTGGCACATTTCAGAAAAATAATTATCTAATGTTTCGAAGTTCGATTTTAAGGGGGACAAAAATATTCACACAGTTTCTAATTTTAATAGGAAAATAGTTTTTTTAAATAGTTTAATATTTTGTGGAGTAGTCTATCTTTTTAATGACTTCTTTTAATCGTCTTGGGATTGAATCGACCAATTTTTGGTGACGTCAGCTCCAATATTTTGCCATTTTTGTAACAGGACTTCTTTAAGTTAAGTCTTACTAATAATATGGTACTTTCCTACACGTTCCGCCAATTCATCCCACAAATGTTCTATGGAATTCATGTCAGGTGATTGCGGAGGAGTCGGGAGAATGTGGGGAACATGATGCACTATTCATATTCGGACGTCATGGGCAGTGTGTTTGGGGTCATTTTACTGTTTATAACAGAAATATTCCCAAGCTTTAACTTTAGAGCGCATTGTAGTAGGTTTTCTTTTAAAATATTAAGGTACACTGTTTTGTCCATTGAACCGTCGATGAAAACTAAGTTTCCTACACCAGATGCAGCCATACAACCCCACAACATGACCCCTTATCCACCATGTTTGACAGTGTTTACTACATTGTACTTTTCCAATTCAGTGTTTGGTCTTCTCCAAACTGTTACTCTGCTGTGCGGTATCAAATTAAAAACGGTCTGGTGTCAAATCGTACACGTACGGTGACAAATTGTCTACGGTCTGTTTTAAAATCGTACACCAACGGTGTCAAATCGATAACAGATTGTGTCAATTCTGCAACGGAATGGTGTAATTTTTTCGTTGTCAAATTGACACCGTTCGTACATTTGTACACATAAGGAGTTGATACACTATTGACACCGAATGGTGTCAAATCGTACACGGATGTATTAATTTTTTCGCTGGGTGTAGTCACATAATAAAGCAGTAACATTTCTGTCTACTTGAAACTAATTTTTGTTGAATATTTTATCGTGTGTCTTATATGGGAGCTATGATTTTTTGGTATTTTTATAATATTTGGGTTGAAATCTTCTAAAAAAAATCAATTCATCAATTCCTGATATATGGGAGCTGTGTCCAATTATGGACCGATGTTATACAAATTATTGATCTCTGATGGAAGCTATGACCTATTATTGGACTGTCGCCATATAATATTCTAACGTGATTTCTAAGTATTTGAGGGATACTTTTGTAGAATTTCATTTAAAAACGCTATTAACAAGAGTCGACCTTATGGGAGCTATGGCGAATTAGGGGCCGATATTTAAAAAATCATGTATACAAATTACTGATCGGTGTTAAGTGGTTTTTATATATTGAAATTCGATTAAAAAATTGCAATGAATGAACTTATATACAGTGGCTCTTTGTTGATAAAAGCTAATTTAATCTTGCTTTTAAGTTGCAACTCAAAAATCTACGTGGCTCTGTAAACACGATGGAGGCCATGTCTAGAGCACGAAGTCGATCGGCTAAAAGTCAGTTATTAGCCGCCGCCTACGTATATTGCAATACTAAGCCGCCGCCGAAGTAGGCGGCTAACCAGCTAAGCTGATTTACATCAGCTACGTGGCTCTGTAAACACGAAGTCGATCGGCTAAAAGTCAGTTATTAGCCGCCGCCGACGTATATTGCAATACTAAGCCGCCGCCGAAGTAGGCGGCTAACCAGCTAAGCTGATTTACATCAGCTAAGCTATTTTATTTTACATTTGTATAAAAATAATACGTATTTTTTAAGTAAATAATAAAATTAAATATAATTTATATTCCGTTTATTTCATGATACAATAATTGTAGAAAGTAGAATTACTAGGGAGAGTTTTTAATATTTACTCCTATAACGTCAAACTTTGATTTTCATATTTTCTTTTGTTTGAAGTTACAAGAATTGTATAATTGAGAATTTATTTTCTAATAAGTGTAAATTATATTGTTGTGTCATGGTTTATTTTATTTTTTCGATAAATTGTAATAAAAATTAAAAACTATTTAGGTATGCATATCTATGGTTTTATCTATGATTGTATGTACGACAGGTTGCATTTAAATATTTTAAAAATAAGGCAGCTTAAAAATTGTGAATTCCTCTCTGTGGCATCCTAGAAAAAGTTAGCGTCTACAAAATGTTCCCGTTATATTATATTCTTACAAGAATTTTAAATTGTCGAAATGTCTCAGTCGAATATAACAAGTTTTTTTCCAATAAGCCAAAATAGTGCTTCAAATATTGATTCAGAAGAGTCTGAATCGGAAAATTATAACAGATATATTTTGCCTTCAGCGGATATAAAATATTATTGTTAAATTCCAAAAATTTGTTAAATTCCTGAACCCAAAGACCACATTACCATCAGATAGGACAGTGGCAGGTACTGCTCTAAATGATGTTTGTAATGTATATTTTAATCATGTAAAGACACATTTGCAAAAATGTCCTAAAAATGTTACATTATTAACAGATATGTGGTCTGACAATTATAAACGTCTTTCTTACATAAATATTAAAATACATTATTGTATAGAGTTTGAGATTAAAATAGTTACCTTAAAAACAGAAATTTTTCCAAGACCACATACTGCATTAGCAGTATCAGAAAAAATGTATGATGCTTTGGTGAAATTTAATTTGCAGCAAAAAGATATATGTGCGGTAACAGATGGAGGAAGCAATATCGTGGCGGCTTTAAAATTAAAAAATATCAACCGCTTTGGTTGCACAGCCCACATATTGCACCGATTTTTAAGCCACGACTTGCTTCACCATGAGAGGTTTTCTCATATAAACAAAATTATTTCAAAACTCAAACAAATTTACCGGAGCCTTATGTACAGCTCTGAAGAAATACTTCGGCTTCAGAATTTGGAGGAACATGCTAATTTAGCGAACATTATTTTGGATTTTTTTTCCAGTATCTTTTTTCTTTATTGAATCTTTCTTTTTAGAAATTTACAAATAAGTATTCAAATCTTAACCTAAACTAAAACTAAAGTTGTTATTGCCGCTGCAATATCCAACATGAGTGCTCGTTAAATTATT
This sequence comes from Calliphora vicina, assembly GCF_958450345.1. NCBI lineage: Eukaryota > Metazoa > Arthropoda > Insecta > Diptera > Calliphoridae > Calliphora > Calliphora vicina. Next base: position 79,751,793 of record NC_088782.1, on the reverse strand, counting down.
ATCTTGCCAGATCCAGTGTTTCCAATCGCCTCAGTCGTCTATGACCCTCAAATGACAGCAACTCCCTGGCGAGGGGGTTTGGATGATCCATTAGTTTTGAAATGTATTTTAGACTGGAGAGTTTGATCTCCTCGCGTATTATGGGGACATTGAGATCCCTATGGATATTACTATTGCGAATGTACCATGGGGCACCTGTTATTGTCCTTAACAGTGCTGACTGCTTTCATTGCAATTTTTCAACGTTAGATGAGGAGAGGCTGTTCCCCATAGCTGAATGCCGTATAGCCATATCGATTTTATAATTGTTTTGTACAAAAGCACTTTGTCTAGAGCAGACCGTGGGCCAATTAACCAGTACAGTTGGACTGACTTTAATTTTATTTGCGTAACTTTGGCTTCAATATGGTGGGACCATGTTAAACGGCGATCAAGATGGATACCGAGATATCGCACATGGCTCTGTTCTGGGATTTTGATATTATTTATCTGTATGGAAGGGCAACTTTCTCGTCTTAAAGTAAATGTAACGTGAATACATTTTGTTGCATTGACCTTAATTTTCCATTTGTCCAGCCATTTTTCCAAATCGCCGATGTGAGACTGGAGTTGTTCAGAAGCTATTACGGGGTTTTCATGTGTACTTAAAAAAGCGGTATCATCCGCAAATGTAGATGTGTGAGTCAGTGCGCTCGTGGGCATATCTGCAGTATATAAAATATATAGGAACGGCTCTAGAATACTTCCCTGTGGTACACCAGCGGATATTTTTCGACGTGTTGAGATCACATCCTTTGATCTGATTTGGAAAGATCTTTCTTGTATGTAATTTTTAAGCAGTTTATGTACGTTCACAGGTAGTAATCTAGTAATTTTGTGTATTAGTCCATCGTGCCAGACTTTATCGAAGGCTTGAGATATGTCAATAAATAATGCGGAACAATACTGCTTGCTCTCTAAGGTTTTCCGAATAAGTGTAGTTATCCGATGTACCTGTTCGATAGTACTATGTTTCCTTCTGAAACCAAATTGATGGTCAGGAATAATGCAATTTTCGTCAAGGTGCACTATAAGTCTCTCAAGTAACAACTTTTCAAAAAGTTTTGAGAATATTGACAATAGGCTAATGGGACGGTATGATGTCACTTGAGTGACATCTTTTCCCGGTTTCGGTGTCATAACTATATCAGATATTTTCCATGAGGATGGGAAATATCCAATACGTAGTATTGAGTTAAATATGAACAAAATAATTCTCAGTGCTGAGTTGGGCAGATTACTTATCATCGTGGTAGTAATTTTATCTATACCAGGTGATTTTCCAGCCTTAAGACCTTTGACCTTCGTCCTCACGGCAGAGAACCAGAATTTTAGTGGGGCTGGCACCACATTATTTATGACATTATCTCTAATATATGAATTTGTATCATTTGGGATAAATACATTCTCCAAGTGATTGGCAAGTGCTTCGATTTTTTCTGAAGTATTTTTTGCCCATTCTCCGTTCTGAAGGCGTATGGGCGACTCATATACAATAGGGCATTGCATATTTTTCACAGCTTTCCAGAGATTATATTCTGTGTTCTTAGTAGGGTCTAAGTTTCTAAGATAATTTCTCAAGTTAGATTCTTCATTAATCTTTAAGGCGACGTGAAGTCTTCTTTGGCACTGATTAAGTTTAGCCTTTACGTTCGGAGATCGCGATTGTTGCCATTGACGTCTGAGTTTTCTCTTTTCTTTGATAAGAGACTCAATGTTTTTAGGACATTTTGAATGTCTGTAATTCCCAGGGTGACTGGGGGCGTGGACACCTCAACGGCGTTTGTTAAAATGTCTGTAAATATATAGACAGCGGATTGTATCTCATACTCATTTTTCAATGAGATGTTTTGTGGCAAGTGTGAGCTAACATACATTTTATACTTTAACCAGTTCGTTTTCTTGTTAGGGAAACAAGAGTAAGAGTTTTCCAATTTACTTCGAACTGCTAATAACGTTAAAACTGTAGGCGAGTGGTCTGACGAGAGGTCCAGCGAAGGGATCACTGAAATAAATTCTCGTTTTATATTCTTGATTACAGCGAAGTCAATTAGATCGGGAATCTTATTGAGGTCTGTAGGCCAATAAGTAGGTTGGCCACTAGTTATGGCATCTAGTCTGTTAGACGATATTGCTTCTAACAGTTGCCTCCCTCTAGGAGTAATAAGGCGAGAGTCCCAAAATGTATGTTTTGCATTGTAATCACCAGCTGCTATAAATCTTGGACCTAGAGTCCTAAAATATTCGAGAAACTGCTCTCGATTAATATTATACCTAGGAGGACAATATATTGAAGATATTGTAACTCTACCATCAGGTATATTTATAGATGTGGCCTGGATGTGATCCGTTTTATATTCTGGCAATGGGAAATGCCCAATATCCTATAAATCTTGGACCTAGAGTCCTAAAATATTCGAGAAACTGCTCTCGATTAATATTATACCTAGGAGGACAATATATTGAAGATATTGTAACTCTACCATCAGGTATATTTATAGATGTGGCCTGGATGTGATCCGTTTTATATTCTGGCAATGGGAAATGCCCAATATCCTTTCTCACTAATATAGCTGTTCCACCACAAGCTCTACCACTTGGATGTTTTGTATCATAAGTATAGTATCCGTTAATTCTGAAACAGTTCTTTATGGTAAAGTGTGTTTCAGAAACGAGTAGTACATCAATTTCCTGAAGGTGGAGAAATTGTTGTACTTCATTCTTATGTTGGCTAAGGCCGTTAGCATTCCAAAAACAAATTCTTAGAGAATTCATTTTTTATTTAGCAGGATCTGCATGAGCATGCTTTGAAACATATTTTGCATGTTCGTCATGAAACTGTTCATGGTTTGAATTAGATTCTCAATAGAGCTTTGAGAGTTAGTGCATATGAAAATAATGGGGTATTATTTCCATTGCTTCTTTTCATTTGGGTAACTGAACCCTCATTTGTCGTATTGGCATACGATTTGTTTTGATAATTATCATTTATGATGCCTCTATATTGAGCACTAGAAGCACCAGTGTTTGTTTTCATTTGGGTAACTGAACCCTCATTTGTCGTATGGACATACGATTTGTTTTGATTATTGTTTTTTATGATACTTCTATATTGAGCACTAGAAGCATCAGGAAGGCTTGGAAAGTTAGAAGCCGTATATTGAGCATATAAAGGTCTTCTTGCCTTCGTTGATTCCTGTATGCGTAGGAATACTGGGCATCCACGGTAGTTTGCGGTGTGATTTTGACCACAGTTACTACATTTTCTTATATTATCTGTTTTTGAGTGGGGGCATTCTTGACTTTTATGAATATCTCCACATCTTACACATACAGAAGGTAATTTGCAGAATGTTCGGGTGTGACCAAACTCTTGGCAATTAAGGCACTGAGGTGGACCTTTGCGCTTAATTGGTTCTTCTACAATTATTTTACGATTAAGAAGATATCTTAAACCGTATATTGGATGAGTGTCACCCTTTTTCTTTAATTGAGAAGAGTTGAAAGTGATTTCAACTCTAAAAATTGGTTGAGGAATTTTATTCTTATTTATTATGTTGTGAATGGACTTCACTTCAAAGCCTTCAGACTCTAGCGCCTTTTATAGGGGAGGTGGCTTATAGTCTTTTACAGGTTTTTCTTTACTTTCTTGATTGTCAAGAATTGCAAAACGATTTTGACTTACCGGATTTTTCTTCGCCTGTTTTGGATTTGGTTCCAATTTTGATGTCCTAGGACTGGACTTGCGTTTAGTTATAGTGATGTAACGGTCCATTCCTGTTAGAATTTTTGCCGTATTTTTCACTATACTTCGAGTATTTTTTGGTATGGCACCAGTATTTTTTAATGTAAAACTCGATTGATTTTACTTATCATCACCGGTTTTTATAGAGTAAATATTTTCATTACTACTATTTGTGACATTGATCACAGTAGCATTACTATTTTCAGCAACCATTTGAGTTGTTGTTTGTTTTTCTATAATTTCTTTTATGTTGTCTTCAGTGTTGCCAACAATTTAAAACCATATCCCACCAGATTGCACTTAAAATAACGCCAGATACCACTAAATCTTTAAATAAAACCACTGATTAAAACCGCTAAATTTTTATTGAACGAGTTATCAAGCAAAACTGTTTTAAAAACAAAAATAATTAAATTTTAAATTAAAATGTGGGCCAAAAATGTTATATATTAAAATTAGAAATTATCATTTTGAGTATATTTCTGAGGTACCAACCAAATTTAGAAACTTTCATGAGATTTCAATCGTAGCAGCACTTTTCATGGCGACGAAGGCAATTTTTAATAAAAATTAATTTTATTAAATTAAAATACATATACTTTACTGTCAAAATTCCATTAACCATCTCAGATTGCAAACAAGTTCTTAAGTTTGATTTTGCAATATTAAGCTCACTAAAAACTCGCTCCACTTCCACATTTGACCATGGCATACAAATAATTTGCAAAGTAAAATCAGCTAGTTCTTTGAAAATATTATTTTGCTCGGAATTCTGATACTGTAAAAGCTTAAACCAAAAAAAATAATGTAGATGTTACAGAAAATTGTCTGGACAACATCCAAATTGTTCCAAATATGAAATAACATAATTTTTTATTGAAATACATTATTAAAAAACTATCTATTTTTGACAAAATGTCTCGATTTTTAGAAGTAAAAAGTAAAAAATTACCTTGGAATCAATTACTTCAACAGCGATATACAAAAATGTACAACACTTATTTCTGATTATTTTTCAGATATATTTCCATTGCATTTGTATTTTAGTATTTCAGTTTCAAACTGATAACTTAAATAACTATAAACATTCGACTAGGAACTGTCTTTATGTTAAGTCATTATATGGTGCTTAGATTTTTTTTAGATATGTGCAAAACACCATTTATCGATAAACCATAAAAACAACATAAAGAAAAATCGCATAAGTCGGCATACACTTAAATAATGTTTGTAAAATTTTATTATTTAAGTTTGGCTTAAGTAAATACCAGATATAAAAAAAAGCTAAAAACCACCAACTGAAAATATTTTGCAGCTAGAAAAACCACTTAGCGGTTTTTTCCGAAAAATACCCACTAATAACGAAAAAATACCTCCAGATCTAGCTGAAAAACCGCCGTTTTGGCAACACTGGTTGTCTTCTACAAAATTGTTTTGTTTTGGCGCACTAGAGAGTGGAGATCTCTAGTTTGTTGTTGTTCTTACACTCAAGATGTATTAACAAGGTGGTAGCGTAATTACAACAATACAAGAACAATAATCATTTTTGTTTATGTAAAACCGTGTAAACTGTCAAAAAAAAATTCACAAAAACACACTTTTATAAATGAAATAGTTTTTTTTAACACATTTAAATATTTTATGCACTTAAAGCGATGACAAATGCTCACTTTTTTAAATATAAAATAATCGTTTGAATCTTATAACAAATTTAAAAATGTTTGTAAACAAGTTTTTGACATTTCACAAGGCAAATCATGAGTAGAGCAAAAAATAGTCAGCTGGCGTTACGCTGCCATCTGGTTAAATATGCCTTGCTTACACTTAAATAATTTTTGTGATCTTTTGGATCATATGTATTATTATTGTTGTATGGAGAGCTCACAACAATGTATGCATTATTTACATTGCTGCTGAGCCTCCTTTCACTTGTTGGAGTGTAAGAGAAACTCATACACAAACACTACACTCTTTATTTAGGGTTTTATTTATGTTGTTGTTTTTTTTTATTACTTTTGCTTTGTTTTTATACCCTTCACCTTCGTGAGAAGGGTATATATAAGTATGTCATTCCGTTTGTAATTTCTACATTTTTCATTTCCGACCCTATAAAGTATATATATTCTGGATCCTTATAGATAGCGGAGTCGATTAAGCCATGTCCGTCTATCTGTCTGTCTGTCTGTCTGTTGAAATCAGTTTTCTGAAGACCCCAGATATCTTCGGGATCCAAATCTTCAATAATTCTGTCAGACATGCTTTCGAGAATTTTGCTATTTAAAATCAGCAAAATCGGTCCACAAATGGCTGAGATATGAGGAAAAACCAAGACAACCTCGATTTTTGACCTATTTTTTACCTATATCTGGATTACTAAGACATTAATATAGACAATATGGATATCTAATGATAGATATTTCAAAGACATTTGCAACGACGTATATAAGACCATAGTAAGTTGGACCTACAATGGGTCAAAATCGGGAAAAAAATTTTGAACCCGAATTTTTTTAAAAAAAAAAAAAAAATTGAAAAAACAAAAAAAAAAAATTTAAAATTTAAAAAAAAAAAAAATTTTAATTTAAAAAAAATAAAAATTTTAAAATTTTAAATTCGGGTTAAAAATTTTTTCCCGATTTTGACCCATTGTAGGTCAAACTTACTATGGTCTCATATACGTCGTTGCAAATGTCTTTGAAATATCTATCATTAGATATCCATATTGTCTATATTAATGTCTTAATAATCCAGATATAGGTAAAAAATAGGTCAAAAATCGAGGTTGTCTTGGTTTTTTCCTCATATCTCAGCCATTTGTGGACCGATTTTGCTGATTTTAAATAGCAAAATTCTCGAAAGCATATCTGACAGAATTATTGAAGATTTGGATCCCGAAGATATCTGGGGTCTTCAGAAAACTGATTTCAACAGACAGACAGACAGACAGACAGACAGACAGACAGACAGACAGACAGACGGACATGGCTTAATCGACTCCGCTATCTATAAGGATCCAGAATATATATACTTTATAGGGTCGGAAATGAAAAATGTAGAAATTACAAACGGAATGACAAACTTATATATACCCTTCTCACGAAGGTGAAGGGTATAAAAATTTAAAATAACAATCGAAAATTTTTTTTTTCCAAAAAATTCAAAAAACAACTGGAAAAAAAATTAAATTTTGTTTACCTAAAAATATTTAAAATTTTGAAGTATAATTTGGTGAAGGGTATTTAAGATTCGGCACAGCCGAATGTAGCACTCTTACTTGTTTTTGAATCGAATTTTTTTTAGCGATGAAAGTAAATTTAATATTTTTGGTTCTAATGGAAGAAAAATGGTATGGAAAAACCCAAATACTGAAATGGATCCGAAGCATTTAACGCTAACCGCAAAGCATGGAGGAGGTAACGTAATTGGTTGGAGTTGCATGGCTTCATCTGGGGTGGGAAATCTTATTTTTATTGAAAAGACGATGGATAAATATGCATACCTCAATATATTAAAAGAAAACTTAAAACAAAGTGATGCAAAAATTATGGTTGGGACGTTTGTATTGCTTCCAATAAGACAACGATCCCAAACACACCTCTGGATTAGTAAAGGAATGTCTTATTTATAATGTTCCTAAGCAATTAAATCGCCCAGCTGAGTCACCTGATCTCAACCCGATTGAGCATCTATGGAATCACTTGGAAATAAATATTCGGCAGCACAATATATCGAGTAAAGATCAGCTAAAGGCGTTATAATGGAAGAGTGGTATAAAATAGATTTCCTAACAACAACAAAAAGCTGGTCCATTCCATGCACTGCCATTTAAATGCTGCAATTGCTCAGAAAGGAGGACCTACCACATATTAAATGCAATTAATTTTAATATTGGGGTTCCTTGCCTTAAAACGGTCAACTGTACGGAGACCTTTTTGGTGATACTTTTAGTACAATTATTGAATTTATGTAAATTTTTATGTTTTTAATGAAAATGTTTGTATTTTTATACCCTTCACCTTCGTGAGAAGGGTATATATAAGTTTGTCATTCCGTTTGTAATTTCTACATTTTTCATTTCCGACCCTATAAAGTATATATATTCTGGATCCTTATAGATAGCGGAGTCGATTAAGCCATGTCCGTCTGTCTGTTGAAATCAGTTTTCTGAAGACCCTAGATATCTTCGGGATCCAAATCTTCAATAATTCTGTCAGACATGCTTTCGAGAATTTTGCTATTTAAAATCAGCAAAATCGGTCCACAAATGGCTGAGATATGAGGAAAAAACCAAGACAACCTCGATTTTTGACCTATTTTTTTACCTATATCTGGATAACTAAGACATTAAAATAGACAATATGGATATCTAATTATAGATATTTCAAAGACATTTGCAACGACGTATATAAGACCATAGTAAGTTGGACCTACAATGGGTCAAAATCGGGAAAAAAATTTTTTAACCCGAATTTTTTTTTAAAAAATTTTAAAAACAAAAAACAAAAAATTAAAAAAAATTTTAAATTTAAAAAAAAAAATTTAAATTTAAAATAACAATCGCAAAATTTGTGACACCATTTTTAAAGTGCAATGTTTATAAAGAAACGTTTTGTGTTTTTTTAAACAATATTTATTAAGGATATTTTAGGACTAAATAAATAAAATATTTCCTTAATTATACTCCAGTAATCTAAAAAAAATAACTGCAACCCATTTACACACTTTTGGCGCAGATTACTAAAGTAACTTTTTTAGTACTTCGAATAACCTGCTTTCGCGTCAATGACAGCCTGAATTCTGGAGGGCATACTCTTCACCAGTTTGCGACACTCTTCTTGCATTATAGATGCCTAGTTATCATGGGAGCGCACCTAGAGCTGAGTTGTGTTTCTAAATGCATTTTGATAATTATAAACGCGACATTTTAGAATTCGCACCAAATTCTCAATCGGATTTAAATTCTGAGATTGTGGGAGTCAATCTAGCAATGTAATTTTGGCGGTTTTTAAAAAATCTTTTTAGACTTATGTTTGTTGTCGTTATCTTGTAGTATCACAGTGTTTTCAATTTGTCCACGCCAATCATTCAGACTATCCACATCTGTTGTCTTGATAATGTCTATATACATTTCTGCATTCATATTACTACCAATTTTATGAAGTTTTCCTACACCTTTCGCAGAAAAACAACCACAAAATGGCAATATTCCACCACCATATTTCATAGTCGTCATAAAATCACGGTCTTTTAATGGCGCATTTCGTTTTTGGTAGTCATATTTTGGTCCATCAGTTCTAAAATGGTTAATTTTCGATTCATCTGTACAGATAACTTTTTCCCAATCATCAAAGGTCCATTTCTTAAAAAAATTTACAAATGTTAGTCGAAGAGACTTGTGTCTTTCAGTTAAACGAGGTTTTTTAACAATCTTTATTGCATAAAAACTACATTTTTTGATTTCTCTAAGAGATGCACGTTTTGAAATCTTAATTTGGTAGCATGAAGATAGTTTTGGTTGTACCTCACGGGGACTATTTTCTTCTCCTGATGCAACTAGACGTTATACAGTGAGACCATCTTTTAACAATAGAATTGAATTCCGTCCACAAATTGGTGCTGGAAAAGCCAAACCACATATATTCGCTATGTTCTCAACAGATTAAAAGAAATATTGAATTTGGTGGATATTTTTCGATGGGAGATACCATTTTTCAGCTGCTCGGTAACAGAATTTGCAACTTCGGTGATAATCTTCTTCATATTCAATATTCCTTAAAGAATTGTAAATTGTTAACTAGTAACATGTTTTAACTGTCATTAATGAAATTGATTAAAATTGTTCTTTTTCTAAATAATAATAACAAGTTTATTTAACTTTAAAGAAAATGCGACAAAATTGTGTAATTCAGTTTTTAACTTTTTGATATCCTGGTATTTAAATGCCATTACTTGAAATTAATTTTTTTGTATTGCTATACTTCACTAATCATGATCTTCATATTGTGTAAAAAATATTGTCAGATTGGTAAATGTTGAGCATAAAAATTCAAATTATAGATATTTCCAAATTTATTTACACATTTGTGTCTCGTGCTGTATAATTTGGTGAAGGGTATATAAGATTCGGCACAGCCGAATATAGCACTCTTACTTGTTATACCCTTCAGCTTCGTGAGAAGGGTATATATAAGTTTGTCATTCCGTTTGTAATTTCTACATTTTTCATTTCCGACCCTATAAAGTATATATATTCTGGATCCTTATAGATAGCGGAGTCGATTAAGCCATGTCCGTCTGTCTGTCTGTCTGTCTGTCCGTCTGTCCGTCTGTCCGTCTGTCTGTCTGTTGAAATCAATTTTCTGAAGGCCCCAAATATCTCCGGGATCCAAATCTTCAACAATTCTGTCAGACATACTTTCGAGAATTTTGCTATTTAAAATCAGCAAAATCCGTCCATAAATAACGGAGATATGAGCAAAAATCCGAGACAACCTCTGAAAATTTCATCAAAAAACACAATGTATTGCATGCTTTGACAAAAAAACAACAAAACGTATGGTTGGATGTGCAAGCTTTGCGTATTTTTTTTTTTTTTTGTGTTTTGTTTCTTTTGGCGTTGTTGTTGTTTTTTATACAACTAAACTTTTGTTTGGTTGTGTGTTGGTTTTTTTGACAAAAAATCAACAAATCATATGTTTGAATGTGCATGCTTTGCGTATTTTGTTTTTCTTTTGTGTTTTGTTTCTTTTGGCGTTGTTGTTGTTTTTTATACAATTAAACGTATGTTTGGATGTGTGTTGGTTTCATTGACTTGCGTATTTTGTTTTTTCTTTTGGTGTTCAGTTTCGTTTGGCGTTGTTGTTGTTTTTTGTGTTCTTGATAAATTTAGGATGCTGTACGCTGAAAGTGGGCAATGTACATACATACCTATATACTAATTATAAAAAATAATAATGCATCCACAACAAAGGTGAAGGGTATATAAGATTCGGCATAGCCGAATATAGCACTCTTACTTGTTTTTTTTTCTGATTGTTAATATTTGCATTAACAAACAGTTTTTTTATTTTTTTTGGCTGTTTAATCAATATTTAAATTTATTTATAAGTATTTAATAAGCGTCCATTCGCTGTTACTTATCTTTGTATATATTTTTTTTGTATTTATCTTCACAATTATTTTATTTATTTATTTGTGAGAGCGATGTAAAACACGTCTATCCACTGTAAACGGCAGAGAAACGATTGGATGCCGAAAATATTTTGCAGGGTTTAGATGTCAATGAACAATTTCCAAATGGTGACGATGATTTTAATGAAATTTTTGAAGGCCATTTAAGCTCAAAACATGGATCGTTAAAAAATCCCGTTCCGACACGATGGAATTCATTATTAACAAGTAAGAGTGCTATATTCGGCTATGCCGAATCTTATATACCCTTCACCTTTGTTGTGGATGCATCATTATTTTTTATAATTAGTATATAGGTATGAATGTACATTGCCCACTTTCAGCTTACAGCATCCTAAATTTATCAAGAACACAAAAAACAACAACAACGCCAAACGAAACAGAACACCAAAAGAAAAAACAAAAACAAAATACGCAAGGCAATGAAACCAACACACATCCAAACATACGTTTAATTGTATAAAAAACAACAACAACGCCAAAAGAAACAAAACACAAAGGAAAAACAAAATACGCAAAGCATGCACATTCAAACAAACGATTTGTTGATTTTTTGTCAAAAAAACCAACACACAACCAAACAAACGTTTAGTTGTTAAAAAACAACAACAACGCCAAAAGAAACAAAACACAAAAAAAAAACAAAATACGCAAAGCTTGCACATCCAACCATACGTTTTGTTGTTTTTTTGTCAAAGCATGCAATACGTTGAGTTTTTTGATGAAATTTTCAGAGGTTGTCTCGGATTTTTGCTCATATCTCCGTTATTTATGGACGGATTTTGCTGATTTTAAATAGCAAAATTCTCGAAAGTATGTCTGACAGAATTGTTGAAGATTTGGATCCCGGAGATATCTGGGGCCTTCAGAAAATTGATTTCAACAGACAGACAGACGGACAGACAGACAGACAGACAGACGGACATGGCTTAATCGACTCCGCTATCTATAAGGATCCAGAATATATATACTTTATAGGGTCGGAAATGAAAAATGTAGAAATTACAAACTTATATATACCCTTCTCACGAAGCTGAAGGGTATAAAAATGATAGAGAGTTTTGTGAAAAATATTAATATTATTAATATAGCTCTATTAAAAGCAAAACAGAATCCTCTTCTAATTCCAGAAATGGAAAAAGGAGGAATTAATTTTAGATGAAATTAAAAAAATGTTAACTGACGAAAATGACCAATTATTGTCTAGTCACCCATCAACAAGCAAAGCAACAGAACCACGAAATAAGAAATAGGTAAATTTTTTAACATTTGTGGTACACCCAGCGAAAAAATGAACACATCCGTGTACAATTTGACACCATTCGGTGTCAATAGTGTATCAACCCCGTATGTGTACAAATTGTAAACGAACGGTGTCAATTTGACAACGAAAAAATTACACCATTCCGTAGCCGATTTGACACCATCCGTTGTCGATTTGACAACGTTCGTGTACGATTTTATAACAGACCGTTGACAATTTGCCACCGTTTGTGTACGATTTGACACCAGACCGTTGTCAATTTGACACCAAAAATTATCGACTTGATACCGTTTGTGTACGATTTGACACCTGACAATTTTTCCTTTCTATTTTTTTTGGTTATTAATATAAATAACAATTTCTTTATTTTTTACATTTTTTAATACAATACATAAAACATAAATATAAAAACTATAAATTTCCATTTGGAGTTGTATGTCGTCACTGGATTTGGTGGTCTTCTCTGCCTGGATCTCCACTGACTTCACTGCCTGGATCTTCATCTGCATCAACACAAATTCGCAATCAAACATAATTACACTTTCTTTTATATTTTGGTTCTTAAACCATTTATTTGCATCACTATTACCCTTTATAATTTATTAAAATATTTTAAATTTTTTAATGTAAATAAAATTAAAACACACTTATGAAAAGCAACTTACGTTGAAATGCGTCGCAAATAATTTAACAACATTGCGTTGTCGATTCGTACCCGTTTGTTTACAAATTGTAAACGTATGATGTCGAAAAAAGTGACACCGTATGGTGTCAAAATGACACCAACCGTTGTCGATTTTGCAACGTCGTTTTTCCCTCAGTGTATTTACATACATATATACATATATATGACTGTATAATTTGTTAACAGAAAATATCAAGTGGTCGCCAAAAAATACTCGAAGCTCTAGGAAGTACTTCAAATTTAACCAATAGTTTGGAAGAGGAAGTCAAAAAATATTTGGTGAAAGACGCTTTGGAAACAGAATCTCTCGACTGGTGGCAACAACACAAAAATGTGAGAGGAAGTTTCTACATTTTAAACTTAATATTCATACATTTCATTTCAGATTTATCCCAACGTAGCTAAATTAGCGAATTATTGCTTTGGTATACCAGCGACTTCCGCATCCTCAGAACAAGCTTTTTCCGTTGCTGGAAATTGCATAAATGCCAAAAGAAGCCGTCTACACCCAGCAACAATAAAGAAGCAGTTGTTCGTACATGACAACAGGGCTATAGTAGAGCCCTTCTTATCAAATTGAGTTGCATTCATCGATATTTATTGAAATATTGAATTTAATTTTTTATTTTATTAACTTTTTTATTTTTTTTTAAATTTAATAAAAAAATACATTTTATGAAAAATTCGCTAATTTAATTTTTGTTATTGTCAGTTACCGGCTTTTTTATTAGCCGCCGCCGCCGAAAATTGCTCGACTTTAGTCGACTATTAGCCGCCGCCGTATAAATTTGAAATTAGCCGCCGCCGGCGTTAATTACATATCGGCTTCGTTCTCTGGCCATATCATGGTGTGGAGATGCATGTCGTCAACTGGGGTCAGGAATTTAGTATTTATCAATGACACTATGGACAAAAATGTATATTTTAACTTATTGAAAAATAATTTATTGCAAAGTGCTGAGAAATTGGGTATATGAGACGATTTTATTCGAACAGACAAGCAGTACAACACACAGAGGGATTTTGGTGTCAAAAAGTCAATTTTTCAAACACTTAATTTCAAAATTCAAATGATGCAGTTTTGTAGAGAAATGTTTAAAGATGAAATGTACACTGATAGTTTTAAGAAATTTTTTTTTTTTTAAATTGAAGTAAAGTACATGCAAGGGTGTTAAGCAAAAATTTACTTATATTTTCACGCAATTCAGTGGTTTATTAATTTATTTATTGAACCTAATATCAGAAGACTTAACCAATGTAAACATTGACTCAATTTTTGTAAAGGCTATCTCCATTTTAAATAATGCTTATAGAAAAATTCCTGTGGGTAATAATAGAGATTGGAAAAATAATATTTCTGACCTAACGATAAACTTAATTAGACAACGAAAGAAATATCAACGTAAATTACAACGGTGTTCTGATTATGGTAGAAGGCAAACATTAGTAAAAAATTCTAAAAAGGCAAAGCACCGATCCTCGAAAAAGTTCCGTATTTGTATAACCTTATATGTTGTTTAAATACTTAGAAAGTTGTTTTACTATCACACGGTAAATAGCGTCACAGTAGGCACTTTTCTAAAAAAACTCAGTTTTTGGAACACATTTTCCCCTTTTTAGGAATTTCGGTATTTGAAAATAAAAAATGTCAAAAATTATAATGTCATTAATTTAAGGACATTTGGATCTAAATTAGTTCCCATCGTTAAAATTTTACATTAAATCAAATTTTTTATTTTTATTCATGGAAAATCACCATATGAAAGTTTTTTTAGTTTTTAAGGTAAATGAAGTCCCAAAATTTTATAAAATTATTTAATTTTACTAAAATATCAATCCTCAGGTCATAATGTTTTCAACAGTATCAAATACTTATATAAAAAGCCTTTATTTACCTTGCCCGCTTTGACAAATTTGTACATTTTTTCATATGACCTGACATTATGACCTGAGGATTGATATTTTAGTAAAATTAAATAATTTTATAAAATTTCGGAACTTTTTCGAGGATCGGTGCTTTGCCTTTTTAGAATTTTTTACTGAAACCTAAATATTTTTTTTAAAATTGTCCAAGTTTGGATAGGTCTGGGGGATACTGTGTCCGCTTAAGTGAGCCCAATTTTACTTTACATGCGTTTGCATTAAGTTTTCTTTCCGGAACATATACAAATTGTATATAGTCCCAAAGAAAATTTGTTTCTACAAAAGAAAAAATATAGGGACTTTTTTAGGAAAAATCGTAAAAAATTAGGCCCATTTTACATGTTCCAACTTTGGATGCGTGTAACTTTTTACACGGACGAGATAACTGTTACCAAGTTTTTTTTATTTTATTTATAATATTTTGATATTTTGAAAAAAAAATAAACCTAAATATCTCTTCAACTGAAGGAGATAACCTACACGTGTAAGCTATTTTTTGTAGATCTTCTCAAGGACTATTTATATTTTAAATTTCAGCTCATTCGGATCATAAATTTTTGGGGATTTTTTTAAAAATTTTGATACCGGAGGTGACCAACTTTGAGGGGGTACAAACTGGCCCGTATTACCCCTAGGAAGCTGAACAAATGTAATTCAACTCAAAAACACCTCAGCTTTAACCATGTGAAATTTTGTAATAATATCTCCAATAGTTCCCGAGATATCGAATTATTTCCAAAAAAAGTTTCTAAACCACTGTGCAACAATAAACAGTGAGTTTATCTCAGGCTTGCCAGATTTGAAATTGTCAAAAAACGTACATCGAATTTAAAAAAGCAGTACAATTGAGTAAAAAGAAGTACAATTGTTTATTTTCAAAATTTATTTAATTCAATAAAAAAAACTAACAAACAATAGTTCACAACAGTAACAATGAAGAACATAAAAAAGGAGATCATAACTACATATTTCTATTTAATATAAAAAAATTAACTTTAAATTTAATTTAAATCAGTTTTTGTGATTTTAAATCTATTGAATTTATATATATTTCAGACTAGACTAAAAACAATTTATATTATGATAGTATTATTGGTTTCTTAATTTAAATGAATAAAAACTCAAAAACAAATTTTCATTTTTAATACTTCAAAATTAATTTAAAAAGTATAATTTTAATGGTATACTTTGATATAAGTACATACATATATACATTTTTAATTTTTGAAAATTATTGACTTTAAAATTTACTGATTTAAATAAATTATAAATATTTTTCTCTTTTTTGTATTTGTTGTACAAATTCATTTTTACCTTTTTCGGTTTTTAAAAAATTGAAAAACTCAGTACAACTGTATTCAAAGATAGTTTTTATTATTTACTCGCTTTCCAAATTTTCTATTAAAAGTTTATTTCGTCCCTTCCTCCAAAAATTATACATTAAACTAAAAATTCGTTCACTGGCTGCATTAGAATGAGGAATTGAAAAGACGAAGCAACAAATCTTTTCAAAATTAGGAAATGATCTACTATTTAAGAATTCTTTCCATTTTTCTTCTGCAGATTTTTCTTTTTCAATGTTTTTAGCAAATGTTTTTAATGATATATGTAATTTCGTCAAAAATTTCTAAATCAATATTTTTGATTGAAAATAATGTAATTATTTCCACAAATTCATGAAAAGAAATGTTTGAATTAAGATGGAAAATTTAAAGTTTTTCAAACTTATTATTTTTTAAATTGAAACGACCTTTTATATAAGTATTTATATTCGATAAAAACTCTGCTGAACGATTTTTAAAAAGACAAATCTCTTGCTGATTATTGCAACTAAAAACCCATAGCAATTTTCATCCTGTTGTTGTTCAAATTTGTCGTTTAAGTGACATGTTTACCTCTATAAAATTATGGTGAAAGTACAAAAAAGGTAAAAAAAAAGTACAAAAAGAAGTACAGATACTAAAAAGAAGTACATTTGCGTACTTCTTTAGGGGTTATGCCAAGGCGAATTTATACAAGGTGGTGGTAGTTTTACAAAAACAACAAATGGTCTTAACAAATGTCAAAAAACAGAAATTAAAAATTAAACAAATATGTATTAAAACTAAATATAGTGTAGATAATTTAATAGTGAGGGCTTTACTTATTTATGCAAAATGTAAATATTTTGTTAATTAGCTTTGAATATATAGAAGTATAAAAGTATAAAAACAATCTTTGACAGATGTTAGAACCAAACAAGCGAAAAAAGAGTAATCAGCTGATTGACTGACTCCACCTTGTACAAATTCGCCTTGGGTTATGCAGTTAAAAGTACAAAAACTAAAAAAAAGTACGCGTACTGCTGAAAACAGTACGTCTGGCAAGCCTAGTTTATCTTTTCTTACATTCCAAGGCGAATTTATACAAGGTGCTATCAGTTCTACAAATACAACAATTGGTCTTAACAAATGTCAAAAAACAAAAATGAAAAAATAAACAAATATGTATTAAAACTTAATGTGTAGATAATTGTATAGTGAGGGCTAATACGATTAGAATATGTAGATATTTAAATATAAAAACAAGCTTTGACAACTGTTAAAACCAAAAAGCGAAAAAAAAAATTATCAGCTGTTTGACTGACTCCACCTTGTATAAATTCGCCTTGTTACATTCCCTACTACAATTGGTTGGTTTCTTTTCAAACTGTAGTTTGTAAGTGGGTAAAGAAAAAACAAAACAAAAATAAAACAACTTGCTTTAAGTGCCCTGGAGACGATCAAATAAACACATCAATCACATAGTTGTGTGCGTGCAGTCGTTCTTTTTCGGCTACACGTACGAGTTGTCGGCAATGATTGATGAAAATCAAAAAGTTTTGATTTTTTCATTTGATGGCTGATTATTTGATCGTCTCCTGTTCTGATTGACAATCAAATTTCATTTGCTTTGTGTTTGCCGTTCACGTATGAAATAAAATATTCATATTATGTGTTTTTCGTCTCTGATTAACTAAAAAAAACTTCAGTTTCTTCGAGGTTTTTGGTAATAATGGAATAGTGCGTCCAATTACAAATGGTGATTGACGTATTTATTTGTACGTCTCCTTTAAAGCTTCAAGCATACGACACTCAGACATATGCACTGATTGACGGGTTTATTTGATCGTCTCCAGGGCACTTAATTGTTTTCGCAAGAAAATCAAAATAAAGAGAGTTGTCAGTTTTTAGTCTTGATGCACGGGCACCTGCTGCAAATTTATCAAAAAGTTGTTATACGGGAATATAAAATTATTTTTTTTGTTAAGAATTAGTGTGCTGAATTCCCAATAATTGATAAATTCACTGAAATTTATTGTTGGGGGATAAGCTAGTTCCTATGCGCATTTCACTGGTTGCTTAGGTCTAATCATCAAGAAAAACTAAAGATATTATACAAATAAAACACTAGAGTGAATGAGAATTACAGACACTCAAGCTTTATTTGTAAAAATATCAAAGCTTAAACAAAACACCAACAATAAACAGTGAGTTTGCGAATGCATATGTAGTAGGGTGACAATAAGTTGTATGGAAAAAAAATTTTGTTAAAATTTTGAAGAGTGCCGGGTGGAATATTGTGACACTAGGCCTAAATGTTAAGTGCTGAAAATTTGAGCCAAATCGGGCAACGATTTCTGGACGCGCATCGAGGTCAAAGTTCAGATATATGCAAAATTTTACTGTTAATATGGAATAAATAGGTGAAACTCGTTAACTTTCTGCATTGTTTTCTAGAAAAATGTAGATTTATTTATATTAATGAATATTACACTAAAAAAAAAATTTTGGAAATTAACCCTGTATCTCCTTTGGTTCAAAATGACCCAAGAACTGTATTATCGCCAAAATTAGAGAAAAATGCAAATTTTTCAGTTTTTGAAAAAATTTTGCTACTAAATAAATACCTTTGCAATTGAATGCAAAAGAGTCGAAATATGTACGTAATTTTCGTTGTAATGAGATATAAATGACAAAATTCGATTAAAAAATTTTGAAGTTATTACAAATTCGCCAGACCATTAACGTGTTTCAGGCCACTTGAACAAACAATTTAGGAAAAAAATTAAGATATTTCGAGAAAAATTAAATAAAAGCTCATTTTTACTTAAAATATGTCCATATTTACTTGTATATGAGTTTTTGTCTTCGTAGGATACCGTTAACCTATTCGCAGCTATGGCCAAAAAAAATATTTTTTTTATCGGCTGTTTCAAAACTCCAATTTCAAATTTTTAAAAATTTTGTTAAACAAATTTCAGATTTTTTCGATCATCACATTGGGGTTTATTGAGATCAAAATAGGGAATAAAAATATGAAAAAATTATGTCAATACCTCTTAAAGTTTTTCCGTACCTGCGATTTAAATTTTGCGTTTTTCAAGAAAAACTAATTTTTCTGGTTTTTCTTGAAAATCGCAAAATTTAAATCGCAGGTACGGAAAAACTGTAAGAGGTATTGACATAATTTTTTCATATTTTTATTCCATATTTTGATCTCAATAAACCCCAATGTGATGATCGAAAAAATCTGAAATTTAACAAAATTTTTAAAAATTTGAAAATGGAGTTTTGAAACAGCCGTTAAAAAAAATATTTTTTTTTGGCCATACCTGCGAATAGGTTAACGGTATCCTACGAAGGCAAAAACTCATATACAAGTAAATATGGTTATATTTTAAGTAAAAATGAGCTTTTATTTTAATTTTTCTCGAAATATCTTAATTTTTTTCCTAAATTGTTTGTTCAAGTGTCCTGAAACACGTTAATGGTCTGGCGAATTTGTAATAACTTTAAAATTTTTTAATCAAATTTTGTCATTATATCTCATTACAACGAAAATTACGTACATATTTCGATTCTTTTGCATTCAATTGCAAATATATTTATTTAGTAGCAAAATTTTTCAAAAACTGAAAAATTTGCATTTTTCTCTAATTTTGGCGATAATACAGTTTTTGGGTCATTTTGAACCAAAGGAGATACAGGGTTAATTTCCAAAATTTTTTTTTAGTGTAATATTCATTAATATAAATAAATCTACATATTTCTAGAAAACAATGCAGAAAGTTAACGAGTTTCACCTATTTATTTCATATTAACAGTAAAATTTTGCATATATCTGAACTTTGACCTCGATGCGCGTCCAGAAATCGTTGCCCGATTTGGCTCAAATTTTCAGCACTTAACATTTAGGCCTAGTGTCACAATATTCCACCCGGCACTCTTTGAAATCTAAAAAAAAAAATCGGCTGTCACTCTAATATGTACATATACAACGTATGTGACAAACTATAATGTACTTAACCCTTTCAGGGCCAAAAATAATTTAGGCGAGCTAAAAGTATGAATATTTATATTTATACTAATTTGAATACGCTGAATCTGGGAAAAATAAAGTTTTTGTATTTGGTTGCTCCCAAGTCTGTCTGTCTTTTATTTAAAACAAAAAAATTAAAACTAACTGTATTTTATTATACCAAAAAGCGCATAGAAACAGAGTATGTTATAATATATTCGACAAAACCACTGAAAGGGTTAATGGAGTTTCGTCAAATTTTATTTGCTTAAGCAAGGAGCGAATTTGGTACGGAATCAGCTGTTTGTTTATTTGATACAAAGAAAATAAATGAAAAGGATGAAGAAAATTTATTTATTTTGATAAAATAATACGAAATACGCATTTCTTTTAATTGCATGTTGCACATAAATGTGCAAATGTGGCTAAATTGTTTTGAATGCACGTAAGTTTCTTCGGATTTCCTCAAGCATTTGACAGACTTTTCGTTCGGTTTTTACATTACCTTAAGCTAGCTTATGCATATTATAGTTAGGCCTTTAAAGTGAAAACAAATTCAAATGAGAGTATTGAGAAATTCAATGCAAGATTAGCAATTAAAGGCATATACTACGTTTATACATAGCCTATTCGCAAATAAAAATTATTTGCAATTAACTAACTCACTGTTTATATGTCACATTGGTTACGGAAAATTCTTGTTTTTATGAGATGCCGGATGGTAAAATTTAATTATTTGGTAGCTCTTTTATTGAATAGAATGATACATTTTTTATTTTTTTAAATGTAAAAATTATAGAATCAAAAATTCTTGTCCGTCTTGCAATCCAAGTAATTCAAAAACGCAATAAAATATTTAAAAAACGTCTTAATAAACTAAAAGCGTTAAAACATATGGCAATGCTTAAAATCTTTTTTGCAAATAGTGTCGTTAATCTGGAATTGTTTTCGTGAGTTAGCTATTCGCAAATAAAAAATTAATTCACTGTTTATGCGGCATTTTTTTCTAATTGCAATATTTTTATTTGCGAATAAGCCGTGCGAATAAACGTAGTAATAGACTATAATAAAACCTTCAGTCCAGTTTTAACATTAGGAACAATTAGAACAATATTATGTGTTGCTGCAAGTAAAAGTCGAAGTCTTTATAGCCAACTTGAAGAGATTATCTACATGAAAGAGACTTAAGGATTTAATGATGGTATTAAGAGAGTCTGTAAGTATTAAGTTTGACTTATAGTATATGTTTGTGTTGTAATGATTATTTATTTATTAATTCTGTGTCGTGAAGTCCAATTTTTTTTTTAATTATAAGTTAATTAACAAACAATGGAAACAATAGAATTTCAATTCAACAATAAAAGGAAACCCCTGAAGAAGTTTGAAACAAACGAAACGTTGGGTAAAGAATACAAATTACAATATTTAGATTTTTATTTGTGCATTTGGTAACAAATGATTGGCCATAAATAGCCCGTAAGATTGAAATCTTAAAAACTAAAATTGTCAACATCATTGGTCATAAATGAAATCTAGAAAAATTATATAATTTATTTTATTTGATTTTAACAAATTTGGTACGTTTTTGAATATTTTACAGTAATGAAATTACATTTAATTCCGACTTTTCATTACTAAACTAATATTAACAAAAACAAAAATTTTAAATACATTGCATAACATTTAAATTAAAGCACAGTTTTTTAATCAATTTATTTTGCCACATGAATTTGGTATTCTTAGTAACAGATTTAATCAAACTCGTAGCATCTGGTGTAAGTAATACTGCTGAAAATTTCTACAATTTTCATCAAAATTTTGTATAAGGAATTTATACATTTTGAAAAGCTAACTAAAATATTTTAAATGAAAAAATATTTGAAAAATTTGTATGTAAAATTCAAGTTTAGGTCAAATATTCGCATAGTCGGTTCCGATAACCCCGGGTTTTTGACAAAATATCAAAACGCCTAGAAATAAGAATAAAAAAAGTTTTATTTATTAAAATAATAGTTATTTAAACAAAAGCAGTTCATGGGAAAACATAACAAAACAAAAAAGGGATCATATAATTATGATAAAGAAAAATTATAATAACAAAAAATAAGCATTTTTAAAACACTTAAATACTTTTTAATTCTAATTTTGATTACTTCTTATAACCTACACAAGGTCTTCAGATAAAATTTGACACATTTTGAAATTAAAATTTATTTTTTTCTAAAAGTGAGTGGATGATATTTTATGAATTTTATTTAATTTCAAATATCAACACCTACGTTAGGTGTTTAAAAAACAAATTGGAAAAAAATATCTATAAAATTTTGCGCACTTAATGTCTTTGGGTCATATTTGACTTGGAGCAAACATCTTGAATTATTGTTACGTTACGCTTTGGTAGCACTAATATAAATGTATCTGCCTCTTTTCATCATACTTGCTGAACATTATAAAGGGTAGGCCATTTACAATTTTAAATTTGAATCGGCTATGGAAACTGATTATTTTTTAAAATTTCTGGTTTTATTGGAAAGGTTGAAAGGAAAGGTCATTTAAGAATGGAACACAATATCATTCATATGATGTTTTCAAGCTTTCGAGATCGCTTGTGACATTTATCTAAATATAAATGTCTTCTAAAATAGTTGAAGTATTGTTTTAAAAAAGTTGTTCGGATTTTGAATATCTTTTAAAGTTTTTAATACACTAAAACTATTAAAAACACACTTTTAGAAAAAACCGGCTATTCGAGGAGAAAAACCCGGTTTATTCGATATTCGAAATGTGAAAAATGAAACTCACCCAATATATTCAAACCCAAATTTAGCAATTGACAAGAGTTTCGACCTTTTTTCTTAATCACAAGAGAGAAATGACTCAGTAGGAAATATGCAGGGTTTCGATATTCAGCTCTAGCAACATATTTCTTACATTTGACTATGCAGTAAATATGAAATTATCTCATTTCATCACAATCAGCTAATATAAATATTCATACTGTTCGTTCGTATTACTATTAAAATTGCAATGCTAGTCTGCAATTTTTAGTAGCAAACACAATCCATTGCATATCCACCAAAATATATGTTCGTGCTTTAGTACCACACACAGTTTTTCTGTCGTGCTAATATTGCACTCCATTCGTTTTATTTTGTTGTGCTGGCAAACTTTTCTAGCAAAAATACACACTTCTGTAGTTGTGCTATAGCACAATTGACATTTCTGCAATTGATGCTATCAGTTGCTGTTCTTGATAAGTGCATAACAACATATCAGTAAACACACCCAATGTACAGTTGGGCAGAATCAAAATTTTTTTGAAATATATCTGGCATTTCTAAACGGCTGATCTGATCAGGATAAAATTTGACGCGGGCATAGCCAAGGAGTATTCGAGTTTAAATTATTGAAATGGGACCTACAAATGCCTCAGGGGCGGCGCTATGGGGGCTCAGAATAGGGTACCTTCGTCATGCAAAATTTTTAAACACGTGCCATTTTTTTGTTTCCCATTCGATTTCAAAGAGTTTTATATGTTTAGAAAGCGCTCGCCTATGTCTTGAAAAAATATGCTTGTGTGTGCTATTTATCTCTTATACTTTTCGAGTTATAGGCATTTCAAAATTGAAATTTTAAAATTTTGCCATACCTTGGTCCGCTTTTTTAAAAATATAGGTCGTACTTTTGTACCGAACGGGCTCGATTTTTTTTTGTTAGTTAGACAACTAAATTATCAGTAATATACAAAATATTTCAGAGTAATATCGATTATAGATCCAAAAATAAACGATTTTCAATTTAAGAATTCAAAAAATAGTAGATTTTTGCTGTTTTTTGGATGAAAAGGTGACTTAAATCTTTTTTATTAAAAAAAAACTTTCTTTAAGAACATATAACAATTTTATGTTTTTCTGTAAGGTAGCTTTACAGAGAACATTTTGATATAAAAAACATGTCCTATTTTTTGAACATGTTGCCCTTTCGTCCTTCGGAATTTGACCTATTTTTTGATAAAAATTTCAACTTTGGGCCACATGTTCTAAAATCCCAAAGTTGGGATCAAAAAACGGAAAGCAGCTTTAGAAACCTTGATTTGTTCCCTGTTTATCCCCAAAGTATTTTCCCAGCCCCGAAGGAAATGTAGACCATATGGTTAAAATTGTAAAAAATAAAATTTTCGGGATTTTCGCTTAAATTTTTAGGAATTGTGGGATTCCTTTTAACCTTTTGAAAAGTTTTTTTACACTTTGTAATTTGGAATGACAAATTTAAAAAACGTTGAAAATTTCATTGAGTTTTGCTAATAAATAAAGATTTTATTACATATTACATATTTATTGAGTTTCTAAAACTAAAATTTTTATCAAAATTTTAATAGGATTGCAAATACATATTAGGAACAATTTGATCCACATTTATTCCGAACATTTTTTTTCTTGTTTAGATATTTTAATTTTTGGTCTTACAAAAAAAATGCAAGTCAATATCTCAGTTAGATTCAAAAATATTTACACTAATGAATAATCGTTATTTCGTATTACATACTTGACAATAAAATAACTAGCAGCATCCAAATAGCCAAAAAACAAGAAATATCAATGCAACCATAGCAAAGCAACCAAAGAAATGTAAATTGCTGCCAGAGAAAATTGATAGCACAACAAAACAAAAACGAATGCTGACGCGCAATATTAGTTCGGCAAAAAAGTGTGTATGCTGCTATAGCACGAACATATATTTTGGTTGTTGTGCTACAATAACGAGTTGTCAACTGGTTGTATCTGCTACTAGAAATTGCAAACTAACTTTGCAATTTGTATAGTAATATATACAAAATTATAATAGTAACTATATTTTTAGTATGCAGATTGATAAAAATGTATATTTACTGCAATTGACGGCTAATATAGTAGCAATTGTAAACCCTGGAAATATGTCAACTGTGGTGGTTTATAAGCAGTGGTGTTATGAGTGACGATTTTACGTCATTTTGACGATTTTTTAGGGTAAATTTAGTGATTTGACGTGATTTTTTTTGGGAAAATTACTAAAAAGCCGACGATTTCTAAATTTAAATTTTGTTATAGAAATTAAAATA
This sequence comes from Calliphora vicina, assembly GCF_958450345.1. Lineage (NCBI taxonomy): Eukaryota > Metazoa > Arthropoda > Insecta > Diptera > Calliphoridae > Calliphora > Calliphora vicina. Next base: position 79,726,529 of record NC_088782.1, on the reverse strand, counting down.
AATATATAAAAAAGTGAGGAAGTTTTTCTTGAAATTAATATTGAAATAATATTGGGTATTTAGAGAATAGTATGAAAATTACTCCTTAATATTGTATTATTTGTATTTATAAATACATACCCGATACATATGAAACTAAAAAGTTTTTGAATTATTTTAAAAAATGTTTGAATACCGATCGTAAACCAAAAAAAATAACTTTTATTATTTGAAATACAATTTTTGTTTATACCATGATACAACAATATAAGGAACACGCAGTAGAAAATAAATTCTCAATTATACAATTCTTGTAACGTCAAACAAAAGAAAATATAATAAAAATATGAAAAAAATCAAAATCAAAATTTGACATTATAGGGCTAAATATTGAAAACTCTCTCTAGTGATTCTACCTTCTACAATTATTGTATCATGGTTTAGACGATGTAATTTTATTATGATACCTACGTTTTGGACAAATATTAATACACATTATTGTCGTCTGTAAATACCTTAATTTGGTTCATAAAAACATATTTTACCCTACACTGATTAACCTTCGCTTTACCAATACCCACCCGGGTGACCACTCGGTTTTTTTTAGCTTAATAGTATTTTTCATTTTGTTTCGATTTAAATAAAATTTAGACTCAATGCACAAATTTTAGAGTTCTATAATATTTAATAAAAACATTTTAAACTTTTTATAAGGCTTTTTCGATTTTTTAAAATTTTGTTCGTCGGATATATGTATAGAAGTGCAGTATCACCCGGGTGGGTATTGGTAAACCACGTACATAAAAAACCTTTGGTAAAGCGAAGGTTAAATGAGCAAAAACATTGTTCTTTTAAAATTTCAATAATTTATTTTCGTGAGAGATTTTCGGAAGTGAGCCTTATATGGGAGCTATGACTAATTATGAACCGATCGTCACAAAATTTGGCGACATGATTTGCGTTGAATTTTATTTGGATACCAACATATTTCAGAGATTTATGCTCATTAATGAAATTTTCGATAGTGGTCCTCATTTGGTAGTGTGAGTTCGGTTTATATAAATCTTATTTATGCTGAATTTAATTTGGATATCTCTATAATTAAGATATTTAAGAGAACTTAACTATTTTCAGATAAGGCAGTTGTATAGGGGCAAGGAGAAATAATCAACTGATTCTAACCAAATTCAGTAGAATACAACATGGGGCAATAGAATAGTCTGTGCCAAATTTTTTCGTATTAGCTTTGAAATTGCGATTAAGGTGGGTGTTGGGATAATATTGGTGCACGTTTCAAACATCAGGTGGTGTAGGGTATCAGATTTATTTAATGTGAATATTATTAAATATTTAGTAACGAAAAAAACTGTAATTAATTGTATTAATGTTCTTCACGAATACTGTTAATTTATCTTTATTAAATTCGATGTTTTAAATGTTTTATTGATTAAAGGCTGCTGAATTGTTTCTTTCCTTTTAAATAAATAATATTTTTATAAATAAAAAATTGAATTGAATGAATGAATACAACATGATTTTAAGCCGTGACGATTTTATGACGATTTTGTAAACTTTTTGTGACGATTTGACGATTTTTTTCTTAATATTGACGATTTTTTCCAAAAAATCCTAACAGCCTAATAAGGAATATAATTCTAATCCAGTCAATTCTATAGGACCGTTTCTGAACGAAAATAAATTTTTTTTTTTATCATCATTTATTTATTGTATCTTCATTATTTAATGAACTAACAATAAGTGGTTCAAATCTTATATCTAATAATTATTATTTAATTAGTCCAGCCAGTGCCGGACGAAAAAATTTTGTATTCATGGTTGTTTTGGTTAAATTGGCATTCTTCCTTATAGATTAGGTCTGCTGTGTCCCTCCTTCTTAATCGAGTGTGGCCACTGTTATCTAATATGTTGCGGGCCAGCGGGTTTGGGTGAACTTCAATTTTTTTTTAAATATTTTTGTACATTTTTCGAGATTTCAGTTTTTACAATGGGCACGTTTAGATCTTTGATATACCAGGGGGCAACTGTGATCATTCTTAGAAACGATCGAGATGTATTCCGAGGTATTTCACGAGGTAAAGATTTATCACAATCAAATTCTAAACGCATTCAAATAAATCAGGCAGCATGGCTAAACCTGGAATTGGTTATTATGGTAATGTTTTGAAAACGGATTACCAACATAGTGTACCCCAAAGTATGTGAGGGTTGGAAGCTCTTACGCAAGCACTACCTCTCTTAATCCAAATATGGCAAATATTATGTCATCCAGCGCAGAATCCAATGATACACATCCTCCTAATGAGATAATGAGTTACTTGAGAACAAGTTTGTGGAAAGCAAACGGTTTATAGTATATAGTTTATATATAGTATAAACTTTATACCAACACCAATCAGAAGTATCGCATAGCAGCATCGACCAATATATAAACTTTAATATTTCAGGATATTAATTTTACTGCACTAATCATCCATATGCACTAGGGTGGCCCTTAATAAACGAAAGTTGGATTTTGGCCATTCTCACCCTCCAGTTTGGTGAACATTAGCAAAAAAATCATCCTGAAAAAATTTTAGGTAAATCGGTTGGGGTTAAGACGTGCCGCAAGCCCTCTGAAGTTTTGAGATGCATTTACAAGGGGAAAAAATTCATTTTTTTCAGTTTTTGTAAAAATTTTGCCATTAAAAAATTACTTTTGTAATTTAATTTAAAAGAATCGAAATGTGTACGTAATTGCCGTTCTAATGAGACATAAAAAACAGAAATCGGTCAAAAAATGTTAAAGTTATTAAAAATTCGCCAGGCCATTAACGTGTCTCAGGCCACTAGAACATGAAATGTAGGAACAAAATTAACATATTTTGAGAAATATTAAAATAAAAGCTCATTTTTACTTAAAATATGTCCATATTTACTTGTATATGAGTTTTTGTCTTCGTAGGATACCGTTAACCTATTCTTAGGTATGAACAAAAAAATTTTATTTTTTTAACGGCAGTTTCAAAACTCCATTTTCAAATTTTTAAAAATTTTGTTAAACAAATTTCAGAATTTTTTGATCATCTCATTGGGATTTATTAAGAGTATAATAGGGAATTAAATCGTGAAAAAATTATGAAAATATCTCTTATAGTTTTTCCGTACCTGCGATTTAAATTTTGAAATTTTCGAGAAAAACCAATTATTTGGCAATTTTTAGGCCAATGAGCTCTATTTCCTTACTCTTATGAATTTTAAGTAAAACCTATTCAGAATATTATAGTCCAGATAATTCAAAATATACTCTGAAACTTCTACTAAAATCGGAAGACGTTAACCCTTAAATCGTGAAGGTCAAAAGTAAAATTTTTCAATATTTGGAATTTCTCTTGGAAAGATTTCGAAATGATCGAAATGTTGTATATTTTTGGGCCGATTTTGATGAAATTTAACAAAAATATAACATAAACTCTAGGGTTTATAATAACAGCACAAGAATGGAAATTAACGCTTAATGACACTTGGGGTTAAAATGACACCAAACTTTTAAAATCATAATTTTTTATGGTTTTAGAAGTTTGGGGTCATTTTAACACCAAGTGCTATATAGGGTTAATTTTAATTTTTCTGCTGCTTTTGTAAATACTAGGCTTTGTGTTATATTTTTGTTAAATTTCATCAAAATCGGCCCAAAAATATACAACATTTCGAACATTTCAAAATCTTTCCAAGAGAAATTCCAAATATTGAAAAATTTGACCTTTGACCTTCACGATTTAAGGGTTAACGTTTTTTGATTTTAGTAAAAGTTTCAGAGTATATTTAGAATTATCTGGACTATAATATTCTAATTAAGTTTTGCTTAAAATTCATAAGAGTAAGAAAATAGAGCTCATTGGCCTAAAAATTGCCAAATAATTGGTTTTTCTCGAAAATTTCAAAATTTAAATCGCAGGTACGGAAAAACTATAAGAGATATTTTCATAATTTTTTCACGATTTAATTCCCTATTATACTCTTAATAAATCCCAATGAGATGATCAAAAAATTCTGAAATTTGTTTAACAAAATTTTTAAAAATTTGAAAATGGAGTTTTGAAACTGCCGTTAAAAAAATAAAATTTTTTTGTTCATACCTAAGAATAGGTTAACGGTATCCTACGAAGACAAAAACTCATATACAAGTAAATATGGACATATTTTAAGTAAAAATGAGCTTTTATTTTAATATTTCTCAAAATATGTTAATTTTGTTCCAACATTTCTTGTTCTAGTGGCCTGAGACACGTTAATGGCCTGGCGAATTTTTAATAACTTTAAAATTTTTTAACCGATTTCTGTTTTTTATGTCTCATTAGAACGACAATTACGTACACATTTCGATTCTTTTAAATTGAATTACAAAAGTAATTTTTTAATAGCAAAATTTTTACAAAAACTGAAAAAAATGAATTTTTTCCCCTTGTAAATGCATCTCAAAACTTCAGAGGGCTTGCGGCACGTCTTAACCCCAACCGATTTACCTAAAATTTTTTCAGGATGATTTTTTTACTAATGTTCACCAAACTGGGGGGTGAGAATGGCCAAAATCCAACTTTCGTTTATTAAGGGCCACCCTAATATGCACAGTAGTTACTTTGACCTACTTATTAGGCCATAATTAATTTCAGCCAAAGTTTTAGGCCGATATGACTGAAATTTGGAATTGAGATGTTTTTCATGAGCACGTATGTACATTTTTGTAATAGTCATAGCTGTAACTTGTGAATAAAATACAAAATATAAATATTTTTTATATTATTTTAGTTTTTGTTCCAATTATAAATATTTATTTTCCAAATTATTTATTAGTTAAATAAAGTATTTGTCTAATTTATTAATAATATTTACAGTTATATTTATGCATATTTATATCTTTTAAAACCAAATAAATTATAAATAAAATCATTTTATATTAGTTTAATTAAATTATATTGATATTTTTTTAGAAAATATTAAAATTTTATATATTCAAATAAAATAAAGTTGAATAAAATTTAGATTTATTTCATTTAGATAAAAACAAAATCAACTAATTTATTTAGAATATTTATCAAACAAAATACAAAAAACTAAAATTATTCAAACAAAAAATTATTGAATAGAAATAATTCTAATAAAACTTTAGAAATATTTTTATTTCTCACAAATTTGAAACAAATAAATTTATTTTTCCAAAAATTACTGAAGAGAAATAATTCTAATAAATATTACGGAATATTTTTATTTTATAATAATACTGATGTAAATTGTCTTCTGATTGCATTCTGAGTTGAAAAAGTTATTTTCGAAACGAATTAAAATTTTTTTCATATTTAACCTGTTTTTTTCTTAGTTTGGGAATGGAAAAATTCCGGGAAATTCGGAAATTCTATTTTTAGAAACTACTACTTAATCATTGATTATCACTAGAATATGAAAACAGATTTATGGTTTCAATTGGAGGTTTATTATTAATTTAAATTGTGAAGAAAATACATGAATTATTTTTAAAAACTGTTTTTAAAGTAACTACTTGTTGTTAAAAATGATCCTCTGACATGTCATTCCTCCTAGGGCTATTTAATAACCCGCAAGTGAATATATACGTTCAAAATATGGTTGAATTATTTTTGAGCATTGTTTTTGTTTTTCCATAGCAAACGAAGGATCTTTTTCATAATCATCGGAAGAAAAATCTTCGTCCGAGCTCATTTTCACACACAAAAATATTTTTCTATAAAATTGTTCAAAAATTTGTTGTTAAATATTTGACTTTATTTTCATAAATAAAATTATTCAAAGAAAATTTCTATGAATAAAAGTATTCAAAAATTTTTTGTTGAATATTTAAATATGTTTGTTTTTGTGGAGAAATAAAATTATTCAAAGAATATTGCTTTGAATAAAATCTATCAACAAATTTTCGAATAAGCGAAATAATATTTTATTCATAACTAGTTGAATAAACTAAATTAATATTTAATTTTTACTATAAAAATAAAATTTGAAAATAATTACATTTTTTCATATTGATTAGAATATTTTAAAATCTATTTATTACATAATAAATAAAATACAACTTATTGTTACTAAAATACAAATACTATTAGTATACTTTTATAAATGTTTATTCAAAACTTTTAAGTATAATTTATTTAATATCGTATTCTATTGAAATCGAATAATATTTAATGCTTTATATTCTAAATAGATATATGTTAATTTGTATCCTATTTTGAAAAATATAGAATGATATCAATATAAATTTATTTTTTCAAATATAACTAAAATTCAAAAATAATTAAGTTTTGAATATTTTTAGGGTTGCCACCATATGAAAAAAAATAAAAAAAATTGAATATCTCGAAAACAAACTCAAATTTTTTTTAAATTCGGCAGGATGAAAATATGCAAACAATGGCGTATAAGCCATTCAGACAAAATCTTTCTTGAAAAAGTCGTTAATTTTCCGTGAGCCTTATGCAACCTTAACGATCAATTTTTACAAAAAGTTTGTATATGTTGCTTTAACGATGCTAAATAAATCTTGTTTTGAAAAATTATTTCAATAAATTTCATTGATAATAAAATTGTAAACAGCATAGATTTTTTTTATTATTTTTTCACATAAGAAAGTTCGCTATATTTTAAGCTGAGGCTGTCTGAAAGAAACTAACAAAATACAGTGGTGGCCACCAATTTACAAATACTTGAATTTTTTTCATCAACTGAATTTTAAGTGCGATAGATCCAAAATAAAAGGACCTCTAGGGTATAAAATTTATTATTAATGTTTCTAGTTTCTGAAAAATGTTTCGAAAAATCGGTAAAACATATATGGACAAAGATATGTGGAAATACGTTGACCCACCTCAGCGAACATCCGCTGTTATAACATGATATGAGCGAAACTAATGGAACTAAAAATACGAAATTTGGTCCGAATATTTTATAATAATATAAATGTGAGAAAATATGTTTATTTAAAAAAATTTTTTTTTGGTCAAGTTGTAGAAAAATTTTATATGTTCGTGGTGAATATGTATGAATTGACACAGTCGAATAAAACACACTTGTGTGTTAAAGCAGTCCTCAGCATACATATTTGTGGAAATATTTTAAAAAATAATTGACAATCACGTGGAATTTAGCAAACAATTTTTGTCTTAAATTCCTGGCCACCACTGTAAAAATTCAGAATTCTTTTATTAACACTTTTCATCAATGAAAAACACGGCTTTCCACGGCCAACATTATCAAGAGCTTATGCGATGTTTATATTTATGGAAAAAGTCATTAAATTGAGGTTAAGTTATAATTATACGTTTTGTGATAACGTCCACCAAAATACTTTTTTTAATTACTTTCAATTAATTACATACTGTATGAAACTGGTATTTTAATTAAAATACATTATACCCTAGATGAATTCTCAAAATACTATTTGCAGGCAATATCCATGTTTTCTAGATGGTAATTCAGTGTTATAAATAGTGGCAGAGGTTGCAGTCGTGAGTGAGTTTATCAGAGACGCTTTTCGAATAAACATCAACTAAGTGCCTTAAAGTGTGTTGTGTTTTTCAAGTAAATTCGTGTACATTATAAATTGTGTCTGTATTTCTGAGAATTTATAAACGTGTATAAAAAACATTGAGTGACTATTTAATTCTGTGGTTGTTGTACATTTTAAATAAATAAAGAGTTGTTACAATTTTCAAACTACTAAACGGCTTTTATTTGCAATCAAAAGTATTCGGTTTATTTAAAGGAAATAAACCAAACGTTTTGAAAAGGTTAAAACGTAACAATATTGCTACGAAATTGTACTTGAATTCAAATATAACGATTTTAACGGCTGATTTAAAAGTAGCATAATGATTTCAATATGCTGTAAAACTGTAACATATCTGTGGGCATTGTTAAATAAAAGCTTTCAGTTGATTTGATTGTAAGTTGGCAACGCTGTATTCGAGTTCGAATAATCAGTTAAAGAACATTGTAGAAAGTACACCACAGATGGCGTATGATCTAGAATATTCGAACTTTGACAGTTAAAGAGCTTTCTAGATGGTAATGCAGTGTTATAAATAGTGGCAGAGGTTGCAGTCGTGAGTGAGTTGATCAGAGACGCTTTTCGAAGAAACATCATCTAATAATAATGCTTTCAAACAGTGATGCCAGGAGATTTTTTCAGAAATCCCTACGCTTATGAAAAAAAATCCCTTTTTTCCCCTACACTGACTTTTGATTTTCCCTACATTTTTCCCTACACTACTTTTTTCTTTTTTGAACAGCTAAGTTGTGTTCAATCAAAAAAAGGCTTAATCGGATTTTGAAATTGACACCATCATTGTTTTTTCCAGGATTTGCTTGCCAAAAAGAGAATACATTGTTCGGGTTTTTGTTTTTGAAAGATTTTTTGGTGCATTTGGGTATTAGCACACAATCCTTGTATCTGCATTTAAAGTCATCTTTGACCGGCTCCAGCCATCCCATTAGCTTCTCGTTTCTCAACCAACTTGAGCAGTATTTCTTTACTTTGTTTCCATCATTATCAGAAGACGAATGGCAAATTTTTTCTAAAATTTGTTGTTTTAATTTATAATGACATTTATTTCTTCAAAACTTACTTATTAAAATCGATGAGACCTGCGAAGATGGAGTACGTATGTATGTAAAAAAATGCACAAAACCAAACATGTGGTTACTTCAAAAGAAAATTTATTTGTAGAATCTACTCTTGTAGCTAGTTCTTTAAGGAAATGTCTAATACCATAAAAAGGAGAATCCAAGGCGTATTAACAAGGTGAGTGCGTGAGTGACTTAATACGCCTTGAGATAATCACTATATATGTATGTAGTTTGAAAGCGGTGATGATATTATGCCAGATTTACGAATTTCTAATGCTTAAACAAATTTTATGTTTTTTTAATTTTATATTTGGAAAATATGTACATAATATGTAGTTTTAAATTGCCATTGCAAAAAATCCCTACAATTCGACAAAAGTAAAAAATCTTTCCCTTTTTCCCTACATGTGAAATTTTGGGGAAAAATCCCTACAAAAAGGGAAAATTCCCTACACTTGGCATCACTGCTTTCAAATAACAGCGCTGTAATAGCAAACTGTAACATAACTGTGGGCATTATTAAATAAAAGCTTTCAGTTGATTTGATCGTAAGTTGGCAACGCTGAATATTCGAATTCGAATATTCAGTTCAGAACATTGTAGATAGTACACCACAGATGGCGTATGTATTAGTAAGATCTAGAATATTCGAACTTTGACAGTTAAAGAGCAATCTAGAGCGCAGATTGTATAAAAAACATTGAGTGGCTATTTAATTCTGTGGTTGTTGTACATTTTGAATAAATAAAGAGTTGTTACAATTTTTAAACTACTAAACGGCTTTTATTTGCAATCAAAAGTATCCGGTTTATTTAAAAGAAATAAACCAACGTTTTGAAAAGGTTAAAATGTAACAATTGGTGTCAGAAGTGGGATTGCAAATTAATAAGCATGAAGTTTGAGGAACTAAAAGTCGAACAACTCAAGAAAGAATTGAGTAAGTTGGAGCTACCAACAGCAGGTAACAAAGCAGAATTGCAGAAGAGGCTCATAGATGAATTCAAGCGGCGTGATATTGCCATCGGTGCTTTCGAATTTGAGTATAAAGAAGAAATGGAAGTTTCTACCCGTGAAACAACAAACAGCATGGATTTAAGCACTATGTTTGCTGCTATGATGGAAAAATTCAAAGAAACAAATGAGAAATTAGCTGAAGTCAAAGAAGAATTTCAAGAAACTTCTAGAGCCAACAACGAGAAACTGTTGACTGAAATGGAAGCGAAATTTAAAGAAAATTCTAAAGCTACAGACGAGAAACTTCAAGAAATTTCGGTGGTTATAAACAGCAGAGTGGATTGCATTGACAAAAAGGTGTCTGACTTAGAGAGCTGCTTAGATATACAAGCCAAAGTGGTTGATAAAGTTGATAAAATGCTGTCCGATTTAGGGAATGAAATAGCCAAGGACGTTGATAACAAACTACACGATCTGGAAACAAAGATTAATAATCTTCAATGCCAAGATGGACCGGTACGAATTATTCCAGAATCCTCTAGTAGAATAAAGGCCCCTAGTTTTGATGGCACCACACCATTTAATGTGTTCAAGTTCCAGTTTGATACGGTTGACATTAGAAACATGTGGAAAGACGAAGGAAAAGCTATGAAATTGATTTTGGCCTTAAAAGGAAATGCAGCGGTAGTTCTTGAAAGCGTGCCAGTGAGCAACAGAAATTGTTATGATGACATAATGGAGGCGCTACAACGTAAGTACGGTGGCGAACATAAAAAAGAATTATACCGAATGGAATTGCGTGGTAGAGTGCAGAAACCCAATGAGACGCTACAAGATTTTGCGTTAGAAATCGAGCGTTTGCTACAGCTCTCTTATCCAGGGGAAAACAATCCATTTTTGGACCATATCAAGATAGAGGCATTCGTCAATGGCATTCGCGATCCTGAAATAAAACATGCGGTTTGTGCTACACCTAAACCATCATTTGCAGAAACAGTCTCATTTGCACTGGCGCAAGAAACGGCGAAAATAATTTCAAAGCCGCAAATATGCAAGATGCGCAATATTGTTGCTGAAGATGAGAGAATTATAGTCGACGAATTAAAAAACGTCTTGGAGGCGTTTAATGATAAGCATAGCAAAGCCAGAGTAAAATTTTATAATTGCGGTAAATCTGGTCATATTTAGCGAAACTGCAAAGCACCGAGAAAACGAACCAGATCTGTTTCGCCTCCAAGAAACAACCAGCCGTCAAATCATCAATCGTCACAAGAATCACCTTTAAACTAAAACGAGGTAGTGCTATGGGGCAAGAGCTAGCTCCCACATCTGAGGGCCCCACAATCTCCATATCAGTAATGCAGCAGAAAAATAGCAATCTTACGGCTAGTGGATACATCAACGGTCAGAAGCACATTTTTACTATAGACACAGGGGCGTCGCAGTCCATCGTCAGGGCCGATTTAGTCAAAAACACAATTGAACCATTACGTGGGGTAAGTCTGCGCACAGCTACTGGGGAGCCAGCCACTGTCTATGGTAAAGTAAATGTGAAAGTAACCATTGCCAATGTTAGCGTCAATCATGTATTTATTGTTGCCGATATTGTGGACAAAGTAATCATTGGTGCTGATTTCATGATTACTCACAGCATTACTTTGGATATGGGACAAAAAGTTATGATTTGGCGAAATGTGGAAATACGCCTTGACGTCGGATATGAAAATAAGACTCAAGTGAGAAGGCTAGTTACCGTCGATCATCAGAAACTGCCACCACAGTCAGAAACTTTAGTGTGGGCTCGTATGGAGGGAGATTGTGAGGACAACAGTTTGTGGGTGGTAGAACCAATGGAAATAAAATGCGATCTTATAACAGCAAAAGCCTTCGTTAAGCCCTGCAACAACAGAATAGTTCCGGTAAGAGTGCTTAACCTGTCTAGCTCTGAAAAAGTCGTTAAGCCAAATTCCGAAATAGGTCGATGCACTTCAGCAGAGGCAGTAATCAATTGCGAGAAAAACCCGGAACCTGCCAATAAATCCATCCATCTTCAAGTCCTTGGAGCTCGCCTGTTGTGTTAGTTAAAAAGAAAGACGGCAGCACTAGGTTTTGCGTCGATTATAGAAAGCTGAACGACGTTACCAAAAAAGACAGCTACCCGCTACCAAGAATTGACGACACCCTGGACACATTAGCTGGAACAAAATGGTTCTCCACATTGGACTTGCAAAGTGGTTATTGGCAGGTAGAGATTGCAGAAAAAGACAAAGAGAAAACTGCGTTTAGTGCTAGTGATGGATTATGGCAGTTTAATGTGATGCCCTTTGGACTCCGCAATGCTCAAGCCACATTCGAGCGTTTAATGGAACATGTATTGAAAGGACTTCACTGGAAGATATGCTTGGTGTACCTCGATGACATAATTGTCATGGGGAAGTCTTTCGATGAACACCTGAAAAACATTGAATAAGTCCTTAAACGAATAGCTGCGGCTGGACTAAAACTTAGCGTAAAGAAATGTGCATTGTTCCAGAAAGAAGTTAAGTATTTAGGGCATCGCGTAACAGCAGACGGCATATCAACAGATGAAGATAAAATACGAGCCGTAAAGGACTGGCCTCGTCCGAAAAATTTTCACGAATTACGCAGTTTTCTAGGCCTTTGCACGTACTACCGTCGATTTGTACCGAATTTTGCCAGAGTTGCAGCAAGCTTACATGAGCTAACGCAGAAGTCGAACAGGCATTCCTTCAGTTAAAGGAATTGTTGTGTACAGCACCAATTTTGGCATATCCCATCCCAGGGGCGAAGTTTGTGCTAGACAGCGATGCGAGTGGATACGGAATAGGCGGTGTGCTTTCGCAGGTGATCAACGAGACGGAAAAGGTCATAGGCTACTACAGCCGAATACTTTCCAAGCCTGAGAGAAATTACTGCGTAACGCGACGTGAACTCCTGGCAGTATTAGAGTGTGTGAAGCATTTTCACAAGTATTTGTATGGTCAGCACTTCCAACTGAGAACCGATCATTCTGCCCTCAGGTGGTTGTTGCATTGAGCGGCTTCAGAGCTATGACCTTAGCATCGAACACCGGAAGGGTATGAAACACGGCAATGCGGACGCGCTCTCAAGACGGCCATGCAACGTGGAATGCAAGCATTGCGCAAAAGCCGAGGAAAAGGAATGTTTCATTGACGTTCGACTAATGCATATAGAGTACAGTGCAGATAGGTCTGTATTGCAGAGAAATGACCCCATACTATCAAAAATAATATCGGCAAAAGAAGAAGGCAGAAGGCCAGCCCGCAGTGAAATATCGGCCGAAAGTCCACTGATGAAATCATATTGGGCCCTATGGAATAGTCTACAATTGTTAAATGGCTGCTTATACCGCATATGGGAAAGCGCCGACGGTAAAACAGTGACAAATTTAATTGTTGTACCATCCTCTAAAATAAACGAAGTAATGAAAGAGTTTCATGACGGTACCAGTGGTGGTCATCTTGGTGTGACAAAAACCTTAGAGAAGCTAAAACAACGTTTTTATTGGGTGGGTTGTCAGCAAGCAGTAGCCGATTGGATAGCCAATTGTCCACAATGCATAGCAGCGAAGGGCCCAGTAAGAAGAAGTCGTGGACAACTTCAGCAGTATAACTCAGGTGCGCCATTCTAGCGGATTGCGATGGATATAGCAGGCCCTTTCCCTATCAGTGATGCTGGAAACCGTTACGTTCTAGTGGTTATGGATTATTTCAGCAAATGGCCAGAGGTATATGCAATACCCAATCAAGTAGCTAAAACGGTTATAAGCGTATTTGTGAACAACTGGGTGTGTCGATATGGTGTTCCACTGGAGTTGCACTCGGATCAGGGTAGAAATTTTGAATCCGCCGTATTCAAGGAAATGTGCGAGTTATACGGAATAAGAAAAACCAGAACAACGCCACTGCATCCTCAATCTGATGGCATGGTCGAAAGATTCAATCGCACCCTGGAGGAATATTTAAGAAAAGTGGTCAGTGCACACCAGAAGGACTGGGATGAACACATACCACAATTTCTATTGGCATACAGTTCAGCTGTTCATGACTCGACCTCTCGAACACCTGCAAAAATTGTTTTCGGGACAGAACTCAAGTTGCCTGGTGATTTAGAATTCGGTATTAAGCCCTCATCAAATAATGAAAACACTTCCCAAGAGCAAGATGACCAGATAAAAATGACCAGCGACAAAATGAAAGCCAGATACGATCGAGCAGCGAATTCTGAGGGATTTAATGAAGGCCAACTTGTACTGCTGTATAACCCACAACGCAAGAAAGGACTGTCTCCCAAACTACAAACCCATTGGGATGGACCATACAAGGTGATTAAGAAATTAAACGACGTGGTGTACAGAATACAGAAAGAAAAGAGCCTGAGATCTAAAATGAAGGTCGTACATCTAGAACGACTAGCTGCATATGGGAGAAGTGAATCTATGCCTATTCGGGACGAACATGCTTAAGCGGGGGGCAGTGTTACGAAATTGTACTTGAATTCAAATATAACGATTTTAACGGCTGATTTAAAAGCAGCATAATGCTTTCATGTAACAGTGCTGTAAAACTGTAACATATCTGTGGGCATTGTTAAATAAAAGCTTTCAGTTGATTTGATTGTAAGTTGGCAACGCTGTATTCGAGTTCGAATAATCAGTTAAAGAACATTGTAGAAAGTACACCACAGATGGCGTATGATCTAGAATATTCGAACTTTGACAGTTAAAGAGCTTTCTAGATGGTAATGCAGTGTTATAAATAGTGGCAGAGGTTGCAGTCGTGAGTGAGTTGATCAGAGACGCTTTTCGAAGAAACATCATCTAAGTGCCTTAAAGTGTGTTGTGTTTTTTTCAAGTAAATTCGTGTACATTATAAATTGTGTCTGTAATTCTGAGAATTTATAAACCTGTATAAAAAACATTGAGTGGCTATTTAATTCTGTGGTTGTTGTACATTTTAAATAAATAAAGAGTTGTTACAATTTTTAAACTACTAAACGGCTTTTATTTGCAATCAAAAGTATCCGGTTTATTTAAAGGAAATTTTGAAAAGGTTAAAACGTAATAATATGTAAGACCAAAGTTGATATAATTTTAAGCATGTATTATAATATCATTGCGTTTTTTTAAATACATAAATATGTAAATATAATACATTAAATATAAATACAAATATAATACATTTATTTCGACATTCTAATTCAATTTGTTCAATATTAATTATTAAGATTACATTCTTAACAATTTAAGAATACAATCTTAAATTAAGATTTTTAACAAGACTATGTTCCTAAAACCCATCTCAAATCAAGAACTTCGTTAAGATTACATTCTTAAATTTTGCAAAATGTATTCTTAATTTAAGATTGTAAATAAGAACACAATCTTAAATACGATCTTAAAATAAGCAATCGTAAAAAAATAAGATTTTATTCTTGAATTAAGAATTTTCACATTTAACAGACTATTAAGATTGAAATGCTTTGATTTTGGACGTAAAATCTTGATTTTAGCACGTTTTTTCCCTTAGTGTAGGAACTCAATATCTACAGAAATATCATTTATCTTCTTCTGACCACTACACTGTAATAATATCTTATTATGGGAGAACTAACTTTCCAAAATTTCATACTGAAACATTTTATTTTAGAACTAATTTGCTAAAATATAAAAAAATATTAGCAATCATATCTAAACAGATCGTTATATTCAGTGTGAGGAAGATATGGATAAATTCGTTAATGTAATCACGTCAAATATCTTCTAAAACTAATACTAATCTTTTCGAAATCGAAAGCTCAGAAGACAGTATCAACAAAATGTTTATATTTTCTGCTGCAAAACAGAGGCTGTCTACTGCTAGTAAAATGCTAAAAAAGACCTTCAGTTCGAAGATGATCGCAGAAATAGAAATTACATTTAAAGTTGCTCAAATACCAAACACAAATATTTTCCCATTGGAGGGTAACGGAATGCCACCGGTAGACACAAAGCCCTTTAAGGAAAGCTGGCGGTATTTGGGCACGCTGCTCACAGTATAAAACCGAAATATATACAGACAACTTAAGTAAAGTATTTCAACCAAACTTCCCACCAAATGATTTTGAATTTAAGGAGCCAATAATTCCTACATTATCTACTGTGGATATAAAAGTTATAAAGAATATAATTTAGAAAAAATATAGAGGAAATGATTCACTGACACCAGTAATGATTAAAAACCTACCGAATGTGGCATGAATTATCTACATTATTTAATGCGATATTTAATCTAGGAGTTTTCCAGACAAATTTTAAAAGCAGATAATAACGATACCAAAGTCTGGTAAACATCTGACAGTGCCAACCTCCAATAGACCTATTAGTAGGATATTCGAATTATTCGATTTTTCTCTTGTTCGAATAAAACGAATAATTCGAATAAGAGATTTTAACTTGTTCGAATAATTCGATCACAAGTTTAAAATTAATCGAATTATTCGAATAATTAAAATTTTTTTGTAAAAAAAGAAAAGAATGAAGTTTTGATTTCAGTTTTTTTTTTATATTTTATTGTTAAAGAAAAACAAAAAATAACGTTACAGTTAACAATTCAAGTATTGATAATGTTAAAAAACATTCGAAAACAAAGTCCATCATTAAATTTTCATCAGAAATATTCTGATCAGATTCCCTCCCGAACAATCAACAAAACAATTGACTAGCAAACCCTTTAGTTTCCCTTTTGTAGCTATGCTTTAACAAATTTGAGCTAGTTGGACATGATCCTGAATTCAAATACAATATACATAGTCGCGTTTATACTGTGAACAAGTGCAGACGTCATTACTGCAGTATACATTGTGCAAAGAAAAAACAATAAATAATTTTGAAAAATAAAAACAACTAACATATCAAAAATATTTTTAATATTTTAAAATAAAAACAAAAACATTAAAGAATTTATAACAACAATTACTGTACACTAGTGCTTGTATGTTAACCAAGCATGAGTGTAGGTAGCGAGAATTGTGAAGAAAGCAGTGTTAGTGATACCAGTGTTATGAACTGGCAAGTTATGAACTCAAGCAAACGTAAAAAGCCCCAATAAATACAAATATTAACAAAAAAAAACAAAAATTATTGATAAAACAACCACGTCAAGCAACAACAAATTTGCATCCCTTAGTACTGATGCTAATGATGACGATAAACAACCAGAAGAATTGGGAGAAGGAACCCCAAGCCACCTAATATTTTCATTCCTTGTGTGACTGAAATTAATAAAATGATTCTTAGTTTTTCGAGTGTTATTCCAAGTTCTGATTTTCATTATAAATCGTTAAGAGATGGACAAGTTAAACTATTTATTAAGACAATTTATTCTTATAGAAAACTTATTAAATACTTAGATACCAAAAACATAAATTTCCATACATATCAAAAACGAGCGTTCATATAGGGTAGTACTCAAAGGTATTCACTATACAACTCCAGTTGAGGATATAAAGGCAGAACTCATTCTACTAGGACACAAAGTTAGGAATGTTGTAAATGTTATAAGTAGGGTTACGAAACAACCATTATCCATGTTTTATATTGATTTGGATCCGACTCCAAATAATAAGGAAATTTATGAGTTACGATACTTGAATAACGCCGTAGTCAAGGTTGAACCGCCACGTAACAATATGGTCATACTAAATCGTATTGTAAAAAACCATTTGTGTGTGTTAAGTGTGGACTAGATCACCCAACAGCCGAATGTTCGAAAAACGCTGAGCAACCTCCTCGATGCATTCATTGTCTACAAAATCACACGGCAAATTATAAAGGTTGCCAAGTCTATCAATCTATTCTTCAAAAAAGAACATCTTTTCATTCAAATCAAGTTCGAACTCAATTTCGAAATAACCCCAATAATCAAAATGGATATCCGAAATTAATTCGTCTCAACAAAATCGTGACTGCAGTTCAAATAATTTATGATCAAAAATATCATACTCTGAAATCCTTAAACAAAATTCAAATAATGAGAGTAATTTTATGAAAAGCTTGGAAATAATGTTAGATAAACATATGGAAAGATTAACATCAACTCTAATGAGTATGATGTCATTACTTATTGACAAACTATGCAAATAAACCTAAGAATTGCTGTATGGAATGCCAATGGTTTGGCTAGTAAGCAAAATGAAATTGAAATATTTATGAAATTAGAGCATATAGATGTATTTTTATTATCAGAAACCCACCTTAACAATCGATAATTTTTTAAAATAATTGGATACAACTTAATCACTGCAAATCATCACGACGAAAGATCACATGCTGGCTCTGCAATACTAATTAAATCAACAATTGATTTTCATGTTTTAGACGCAATACGTAAACCTTTCATTCAAGCTGCAGGTATTAAAGTTAAATGTAATAATAATTATGTATGTATATACTCAATTTATTGCCCCCCAAGACATCATGTAACATGCCAAGAGTATGAAAACTTCTTTTTGAATCTCGGACCTCGTTTTATAGTAGCAGGAGATTACAACGCTAAACACCAATGGTGGGGATCAAGGTTAGCAAATCCAAAAGGTCGTGAATTATATAAATGCATTACCAAGCATAATTATCGCACCTTATCAGGAGGCAGTCCTACATACTGGCCAACCGATGTTAACAAAATACCCGACCTTTAAGATTTTGCAGTATACAGTGGTATAGCAAACAACAAGTTAGATATAATGAATGTTGATGATTTAAGCTCTGATCACTCTCCCAAAAATTTTTACGAATAAAACCGATGTTAATTCATTTGCTTATTGGATTGAGAAAAACATTGACTTAAAACTGTCAATAAAAGATATTGAATTGGGAAATGCTGTGGAAATGTTTACTAACCTAATTCATGAGTCGGCGGTATTGTCTACACCCCCACAACGTAGAACTTTGTCTGGTAATCATGTTCAAATATCTGCAGAAATTAGAGAGCTCATTAGAAATAAAAGAAGGCTACGTAGAATATGGCACCAAAGTAGAAATCCTCTTGATAAAACTAATCTAAATCGGGCTACCTCAATACTCAAACAACGTATTTCTGAATATAAAAATGATCAATTTGGCAATTATTTGCGCAATTTAAGTGCAGATAATACCAAAACCGAACATAGTATTTGGAAAGCAACTAAATATTTGAAAAGACCAGCAAAAAGAAACATTCCCATCAAAAACGCGAATGGATTATGGTGTAAATCAGGCGAACAAAAAGCTTTTGCATTTGCAAATCATTTAGAGCAAAAATTCCAACCGCACACGATTACAACGGATGATTCTGCAATATTACATTTTCTGGACACTGCTTGCCAAATGGATCTACCAATTCGGCATATTTCTCCTACTGAAGTTCGTTCCGAAATTAAAATTCTTAATAATTACAAATCCCCTGGATATGACCAGATAAACTCTGTAATCTTAAAGCATTTGCCTCATAAAGGAATTATATTCTTAACTCTAATTTATAATTCAATGCTAAGACTGCAACAGTTTCCAACACAATGGAAGTGCGCAGAAGTTATAATGGTACCTAAGCCAAACAAACCTGAAAACTGTATTTCATCATATAGGCCTATTAGCTTATTAGTAACATTCTCAAAGGTATTTGAACGGATTTTTCTTCGCAGAATGCTTCCAATACTGGAAAACAATAACATTATTCCAGATTACCAGTTCGGATTTCGACATAATCATGGAACTCCAGAGCAAATACATCGAATTGTCAATGTAATTACTGATACATTTGAACACAAAAAATACTGTTCTGCAGTATTTTTAGATATTCAGCAAGCGTTTGACAAAGTCTGGCACAAAGGCCTTTTGTATAAACTTAAAACTATTCTTCCTGCACCCTACTACCTTTTGCTGAAGTCATACCTAGAAAAGCGCACTTTTTATGTGAAAATTGGTTCAAAATTATCAAATATATGCAATATTAACACTGGAATACCCCAAGGTAGCGTCCTTGGGCCGGTCTTGTACACTATATTTACTTCAGATATGCCAACATCAAATGAAGTCACAATTGCAACGTACGCAGACGATACGTATTTAGCATCGAGCGAATTACCAGCAGAAGCATCTTATTTAATACAACAACAACTTGATATTTTACAAAATTGGCTAAATTCGTGGAACATTACGGTGAATCCTCAAAAGTCATCTCATATAACTTTTACTTTGAGACGTGGGCAATGCCCAGATGTAATCTTAAATAATATAATTATTCCTCATAATGATTCTAAAACTACCTCGGTTTACATCTTGACAAACGATTAACATGGAAAAATCATATAAAAAAAAGGAGAAAACAACTCGAAATAAAATTTAAAAAAATGTACTGGCTAATTGGTCCAAAATCACAACTGTCATTTGAAAACAAAATCATCTTGTATAAAACCATCCTAAAACCAATTTGGACTTATGGTATTCAACTTTGGGGTACAACGAGTAACTCCAATGTTGAAATCCTTCAAAGATTTCAGTCAAAGACGCTTAGGGCTATCACAAACGCTCCTTGATTTGTTACCAACAAATCATTGCATAAAGATTTAAAAATTACTTATATTAAAGAAGAAATTAACCACTTTAGTGAGAGATATGTTCAAAGACTAAGTAATCATATAAATCCTTTGGCAATTAGTTTACTTGATGAAACAGATGAAATTAGAAGACTGAAAAGACATCATGTTTTAGATCTACCGTTTAGGCAATAGTTAAGAAAAAAAAAAATACATAATTGTTATATTAACTTAATTAATGTATTGAATCTTTCGTATATATTATATTTTTAATATCATTTTGTTTAAAAAGTTATGTATTTAGTAATTTATCTGTACTATTTCATATATATAGTTATTTTTCCTATTGTGGATTTATAACTTCTGTTATTTTTAACTTATTATTAAATTTGCTTAATATTTTAAAATAGATTGCAAATAAAAATTGAATTATATAAAAAAAAATAAAAAATACAATATAAACGTATTAAGAACTTTTTTATGTCGTTCATTAATTCGGGGTTTAAATTGAGTAACTAATTCTTTAGTAAATTAATTATTCACTATTTCTAAATTATTTATAACAAATTGTATTACACATCAAGCTCTATCAACGTTGCCGAATCTTTGATCTGATCTGGTTGATACAGGCAAACATTTTTTAATCACCCCAAATTTTAAGCTAGTTTTTGATAAAATAATATTTTTACTGCAATTTTTTTGTATTACTCTTTTAAATACATTGCATTTAATATTGTTTTTATGTTTTCGAAATAAAAAGTGAAGAGATTATTTTCAAACGCGTCTTTTTTATAGATATCAATTTGATACATTGCGACTAGTCTCTGGAAAATGATTGCGACTAAGGGAGGGTTAATAAAGTGGTCTTGGGGAATTACACAATAAAGGGAATCTGTACAAAGTTTGATATCATTGTCAGTGAACGTGGCTAATTTGAAGTCAGGGAGTGCATGATTGACGCATTTACAAATACGCAAAAAGTTTATTACCATGTTAGAAAATGAAGTTCAACGATGATCAAAATCATGTATAAGACGAACTCCATGCTTTTCTTGCAAAAAAAACGTTAGTTTGCAATATTTGTGTTTATCATTCGATTTATTAAATATTTTGCAACACTTACGTACGCGGTTAATAACATCACTTATATACAGTGGGAAGCAAAACTGTCCAGATGTTTTGCATTAAAAATGTAAGGTAATGAAAGTAATACAAATATAGGTGTATTATCAAATATATATATTTTTTACTATTATTGAATATTATTCTAAATTATAAAGAACAAAAACTTATATAAATTTCTTCAAAAATATAAAAAAAATGCAAAAAAAAAAAAATTCACTATTTGGACACTTTTGCACTGTTTGCGGGGTTTGTTGAAAATCATTTATAGTTTCCAATTTAATATTTCGTCCAAAGGCCTTTATTTTTAATTACGCTTTTAATACGTTTTGGCATACTCTCCACCAACTTTTTGATGATATCACGGTCAAGAGCTCGCCATTCATGTTGTATTCTCTCCCAAAGCTCGTCAACATTTTTTGGTGGGTTTTCATATGCTATCAGCTTTCTTTTAACAATAGCCCATAAATTTTCTATTGGATTCAGGTCTGGGCTTTGTGCAGGCCAGTCCATTGTCCCAAAAGTTTGGTTTTGTAGCCAACTTTTAACTATTTTGGCAGTGTGCTTCGGATCCCCGTCTTGCTGAAAAACTACTTGTTCAGCTGGATAAGCACTCTCGTCAACAAAATCTGGTAAATTTGTGTGTAAAATATTCAAATAATCCTCCTTTTTCATTATACCTTGGATTCTCACCAAAGGTCCAATGTTCCACCAAGTAAAACATCCCCACACCATAATACTGCCGCCACCATGTTTCATCGTTTCCTTCACTTGGTGTTTTTGGATGCGATCATGAGGCCTATGCCAAAAATATTATTTTCCATCAGACTGGTATCGGTTGACTTTCGTTTCATCACTCCAAATAACCCGCTTCCAATCATATACTGTCCAATTTTTGTGGGTTTTACAGAAATGAAGGCGCCTTTTCACATTTCTATCGGAAAGTGCTGGCTTTTTCTTTTTCACACTGGCTACTAAACCAATTCTGTTTAATGCGCGCCTGACCGTCCAGGAACTGACATCCTTGCCAATACTTTTTGCAGCATTTTTGGGTGTTTTGGTGGCCTTATGATGTAACAAACGTTCAATCTGCCGGGCATCACCATCAGAAAGCAGTCTTGGTCGACCCCCTTTGTTATTATTGCAAGCTACATTACGTCGGTTTTTTATGTTATTTACCGTGGATTTGCTTAAATTTAATCTTTCAGCAATTTTACGGCATGAGTAATTATTTTGCAACAAATTTATCACGTTGTTTTCAATGTCAGATGGCGTTTTTCTCATTTTGAAAGATCTTTTATTTTTTAATTAAAATTCACAAAATTACACTTCACAGGTCAATCAATAATGCGTAAATTGAGCAACAAAATTTTGACAAAGAGAAATCAACAAACAAAAAAAAACTAACGGGTCAAATACCGTTATCTTTTAAGAAAGCAATACAGTGATAATGTTTATTACTCGTACAGTGCAAAAGTGTCCAAATAGTGAATTTTTTGTTTTTTGCATTTTTTTATTTTTTTTGAAGAAATTTATATAAGTTTTTGTTCTTTATAATTTAGAATAATGTTCAATAAAATAAAAAAAATACATATATTTGATAATACACCTATATTTGTATTACTTTTATTACCTTACATTTTTAATGCAAAACATCTGGACAGTTTTGCTTCCCACTGTACATATATTTTAAGATAATGGCCATCATCTATTTCAATGTAATCATTATAAAAGTCATCCACAATATCACTTTCGGCGACCGTTTCAAAATCACATTCTCCATTACATTCAACTCCATTTTAATCTAAGTAAAAATGTTGGTTATTAATTGCGATTCTTCTAATATTTCGCCAGCTAAATAACAAATATTTTATTCCGTACCTTTTATTTTCATTGGTTCAAGTCCTAAGTTAATTTTGAAAGATTTGTTGTTAGAATTGTAACTTCTTGCAGTATTATTTATATATTTATAGAAGGAGCTATTGGAACACTAATCTACAGTGATCGAACGTCCCTTTGTCTTTAGCTATTTTTCGAATTTCAGAAACAATACAATTTTTGTGAGTCATTATTACTTATTTAAATTTTAAATTATGAAAAATTTTTAACAAATTTAATAATTTTAAATATATATGAGCACTTATTCGTTTTATTCGATTATTCTACATAAAATTGTTCGAATTATTCGTTATTCGAAAATGGTCATTTTTAAATTGTTCGAATAATTATTCGTAAGAAATTATTCGATTAATCGAACGATCATTAGTCGAATGAATACCCTACCTATTAGCTTACTTCCATGTCTGTTGAAACAAAAAAAAATATTCAAACAAAAATCGTACCTACCATTTTTAAATGAGAAAAATATCCCAGTTCATCAATTTGATTTCCGCGAACGCCACGGTACAATTTATAACTGAAGAGATAAGAAAATCTTTTGAATTAAAACAAGTAAGAGAACTATATTCGACTGTGCCGATTATTATTCTTCAAAATATGTTAATTTTGTTTCTACATTTCTTGTTCTAGTTGGCTGAGACACGTTAATGGCCTGGCGAATTTTTAATAACTTTAAATTTTTTGACCAATTTCTGTTTTTTATGGCACATTAGAACAATTACAATGCATTTTTCCCCTTGTGCATCTCAAAACTTCAGAGGGCTTAACCCCAACCGATTTACCTAAAATTTTTCAGTATGATTTTTTTACTAATGTTCAAAATGGCCAAAATCCAACTTTCGTTTATTAAGGGCCACCCTAATGATTCATACATCAATATATCGGGAACCAGGACAACTTCGATTTTTTACCTATTGTTGATATATATCTGGATTACTGAGGCCAGGTATCTTATAAAAATTTTAAACATAGTTTAGGCTTAATCAAAGATACAATTGTTTAATTTGTATGAAAAAATATTTTTAAGCATTGATTAAGCCTTAACTATGTTTAAAATATTTATAAGTTACCCGGCCTTAGTAATCCAGATATATATGTATATCAACAATAGGTAAAAAATCGAAGTTGTCCTGGTTCCCGACATATTGATGTATGAATCATGGATGTAAGTTATTCGGGGGCTACGGAAAGTTGATTTCAACATACAGACGGACATGGCTATATCGACTTCGCTATTTATAACGATCCAGAATATATATACTTTGTGGGCCGCAAATGAAAAATGCAGAAATTTCAAACGGAATGACAAACTTATATACCCTTGCCACTCATGGTGAAGGATATACAAAGATTGTTCGGAAATATTTTTAGAAGTTGCCCAAGTCTTCAAAAGTATGGCACTTATTACTACTATTGTAGATACCCACCATTCGCACGAAAATCCA
The DNA here is from genome assembly GCF_958450345.1 of Calliphora vicina. Classification (NCBI taxonomy): domain Eukaryota; kingdom Metazoa; phylum Arthropoda; class Insecta; order Diptera; family Calliphoridae; genus Calliphora; species Calliphora vicina. The sequence continues at coordinate 79,701,885 of NC_088782.1, read as the reverse complement.
TACATGTTATCTGAACAACTGGATGACTACCCGATATTTGTGCAGAAATGGTTGAAAAGCGGTTGAATATTTAAGTTAAAAAGTAAACATGTTACGTTCGCGCTAAGGTGGGAAAATTGTCCATCTGTCACACTTAACAACGTTAATATACCTAAGTCCGATTATGTTACATATAGTTCTCACACACGCCCATTTGTCCACAATACTCTTGGTAGAGATCAATTAATGTTAAATTTAGTTATAAGGTTTAAATACATATTGTTAGGCCTCATAAAATAAGGCAGATTCAATAAATAAACAAAATAAAAAAAAATATATATTGAAGCTTGGCTTTAACTAAGCGGATCTTTTTTATACTTGAGAGATCAAGAAGGTGTGAATTTAATACTTGCTTTATATGTAGCTGATGAGTTCTCAATTTCCATATAGACAAGCTGTAGGAACCACCATGTATATAATGTAGGGAACAAGGCCAGATTTCTGACGAGAACGTTTGAGATTCCTTCGAATGATGATGTTATCTGTGTCAAAAGAGTTTTTCGCTATATTTCTAGAAAAAAGCTATGTGATGCAGACTTTTGTGATTGCAAAGGAAAACTATGGTAGCTACATCGGTAGCCTGCTGTCTTCAATGTGTTTAATGCATCATGCATTAAACACATTCAAGACAGCAGGCTACCAACTTCAATCTGACAAAAATAAAATACACACATTATTAAGCGTGTTTGCGTACTTTCCAGTAAAAATTATCCAGTAACTTTAATTTAGAGCGTAAAATACATTTACTCTCAATCTAAAAAAATATCCAAAAAGTACGCGAACAACAATTTGTAAAAATAAGTTGTATTTTATTATAAATCAATTTAAAACTTTTGTTTTGTGTTATTTTACTTCTTTTCTTTGCAAGACTTGTAAATTGTGTTAATTTTCAACTTTTTTGTTTTGTTTACATTTGCAACAATTTGTTTTAAACATATTTTTCATGTTGATATTTTTTACTGGACAAAAAATGTCCATTAAAAAATATCATGTTCTCTATCTACGAACTGTCACTTTTAACACTCTCTTGCTCTCTCGTTACAAGTTTTTAAAAGTAAACAAACGGAATCCCGTAACTTCCAGTGATAATTTGTACAAATTATCAAGTACGCGAACACAACTTATATGAAGACGATTATTTTGACGACAGCATATCTACAGGGCCACACGACTACTCATGCCGATGTAGCCGAATTAGGATAATTTCTATTTTTGTCAACTACAAAACAGAAATAGTGTTGCTAATATAATAAAACATGTAAATCAAATTAGTGCTTAAAAAAATACATTTTTTTTACTTACGGCCATTTTCACAATGTACGATTAAAAGTTAACGTGAACTTTAACCGCATGTTAGGCTAATATGAATTTCACAATGTACGATTAATTCTTAACTGACACTATTTAACAACAAAGTTGCTGTTAAATATAACCGAATAAATTTCGCCGGTTAGCATCTTAATTGTGAGAAATATAATAAAAGAACATGGAAAAACATTTATATTTTTGTAATATTTATAATTTTTAAAAGTGTAAAGCGAAGAAAAGTAAATTTTGCACGGGGTGATCCATATACCACCCGGATATTGCACTTACAAACCAAACAACAAACAAAGAGAAGTTTCTGATAACCATATTGAAATAAATTAATAACTTTACAAAAACACAAACAGATAAAAACTATGAACAGCAGTCAGCTGATTGAATTTATCTGTACGATAAATAAATAATTGGCAGATGAGGTCGGGTTAGCTTTGCGACAGAATATAAGCAAATGAGACATTAAGAAACCAAATTTCTTTAATCTGCAGTTTTTCGTTGGGAAAAAGATCACCTAATGAGAAAACGGCCCTCAATTAAGTCTCCGTACAGAAATACTTGTAATATAAACAAGCAATTTATGTGTCACTTTTCAATACATATTTAAACATTTTTTTAATTAATTTTATAAAAAATTTTATAAACTAGAAATCAATATAAAAAAATACAAACATTTTCATTAAAAACATAAAAATTTACATAAATTCAATAATTGTACTAAAAGTATCACCAAAAAAGTCTCCGTACAGTTGACCGTTTTAAGGCAAGGAACCCCAATATTAAAATTAATTGCATTTAATATGTGGTAGGGCCTCCTTTCTGAGCAATTGCAGCATTTAAATGGCAGTGCATGGAATGGACCAGCTTTGTTGTTGTTAGGAAATCTATTTTATACCACTCTTCCATTATAACGCCTTTAGCTGATCTTTACTCGATATATTGTGCTGCCGAATATTTATTTCCAAGTGATTCCATAGATGCTCAGTCGGGTTGAGATCAGGTGACTCAGCTGGGCGATTTAATTGCTTAGGAACATTATAAATAAGACATTCCTTTACTAATCCAGAGGTGTGTTTGGGATCGTTGTCTTATTGGAAGCAATACAAACGTCCCAACCATAATTTTTGCATCACTTTGTTTTAAGTTTTCTTCTAATATATTGAGGTATGCATATTTATCCATCGTCTTTTCAATAAAAATAAGATTTCCCACCCCAGATGAAGCCATGCAACTCCAACCAATTACGTTACCTCCTCCATGATTTACGGTTAGCGTTAAATGCTTCGGATCCATTTCAGTATTTGGGTTTTTCCATACCATTTTTCTTCCATTAGAACCAAAAATATTAAATTTACTTTCATCGCTAAAAAAAAAATTCGATTCAAAAAAAATGTTTTATCGATATGCTCAATAGCGTAATCCAATCTCTTTCTCATGTTCACTTTTCGAACAAGCGGCTTCTTACGGCTTACCCGACCATTGTATACATTTAGTTTAAGAGCGTTTCTTACAGTGTAGGGGGTTTACCGTTAATTCATCACTGGTTTTCAAGTTTCCCGCAATTATACATGCGCTAATTTTTGGATTACCTTCTACAAATCGTACAATTCTTCTCTCTAAGTGGTGGTCTAGTTTTCTTGGACGGTGATTTCTTGGTTTATTTGCCATTGTTCCGGTTTTTTGCACTGTTGAATAACGTACTGAATGGAAGAGCGTGGTCTTTTTACAATATCCTTGATTTCAGTTAGACTTTTTCCTTAATTTTGCAGGTAAATAATAATTTTATTTCTATCCATTGAAATTTGCTAATTTTTGCAACCCTGACAACAACAAAGCTGGTCCATTCCATTTAAATGCTGCAATTGCTCAGCAAGGAGGGCCTACCACATATTAAATGCAATTAATTTTCATATTGGGGTTCCTTGCCTTAAAACGGTCAACTGTACGACGACTTTTTTGGTGATACTTTTAGTACAATTATTGAATTTATATAATTTTTTATGATTTTAATGAAAATGTTTGTATTTTTTTTATGTTGATTTCTGGTTTATAAAATTTTTAATCAAATTAATTAAAAAAATTTTTAAATATGTATTGAAAAGTGACCATAAATTGCTAGTTTATATTAAAAGTGTTTCTGTACGGAGACTTAATTTATTCAGTGTATATTAAAAACACAAATATGTTCAGCATAAATATCTCATAACGTTAATGAGAGAACCCAGCAATAATAAATTATTAGAGTTCACGATTATTATTTTTTTACATCAAAATATTATTAAATTAACTAACCTGCATTATAAAATAATGTTTCACAACCAGATCTGACTTTGTAAAATCGCTGCGGTCAACAGGAATACACGACAAAAAGAGAGGGCATATGTTGTCCCATTTAAATTCTGCAGTCTGTAATCCGCTTTCACTCTCACTCGGCACAAAGCCATATTTTAATAAAAGGCATTCAGCTGCTTCTTTATCTCTGAAAACGTATGAACATTAATATTTCTGATCAAGTTATTTTTGGGTATACAAAATTTATTTTTTAATAAGATTTAGTTTTTATGTGCCAAATTCTCAATATAATTAATGAAAATTTCAATTAAATTTATGGTTGTGGGATAAGCTAGTTCCTATGCGCATTTCACCAAAAGGATTTAGAAAAGCTAAACATATTATACAAATAAAGCTATTGAGTGAATGAGAATAACAGCTACATAAGCTTTATTTGAAAAAATATCAAAGCTTAAACCAAAGACTATAAACATACATATATATATTTATAGTCTTTGCTTAAACAAAACACCAACAATAAAAAGTGATTTTATCTTTTCTTACATTCCGTACCAGTGTTGTCACAACTTCAAAATATTTGTAAAATATAGTTGATAAAACATATATGGGACATTTCAATTTCAAAACTATCTTCAGTTTTAAGATGCTGTCAAAATGCTGTCCAACTACATGTAAAATATTTGGAACGAAATCGATCAATAAATCTCATGTTTTGGTGCATTTTTATACCCTTCAGCTTCGTGAGAAGGGTATATATAAGTTTGTCATTCCGTTTGTAATTTCTACATTTTTCATTTCCGACCCTATAAAGTATATATATTCTGGATCCTTATAGATAGCGGAGTCGATTAAGCCATGTCCGTCTGTCTGTCTGTCTGTCTGTCTGTCTGTTGAAATCAATTTTCTGAAGGCCCCAGATATCTCCGGGATCCAAATCTTCAACAATTCTGTCAGACATACTTTCGAGAATTTTGCTATTTAAAATCAGCAAAATCCGTCCATAAATAACGGAGATATGAGCAAAAATCCGAGACAACCTCTGAAAATTTCATCAAAAAACACAATGTATTGCATGCTTTGACAAAAAAACAACAAAACGTATGCATGGATGTGCAAGCTTTGTGTATTTGGTTTTTTTTTGTGTTTTGTTTCTTTTGGCGTTGTTGTTGTTTTTTATACAACTAAAGTTTAGTTTGGTTGTGTGTTGGTTTTTTTGACAAAAAAACAACAAATCGTATGTTTGGGTGTGCATGCTTTGCGTTTTTTTGTTTTTTTTGTGTTTTGTTTCTTTTGGCGTTGTGGTTGTTTTTTATACAATTAAACGTATGTTTGGATGTGTGTTGGTTTCATTGCCTTGCGTATTTTGTTTTTGTTTTTTCTTTTGGTGTTCTGTTTCGTTTGGCGTTGTTGTTGTTTTTTGTGTTCTTGATAAATTTAGGATGCTGTACGCTGAAAGTGGGCAATGTAGATACATACATATGTATATACTAATTATAAAAAATAAGAATGCATCCACAACAAAGGTGAAGGGTATATAAGATTCGGCATAGCCGAATATAGCACTCTTACTTGTTTATATTCATTTTTATTTTATTAATCATTTCGTTAGCTTAGTGAACAAAGTTCCTTTTCAGAAATAAAAAGTCTAAAATCCATGATTTGAAATATTTTTGAAACCTGATAATGGAGTTTTATTAATTATTAGATAAGATTTATAATGACAAATAATCACAGTTAAGAAGAAGTGCGTTTGCATCTTATATGTCCTATTTTGGGACTTGGAACTTTTTTTCTTTCATATAAGAAGGTCGAGGTGATAATAAATTTTTAAAATTATTAAGTATTTAATTAAAAAAATTGTGATTTACATATTTTGGTTGAAATTTAATGAAGAAACAAGTAATTAATACAAGTATTATATATTATGTATTATATTATATTCATACTCAATTCCATTTGAATGAGATAATAATTTTGAAATTTTTACAAAATAAAATGGACTTAGCACTTTTGCATATTTATAGTTATATAATATTAACATTCCCGACTACTAAAAACCAAAAATTGTAAAGCTGTGTATACTTTATTAGACATTTTATGTTTTCTACACATATATGTCGGTTAACCGGTTTTTTCGAAGTCGGTTAACCGAAAAACCGGGTTTCTAAAAAAGGACAATTTTCAGTTAACCGACAAACCGGATTTTTAAAAATTCGGGTTTTTATAAACACTACATATAATGTAATTTAATGTATTTTAAATGACTGATAAAATAATTAGAATTTTTTTTTTTTTTTATTCAGTTCTTTTTTATTTACAATCTATCCAAAGATATTAAGTAAATTTTATAAAATAAATAATAATATTCATTGCTGAACTCCTCTGAGAACAGCAATATACCATACAAAATATAAATCTATGTAGTTATATTAAGTTGTTAGTTAAATAACACTGCGGAACAGAGATTTTGGTGCCCGAGATTTGAACTACCTTTTGTACACGTTGATGAACCCTCATTACTATGTTATACTTGTTTTTTTCCAGTCAGCTCGCGTTTTCGAAATATCGCGGTTTTTATATTTTCATTGAATACCCTATTTTTTTGTGTTTTTCTTCAAAATTTTGGGTAATGCAATTAAGAATGTGCAATATTTTTTAGCATGAGACTGGTCCACATAAACATATGCTTCTTTTTAGTATAATAATTGTAATGGATATATTTTGGCATATTTGTCTGATCTTTCGGGAAAGTTGAAATTTGACTTTTTTAGCTTTATCCTTAATAAAATTGTGCATTATGAAAATTTTAAATAAAAATTTATCACTGCACATTCAAGGCATTATAGCGAATATAGTTTTTAATTAAAATGAAAAATTAGTAAAAAATTTAATGAAATATTTAGATAATATCCCGAAATTTTACATCCTAAAAAACAATTTTTTTTATAAATAAATTTTTAGGTAGTCTTTAGTCTTATTTTTTAATACACATTTAAATCTAACTACAGCAATGTATATACTTCATGTGACGTTTTTAAAATATTGCGAATTTTGTATTTACGTGATTTACAGCGTTTTTGGTGAAAATATCTTAATTTTTTTTTTTTAAAAACTAGTATTTTACAGAAAAAAATAATTTTTTACAAACGTATAGATTTATTTCTACATTATATATCCAGGAATTGTCTATGTTGCGAATTTAAATACCAAAGTAAACAAAATACAATTGGAGAACAGTATTGTAATTGATTTTCGCTGATCTTTTAACATATTTTCGTCACAAATGTAACAAAACATATTAGGATTTTTAACACAGCATCTCATCTTACTAGCCATAATGAAATAATATAACAAGAGAAATTATATTTATAAAAAAACAGGTGTAAAACATTCAAGTTACGAACATTTATATAGTTTTTTTAATATGAAATACATATGAAAAATACTGTAAAACTTTGAGTTATTTGCCAAATAGTTTAGTATATTTTCAGCGAATTTTCAATATTTGTATATAAATTATACAATATATCCTGCAACTTAGATAAACAAAATTGATGTCAAAGAAAAGATAATTTTGTGTAGAATACCAATACAAAGATGCGTTTTTAATTTTAGTCTCCATTTATGAAATAACCCAACAAAAAGAGAAAAAAATACAGAATAACCAAAAAAATTAAAACCGCGATATCTTAAAAACAAGAGCTCCTCAAAAAAAACTAAATATAGTTTTGACTATGTAATGTCCCATACATGTATTATCAAAAACATTTTCCGCGGCACCAAACCAAAATGTCAATTTTGTTCCTCTGTGTAATATATGTACTTAATTTTATAAATATTTACAGATATTTTATTATAAATACATAGTTAGTTACGAAATGGCAAATCCAATATGTGATTTCTTTTAAGTCTTCGAACTTCGTTGGTGTCATCTAGCAGCATTGTGGCCAATGGATTACAGTGATTACTCAATCTATCTAAATAATGTTCGCTATATTTCCTAATTTCGTCCTTAACCATCTCGATTGATAAATCATGATGAATTGCTTTGTTTGTTATGAACCATGGGGCATTGGCAATAGACCTCAATGTTTTAGATTGAAACCTTTGTAGTATTTCAATGTTGAAATTACTTGCTGTTCCCCAAAGTTGTATACCGTAAGGGTTTAGCATTGCCTTGTATATAATTATTTTGTTTTCAAGACTAAGTTTCGATCTTGGTCCCAGTAACCAAAATAAGGGTTTAATTTTCAAATTTAAATGTTGTCTTTTAGCTTTTATATGATTTTTCCATGTTAGTGTACGATCAATGTGCAGTCCTAAATATTTTACCGTGTCATTTTGAGGAATATGACAATTATTAAGGAATACATGTGCAAATTTTTCAGTGTTGACTTTTATTTTCCATTTAGTTAACCAATATCCTATTTCATCAAGTATATTTTGAAGCTGTATTGAGGCATCGATGGGATCTGCGCTACCGGATAATACTGCAGTATCATCAGCGTATGTTGCAACTAAAATATTATCTATTACAGGCATGTCTGAAGTAAAGATTGTGTATAAGATTGGTTCCAATACACTACCCTGAGGGACACCACAGGTAACATTCTTCTCAGAAATACTTTTTCGAATATTTTGGAGAATGTGACCAGCAAACTTATTGGGCGATATGATGTTACAGCATTTTCAGGCTTTCCTGGCTTAGGTACCATTATTACTTCCGCACATTTCCATTGCGAAGGAAAATGATTTAGTCTTAGAATGGAATTAAAAATAAGGGTAAGAAATACAACAGCTTTCTTTGGCAAGGCTTTAACAACTTTTCCATCAATACAGTCGTATCCTGGAGATTTTTTGCAATTTAATTTTGTTATTTCGATTTCGGCAGTAACATTGTGATTTTCAGAAAATGGTGTTGATAAAAACCCCGCTTCATGAATCAAACTGCTAAAAGATTCAGACACATCATCTAATTCCGTTGCTGATTTTATTGGTACGTTGAGGTTTATGTTTCTTTCTAACCAGGTACTAAATGAAATTAAGTCAGTCCTATTATTAAGAATTTTATATCCTGACAATGTAGAAACGTATTGAAGTAAATTACAAGTGGAGAATGGTCAGAGCTTAGATCATTACAATCAGTTCTTTGAAGGAGGTTACTAGGTATACCAGAATATACAGCAAAATCCAGCAAATCTGGTATTTTCAAAGGATCTCTAGGCCAATATGTTGGACTGCCAGTAGATAAAACTGAAAAGTTATTGCTGCTGATACATTTGTACAGATCTCTGCCTTTTGGATTTATTAATCTCGAACCCCACCAATGATGTTTAGCGTTAAAATCACCTCCGACTATAAATCTTGGTCCAAGAAATCTTGAAATTCTTGACTTTTAACTGAAAATCATGGTGGAAAATAAATAGAGCCTATAGAAATGAAAGTTGAGTCACAAGCTATTTTTACACATGCAGCTTGAAGCCATGGTGTTCTTATTTCATTACTTAATTTGTAATTAATTGACGATTTTATTAATATTGTTTCTCCGCCATGTGCTCTATCATTTGGGTGATTAGCTTTTATTATATCATAATCTTTTATTTTGAAGAATGATCTGCTGGTAAAATGCGTCTCTGAGACTAGAAGAATTTCAATGAAATTAGTTTTAAGAAATATTTCTATCTCTTGGGCATGGTTGGAAAGCCCATTGGCATTCCATACTACAATCCTAAGATTTAGCTGCATAATTTTGTAATTAAAATAGACATCATATTTATGAGCTTATTTGTTTGCTCTATTTGGCTTTGAATTAGCATTTCGATTTTTTTCAAAAGGATTGTTTATTTGGTTTTGTTGTTGTGTATTTTGTAAAACTTCAAAATAAGAAAACGTACTGTTTTGGTTTGTATTAGAATTTATATTTTGGTATTGAAAATATATTGGTTATTTCTATCTGTCCTGTATGTATTATTGTTTTGCAATCTTCTTTTTAACATTTCTTTGTATACAATACAACCTTTATAATTTGCTGGATGGTTTTGCAAACAGTTAACACAACGTGGGGGTGTTTCAATGTTTTTGGTACATTCAATTGTTAGGTGACCTAAACCACATTTTACACAATTTACCTGTTTACGGCAGTAAGTTTTGGTATGCCCAAACTCTTGGCACCTGTGACATTGCACAAGATCATTAGTTTTTCTTGGAGGTTCAATACTGACGATAGCGTTGTTTATGTTTTTGATATTATAGATGCTTTTGTTATTTACATCAGGTTCCAAATCAATATAAAACATTGGTAGTCGTTTTTTGGTAACTTTACTACGAACATTCGTAATGTTTCTAACTTTATGACCATTTTTTTCAATGTCATATTTAATATCGGTTGTGGGCGTTGAATGGTGTAAATTTTTTATGACGACTCTATACGCTTTTTCTTGCTTTAATTGGTAAGTGTGAAATTTAATTTTTTTGTCATTTAAGTGAGTGACAATTATTCTATATGATTTTATATTTTTAATTATTAGTCTAATTTGGCTATCTTTTAGTGACTTATATTGAAATTCAGAGGAAGGAATTATTTTAGAGAAGGAGTTAATCATAGCGCTAATATCAGCAACAAATGGAATAAATATTGGCGGTGGTTTTGGTTCGTTATTATTGTTGTTTTCATTATGCTCATCATCTTCAGAGTCATTTTCAATATCTTCATTATCAAGAGTACTAAAACGATTCATATTTAATAACTTGGGAGCTAGAAGTGTTTGTAATGTTTGTTTTATTTAAAAATGTCTTTGCTTGTTTCGATGTAGAGTCATCGTTGTTGTTTATGTTTGGAATGCAAAAATTGCGACTTGCATTCAGTGATGCACTTGCATTGTTATTGTTGGCATTAGTTAATGCAGTTGTGTTGTTTTTTTTCAAGATTTTGTCTTTTGTTTTTAAATACATATGTTAGGTGATTTAATTTGGCGACGTTTTTTTTGTTGTTGGCGAAGTAACTACTTGTCAGCTTATGTCGTTATCTTCATTACTATTAGCGCTTTTTTTTTTAGAATATTTATTGTTCTTGTAACAAGACAATTTTATTTTTATACAATATGAATATTTTATAATTTTGTTTTTGTATGTTATTTTTAAATTCTTAAATTTTACACTTTTTAAGCAAGAATTTTGTACAACCGTAAGCGATCACAGTCAAAAGAAGACTATAATTAGAAAAATTAAAAAAAAAAATCCATTGTTTTTATTTTTTTATTTCAGTATTTTTCACTTTACACGTTGTGTAAAATTAAATTTTGACCACAGATTTTTCAAACGGAAAAATATTGTTTTTATACCTGATTTTTGCTTTAATAACGTATTTAATATTTTACTAGCTGACCCGGTGCGCTTCGCCACCCCAATTAGAAGAAAGAAATAGTACTATCAAGTCTCACTTTGTGAATCTAATTGTAAATGCCTAATTTCATATTTCTGGGTCCATTATTATAGAATATGCAAAATGTGTTCCTAATTTTAAATTTTTATGTTTATTATTATAAAATATTCAAAAAGTACCATTGCAATAAGGAAATAGTACCATTGATTATCACTTTTTAATTCGCATTCACTAAACCATAACCCATCAAGCTTGAATTTTAGATTTGTATATCATTTCCTATATTATCAACTAATTTTGTTTCTATAATACTTAAGATTTAATAAATTATCACAAAACCGAAACCGATCGGTTTTTAATTTTTTAAAACCGAAACCGCGGTTTTGAAATTCTTCGATTTTTTGGAAAGTCTAGGTCCATTATTATAGGAAATTCAAAAAAAGTACCATTAGAATATATAAAAAGTACCAGAAATCCCCCACTTGTGGTTTCCCACTCACTCACTCACCATATAAGCTTTATTTCATGTTTCTACCATTCGAATAAAGAAAAAGTACCAAAAAGTCTCCCCCTAGAATTATCACTTACTTAGGACCATATATGCTTAATTTCATGTTTCTAAGTCCATAGTTGTAGAAAATTCAAAAAAGTACCATTAGAATATAGAAAAAGTACCAAAAAACCCACACTTGTGTTTTTCCACTCACTCGGTTTATATATAAGCTTTATTTCATGTTTCTAGGTTCATTGGTGAAGAAATTACAAAAAGTACCATTCCAATAAAGAAAAAGTACCAAAAAGTCTCCCGCTAGAATTCTCACTCACTTAGGACCATATATGTTTAATTTCATGTTTCTAAGTCCATTATTATAGAAATTTCAAAAAAGTACCATTAGATGAACAAAAAAGTACCTATAGTACAGTTCACACATTTTGGTACCTAAATATTATCCCCTATTCCTAACACTAACTTCACTCAAATAAATATCAGCTAACTTTAATGTCGATAACTGAAATAATTTAAAATTTTAAAAAAGTACCATTAGGAGAAAAGTACCAATTTCCCTTTTCTTACTTGAACACCCCTCAAGTTTGAAATTTAAAAATATTCCATTTTGCCAAAATTGGATTTGGCCCAATATACACCTTGGTACTCGAGTTCCAAATAACACGCTGTCAGTTAATTTTTGTATGAATCCAGGAACCAACGTTAAAAAAATTATCAAAATTGGCTTAATAATTTCAAATATAATGTATTTTCCCGATTTTATCCCCTTTTTGGTATCTTTTTTATCCCCATTGAGGTGGTACAATTTCATTCAAATAAATTTCTGTAACGTGGTGGGAGCTCATAATAAAATATTCGTGCAAAAAAAGTACCAAAATACAGTTTTTACCCGTTTTCTCCCCTAAAAGTTTCGAATTTCCAAAAAGTACGAAACACCTGTCAGCTTATTTTTTAAATGGAGTATCATGCTATTTTAAGTTTTTTTGTATCTTTATTAGTTTTGAAGATATAAGGTTACCGAATTTACCCGTTTTTACCCCCTAAACGTTCGAATTTCCAAAAATCCCTTCTTATCGGATCGTTTTGGGGAGGGGGGAACCCACAGTTAAAATTTCGTGATTCTAGCTTCAGCCGTTTGGGCTGTGCGATGATGAATCAGTCAGTCAGTCGGTCAGTCAGTCAGTAACGTTAGTCTTTTATATATAGAGTAACTTCGGGTATTGTGGACTATGCGTCTAATGTGGACCAGTGTCTTTTTTCAGAAACTATTGAAGATATGATAAAACTGATTTGTCGTACATTTTACAATTTGTTTGAAACGACAATTGCACATTTGCTTTCATGAGTTATTGATATGTTGACTTTTTATTCTTGTATTGAAATTAATGCGCCTGCTCAACATTTTTTTCGGCTCAAGTAAGAAACAAAATTTGGTACAGTTACTTGGTAGAATTTAATGTTTGGTTGTTTTATATAGTTAAAGTGCACACGTAGTTTTACATATATTTGGTAAGAATTTAAGCACATTTAGATAATTAGGTAAAAATAACTTTTTACCACTGCAACTCAAGTTCGTGTAATGTGGACCACTTAAATTACTTGATTATGTACTACTGGTCCATATTACCCGACAATAACTATGTACTTTGTAAGCAATCTATCTAAGCCAAGAACACGACTTTTTAGTTTGTATTAATAAAAATATATTGAAATTAAATTTTTTAATCATTCATGATTAGCTGGTTCATGAATTTTATGTATTAAATACTAGTCCACATTACCCTCATATAGTGGTCCATATTACCCTCCAATTTTTTTAATGCTGATTTTTGGGTTCCTTACAATATTTTCACATAAATTTTTTATCCTTTAACGGAAAAAATTTTCAACTGCAAAAACCATTAGAGAATACATTAGCTAATTTATTGCTTCACAACTCTTTTAATATCCATATATATTGTGGCCAAAATTTAGAAAAATCAAAACGGTAGTCCACATTACCCGAAGTTACTCTATAGATTGAGGATTTTTGAATAATAAAATTGATTTTAACCCTTTAGTGTACTTTTGATTTATTAGATTTAAAAAATAACTCGAATGATTCAGTTTATTTAATTCTGAAAAACATCAAAGTTAGCACCATCCATATTGAAGGGTGTGAAGTTAAATTCGTGAGTTAAATACGTCCCACATATATGTTAACTACTTAACATAGCACTGTTAAATAAAGTAAATTTGAAAAACTTAGTTTTTTTTTGGCAAAAACACAATAAAATTAATTATTTTTATTCACCAATTAAAGAAAATACTTTAAATTTAAACTTTTAGTTAAAAAATAAAAAAACGTCTTCATATTAAGATTAAAATTACAGTATGAATAAGTAATATTCAAGTTCATTGGCGGGCCACTTAGGACAGACCTGAATGAGGTTTCGACATACTGGGTGAAAGCTTGGAGGGAGTAGATATCAAAACTGTATAGGGTATATCCAGTATCCACTGTATAGGGTATATCCAGACCTGAATGGGGTTTTGAGATACCGGGTGAAAGCAGGGAGAGAGTAGATGTCAAAATTATATAGGGCATATCCAGTTGTTTCTCAGGAAGGGCGCTACGAGGAGTGGAATTTGTTCCCAAATTGTTTTAACATTTATGTTCATAGTGTTATAGGGGCCATTTAGAACAGACCTGAATAGGGTTTGGACATGGCGGGTGAAAGCTGGAAGGGAGTACATGACAAAACTATATAGGGTATATGCAGTTGTTTCTCTGGGAGGGCGCTACGAGGGGTGAAATTTGGTCCAAAATGGTTTTAACATTAATGTTCAAAGTGTTATAGGGGCCAATTTGGACAGACCTGAATGGGGTTTGGACATGGTGGGTGAAAGCTGGGAGGGAGTAGATATCAAAACTATATAGGGTATATGCAGTTGTTTCTCAGGGAGGGCGCTACGAGGGACTGAATTTTCTCAATTACTTTGTTAACATTAATGTTCAAAGAGTTATAGGGGCCATTTAGAACAGACCTGAATGAGGTTTCAATATGGTGGGTGAAGGCCGGGAGGGAGTAGATGTCAAAACTATATAGGGTATATCTACCTGTTTCTCAGGGAGGGCGCTACGAGGGACTGAATTTGCTCAATTACTTTGTTAACATTAATGTTCAAAGCGTTATAGGGGACACTTTAGGACAGACCTGAATGAGGTTTGGACATGGTGGGTGAAAGCTGAGAGGGAGTAGATATCAAAACTATATAGGGTATATCCAGTTGTTTCTCAGGGAGGGCGCTACGGGGGATTGACTTTGCTCCAAAATTGTTTTAACATTAATGTTCAAAGTGTTATAGGGGTATTTAGGACAGACCTTAATGGGGTTTGGACATAGTGGGTGAAAGATGGGAGGGAGTAGATCTCAAAACTATATAGGGTATACCCATTTGTTTCTCAGGGAGGGCGCTACTAGGGGTGGATTTTGTTCAATTACTTTTTTATCATTAATGTTCAAAGTGTTATAGGGGTATTTAGGACAGACCTGAATGGGGTTTGGACATGGTGGGTGAAAGATGGGAGGGAGTAGATGTCTTTGGACATGGTGGGTGAAAGATGGGAGGGAGTAGATCTCAAAACTATATAGGGTAAACCCATTTGTTTCTCAGGGAGGGCGCTACTAGGGGTGGATATTGTTCAATTACTTTTTTAACATTAATGTTCAAAGTGTTATAGGGGCCATTTAGGACAGACCTGAACGGGGTTTGGACATGGTGGGTGAAAGCTGGAAAGGAGTAGATATCAAAGCTATATACGGCATACCCAGTTGTTTCTCAGGGTGAACGCAATATTCCAAAAAAAACCTACCGTTTTAAAAGTTTTACAAAAATACCTGAGAATAATATAAATTTCTTGTATGTTAACGGCAAATACTTTGTAAATTAATACTTTGTAAACTAAAACTGATGGGTACTGCATTCTTGTTTACAACAACATACTAGTTATAAGAATACAAGTAAGAAAAAATATCCAAAGCTAACGGTTGATTAACAAAACAAGTTAAGTGGATACTGAGTGCAGAATTAATAACAAATTACAAAGGTAATAGCGAAACAAAATGAATTCATTTAAAAACTCTTAACCTTTAACTTATGATGTGGTAGTAAATTTTACACTCTATTTTTTATTTTTCTAATAAATTCTCTTTGTTTCATTCTCTTAAGCTGATATTGCAAGTACCCTCATATTTTACCATACTTTTATTGACAGAATCGTTTTGTTTTTAGAATCTTACAGTAACGCTGAGATTTATATGTGTAGGTGTTAAATTTACTACACGTCGTCGTATGCGAAAGTTTTTAACAGATAATATTTTACTACCACGTAGTTGTTTGTGTGATTTTTTTATAGTAAATATTTTACTACACGTCTAAGCTAGCGTTAGAAGTCCATATAAAAAAAAATACTACTTTTCAGAAAAGTTTTTAAATCTTTTGAAACTAACATACATGCTAAGAGTGTAATAAACCAATATGTATGGGCTGTAGCAATCGTCTATGTATTAATTGTACTAAGTCTGAATTTGACGAATGATAATTTTATCTCAAAAAACTGATTGTTATTTTTTTATATATATAATATATTGAAATGTTCCTTTTTATTTTAATAAGTATATAACTTAGGCTGTTGAAAATCCCATTTAATTTTTTAGTTTTTTATTTTCTTAATGAACAAGTAAATGATATACCTATTTTTTTTGTTTGTGTAAAAGAGGCTTGTGAAATAAAGTAATTTTTTTTAATAAATTTGAAGTTGTTTCCTTGTTTTCGTTAATAATTATTTTAGAAGCAATCAAACTTGAATAATAATAAAAATGATATTATTATAATACATACTCATTCAAAATTATATGTAAAATAAATCTGGTGTAAAATTTACACCACATCTTCATATACGTTAAAAAATTTCACGTCATAAGTTAAAGGTTAAAATAAAAACTTGCTACACTGATGGATTCTCTCTCTTATCCTACTGTTTAAATTTTAGTGTGATTATATTTTAAACAGCATTCTGATTTAAGTTAAATTATAAGATCGCACATAATGATGAAGTTTATAAAATAAAATTTTTATAAATATATCTTTTAATTGTGAGTTTAAAGAGGTCCTTATTGTGATTTAAAAGCTCCCATCTTTCACCCAGTATGTCAAAACCTCATTCAGGTTTGTCCTAAATAACCCCTATAACACTTTGAACAATATCCACCCCTCGTAGCGCCCTCTCTGAGAAACAAGTGGGTATACCCTATATAGTTTTGAGATCTACTCCCTCCCAGCTTTCACTCACCATGTCCAAACCCCATTCAGGTCTGTCCTAAATGGCCCATATAACACTTTGAACATTAATGTTAAAAAAGTAATTGAACAAAATCCACCCCTAGTAGCGCCCTCCCTGAGAAACAACTGGGTATACCCTATATAGTTTTGAGATCTACTCCCTCTATGGTCCTAAGTGAGTGAGAATTCTAGTGATAGACTTTTTGGTACTTTTTCTTTATTCGAATGGTACTTTTTGTAATTTCTTCACCAATTAACCTAAAACCATGAAATTAAGCTTATATGGGAGTGAGTGGGAAACCACAAGTGGGGGCATTTTGGTACTTTGTATATATTATAATGGTACTTTTTGAATTTTCTGTAATAATGGACATAGAAATATGAAATTAGGCGTTTATGGGGTAATGTAAGGTGACAGGGTCGTCATGTAATATAAATTGAAATATTAAATCTTGTTTTGTAACCGGCAGTGTTTGCCGTTGGTTACGCTAATGCTTTTGCCGATCTTACCTTGATAAGGGCAAAAGGAGATTTTGAAATAAAATTCAAGTCAATGTAGTTGCCGATTTGAGTCTTAGTCTTAATCTGATTTATTCAAGGCCAAGAGCCTCTTTTTATACATAAATTTTAAATACATTCTAACTTATTCTATTTAAAGTTTTGCTTTACTTACTCCTATTCTATACATGTACTTACTCCAACTTTTCAGTCGCAGCGGGAAGAGCTGACCAATCATATCAGTCTTCAATTGGGGTTGAGTAACTTTTTGTATTTCACTCAAACTCCAATATTGATTATATTGCATAATTATTTTGTGTGTGGCTCGTGCTGTATGTGACATGTATGTGTGTGTATGTGTTTGATCACATTACAGCATTGTGTAATGAAAGAACACACTACAATGGTCCCAAGTGAGTGAAAATTCAAGGCCATACTTCTTGGTACTTTTTCTTTGTTCTCATATGTACTTTTGTGAATTTACTATAATAATGGACCTAGCGTTTCCAAAAATCCGAAGAATTTCAAAACCGCGTTTTCGTTTTTTTTGGGTTTTGTGATAATTTTTAAATATTAATTGTTATAGAAAAAAAATTAGTTGATAATATAGGAAAGGCTATACAAATTTAAAATTCAAACTTGACGGGTTATGGTTTAGTGAATGCGAATTCAAAAGTGATAATCAATGGTACTATTTGTTTATTGCAATGGTACTTTTTGAATATTTTATAATAATAAACCTAAAAATTTAAAATTAGGCACTGTCAGTGCCCAGAATATCAACGCTTCATTTAAAATCGTAAAGGCACTAAAAAATAGCAAATGATACCCTACAAAGTATTAGGATTATTTAATATTAACATTTTTTTTAATTTTTAAAGTTTTAATTATTATTTAATATAAGTGTACGAATTTAATTGAAATATGAATTTTGTGATGTTCTTTAATTTTCATCAATATTTTTTTAAGGAATTAAGGTTTTGTTAACTTTTCTGTTGAAATACATATTTTTTCTTTCAATTAATAAAATGACTTTTAATTTTTTATATAATCTCCTATTATTGCCTGTATAATTTCATAATATTTTAAAAAAAATATGTTGTACGATTTTGAGTGACACTCACTGTATAAATTTCGAAATAATCAAAAAAAACCTTCTCCTGTAAAAATTGTGTTTTGCCGCTTGCGATAATTTGGCGCTAAGGGGTCGATATTATCAACTAATTTTGTTTCTATAATACTTAATATTTAATAAATTATCACAAAACCGAAACCGATCGGTTTTTAATTTTTTTAAACCGAAACCGCGGTTTTGAAATTCTTTGATTTTTTGGAAACTCTAGGTCCATTATTATAGGAAATTCAAAAAAGTACCATTAGAATATATAAAAAGTACCAAAAATCCCCCACTTGTGGTTTTCCACTCACTCGGGTACATATAAGCTTAATTTCATGGCTTTAGGTTCATTGGTGAAGAAATTACAAAAAGTACCATTAGAATAAAGAAAAAGTACCAAAAAGTCTCCCCCTAGAATTCTAACTCACTTAGGACCATGTATGCTTAATTTCATGTTTTTAAGTCCATTGCTATATAAAATTAAAAAAAGTACCATTACAATAAACAAAAAGTACCATGAGGTATCCGCTTGACGATTCAAGCACTTAGGACCATATACGCTTAATTTTATATTTCTAGGTCCATTATATTATAGAAAATTCAAAAAGTACCATTAGAATATAGAAAAAGTACCAAAAAGCACCCACTTGTAGTTGCCCACCCACTCGGGTCCATATAAACTTTATTTCATGTTTCTATGTTCATTGGTGAAGAAATTACAAAAAGTAAAATTTGAATAAAGAAAAAGTACCAAAAAGTCTCCCCCTAGACTTCTCACTCACTTAGGACCATATATGTTTAATTTCGTGTTTCTAAGTCCATTGTTATAGAAAATTCAAAAAAGTACAATTAGAATATAGAAAAAGTACTAAAAAGTATACACTTGTGGTTTTCCAGTCACTCGGGTTCATATAAGCTTTATTTCATGATTATAGGTTCATTGGTGAAGAAATTACAAAAAGTACCATTCGAATAAAGAAAAAGTACCTGTTAATGCCAAAAAGCCTTATCTGGCTATGGCATTAATACTTGTGATGGTCAACGTTTTACCTGTCATTACTTTATATACAGAAGCTGAATGTTGTTAATAATAGGCTAACTCTTTCTCACACAATGCCTAAAATAATCTATCAACTTGGTCAAAATGTGCCAAATGTTGTTTCCGTTGGTTTCCTAATGAATTCTGATCTTTCTTGTCTTTTCTGCATCCACACCAAAAGGTACAATTTTACAAACAATCAAATAAAGGTTCCTAGTAGTCCTAAAATCCTAATAATTGTCTTTTATTTTCTTATTTTTTTCGCTACATTTCCTATTGGGATTTTTCTGAGAAAAACGCAAAATACATAAATGTTTTGGTTTTTCAAAAGTCTCAGAGATTGATTTGTTTCCAAATTCATCCAGAGTTCCATCATCCATTTCTCACCCCAACATTTGGTCCAGTACGAACCGGATTAACATTGGAAGATTCATCTTATTCTCTGAGATTTCACTCAGTTCTTGTGGATTTCCTACCAACAAATAGTTTTTCATCAGTTCTCTTCGACAATAAATACACAGGTTAGTTTGTTTGAACATCGACATTGTTTCACACTACATAAATTTAACGAGAGTTTTTACTTCATTTGTAGTACGGAACAAATATACCGACAATTGTTCCTTTTCTAGTGACCCTTCGTAGGGTATTTCTCTCGTTTTTGTCATGTATATTTGCTCCATTTCATTTCTTTTGGCTCCAATATATTTATTTGATAAATATTCCATTTCAACTCCGAGTAATCTCTTACAGCTCAATTCTCTTTTAAATTGTACGTGGTTCAATTGCATTTCAATTCCTGTATGCTTTTTGGTTAATTTATTTTCCACACACTTCATATTTCTTTACTCCTTTCTCTTAACAATTTGTTTTGTTTCTTTCCAAACAATATTAATATTGTACAGTTATTAATCCTATAATTTACATACGTTTGTTCGTTTGTATATCACACTAACAAGAGTGCGTATGTACATCAACAGAACTCAGTTTCTTTCTATTTTCCTTTTCTCTTTATTCTTGCAATACGCAACTGATCATCATTAACCCTTGTATGACCGGTGGGTGCATACAATTTTTTAAATTCTTTTCAAAATTTTTTAATGATTTTATTTATGTTTGAAATTAATTATTTAAATTAATTGATATAATTCTTGAAAATATTTACTGTTCTTGTACAATAAATTTATTAATTTAATAAATTTGTACATATAATAATTATTTCCATAAATAATTTATTCCACTAATTTTTGTATACAACAAATAAATTTAAATTTATTTGTCGTTCCTTGTTCCATGATCCTATAAATAAGCAATATTCCTGCATATACATAGATAATATCAATTTAAATTTATTTAATTAATTTTTCTGAACTCCAAAGGGTTAAGAATTACAATTGTAAACAAATTCTAGTTGCATTGTTGTTGTTTTAAATTAAATTCTATATTCTGAGCGCTTCAATGAGATAAAACGACAAAGTTTGTGTCTCAATTGTTTCTCGAAAACCCATTCAGCCCGAAACTGTTATAGCCAAAATAGTTGCATCCATTGTAGCAAAAGGCATAACACCTTACTGCATAAAGATTCCGACACATCCATACAACAATCTGCCCCCAGTTCTAGTTCCAATTCAAATCTTAATATTGATTCAGATCCCTTTCAACTAAATTCAAACAATATAGAGTCCACTTGTAGTTCCGGAGCTAAGATGGTCCTATCTCGTTTTTCCATAAATTATAAAGAGGTATTACTGGCGACAGCAAGAGTAGAAATATAATCTTTAATTTCTGAAAGGCTATATTTGAGGACTGCTCAAAGTAATTTAAATATCCGAAATATACTTTCTCATCCCATTAAGGATGTTAATCCCGAGGAATCTCCAAATAGATTGTCAAAATGTCTAGAAAATAAAAGTTTTAAATTCCTTATTCCGGATTTCCTAACCATTTACAAAAGTCTAGTTGTGAAATATATTGATTCTATTCATGTGTTCAAAACGTGTCCGCAGGACATTTTAGCCATATATTCCCAACTACGCGCTACTGGTACTGAGTCATTTATACCTCCTAATGTTTAAGTTCTCATGATATCCTTCATGCTATTCCGATTCTACAAACTGGCTTAAATCTATTAATTCTAAATGACCGTTTCTCTAAGTATGCAGATGTTCAAAAAATGTATCGACAAATCCTAGTCGATCCGAAGCATACACAAATCCAAATAATCCTATTCCATAATAGTCTAAACGTGATTGTCCAAAATTACGAATCAACAGTGACTTTCGTTGCTAATTCCTCGCCTTACCTAGCTATTCGGACTTTACTCCAAGGGGCTACTTATCCAAAAGTTAGTCATATTCTCCATAAATGTATATATGCCGATGCTGTCTCTATCCAAGAAGCAAAATACGAGTTCATTCCTGATGGATTTCCTATTAGAAATTGGATGGAAAATGATAAACAACCTCTTTCAAAAATTCATCCTGAAGTTTATTGGAAGAAATCTTCATCAACAAATCTAACAAAAATCCTGCTGCAGACGATCTGGAATGAAGGCAAGCCGCTTTCACCGAAAAACTACATTCCTATTGAGATTCGAATTCCAACACAAAGACTATTCCTAATGTAAAAATCCACTTTGCATATTTTCCAAAATTAAATATTTCTGATTTGAATTTCTATTTTCTCCGTGAAATTCGTACTATATTTCATATTTTTCGATTCCTTTATCCCATTCACTTAATATTGCGTTTTAATTTTCTATTTAACGAAACTCATAATATTTACCGAAAATCACGACACAAAGCACTCTGATTTAGTTTTTCAATTCCAACGCACTTTAAAATAACAATAAGCAAAATGAAAACAAACTAACTTGAATTTAACCTTAAATAATAACAATTTAATTTTATAATATTGTATTTATTTTGTAATATGAATTGTAATCCTAATTTTCATATCTTGAATTACTAATATTAATTTCTAAGTTTTCCTCATAGCAAAAACAAGTATTTACGACTATGTATTCCATTTTCTTCCTACCTGTATACTGCAAGGCGGGCGGAATGTTTACGCCAAAACCAACACTTAGCGATTTTCCCCACTTCCCTGCAATTCCTATTTTCCTATAAATGCAGAATGTAATATGTTGCAGTATACTTCCATTTGTCATTAAGTACTAAATTAATCGTAGAGTCGTAAATACTTCTTTTTGGGAGAGATACAAATCTAACTCTGAACTGTGTACATCGATATCCTAATCCTATTGTTCCTTATGGTAAGAATGCACCTTCCAAATAATTTAATAAATAATTAGAAAAATTCCTAATCCTTTGGTTTTATTCATTTCTTTCGTTTCATATTGTTTGTTAAATTATTCTGAGTACAAAATCTAAACGATTTTGTTTCGGCTCAGAGAGTTTGAACAACCTTCCAATTCATCCAGCCCTTTCCCCCTTCAACCAACTTTTCAGCTTAACAGTACCAAAAAGTCTCCCCTTAGAATTCTCACTCACTTAGGACCATATATGTTTAATTTCATGTTTCTAAGTCCATTGTTAAAGAAATTTCAAAAAAGTACCATTAGAAGAACAAAACAGTACCTATAGTTCAGTTCACACATTTTGGTACCTACCCAGCGGGAAAAAATTATAGGACTTCAGTTTTTAGGCCTTCTAAAAGGCATACTTATACATTCTAAAAGATGCGATACTAATTCCTAACTGCCTGCTCTTAGAAGGTGTTCAAGAAGGCCTATAAATCCCCTTCTAATAACAAGTGGTTAAATAAAAATAGTCTACATCAAAAAATAAAATACTCTGCATCTCTTTGATTAACTCTCTTTACAAAATTTACAACAATAAATTGCTTGATGTCGCTTCTTATTTATTTTTGTTGCTTTTTAAGTATGTAATCAGAAATTATCATGTTTCAAAAAATTAAACAAACAACTTCATTTTAGTTCTTATTCTTATTATAGATCTTCTAATAAGACTTTAAATAGGTCTTCCATGGTAGACGTTCTATAAAACTTTAAAATGCATGACTTTTCATAGGCCGTCCTTTGATGCCTAATTTCTAATGCTTTTTTTCTCTTTTAGACACTTTATTATGCCTTCTCATGTAGCTCTTCCATAAGACTTTGCAGTAGTCCTACCTTTCTAGGCATTCCATATGTCATTCCTCTACAGGCCTTTCATTAGAGCAGTAATAACAGGTTTTTGTACAGGCATAAGACCATATAGCAGCCCTACAAATAGCCCTTCCAAAGTAGGCCTTCTAATAGCCCTTCCAAAGTAGACCTTCTAATAGCTCTTCCCAATTAGACCTTCTAGAAGCCCTTTCAAAGTAGGCCTTCTAGTAGCCCTTCCTAAGTAGGCCTTCTCTCAGCCCTCTAACAGCAGCGAGTGTGCAAGGCCTTGGCTCGCAATGACACGCCGTGTAAAATTTAAATGATTTTGCAATGCGGCTAGAAGTCCTTGTGTCTGCAAAAGAAGGCCTCTTTACTGCATCTTTTTCCCGCTGGGTAAATATTATCCCCTATTCCTAACACTAACTTCACTCAGATACATATCAGCTAACTTTAATGTCGATAACTGAATTAATTTAAAATGTTAAAAAAGTACCATTAGGAGAAAAGTACCAATTTCCCTTTTCTTCCTTGAAAATTTAAAAATATTCCATTTTGCCAAAATTGTTTATGCTACAGGCATGTCTCAAAATATTAAAATCTGTGTTAATGTGCCCAAGGATAAATATGTTTTAAAAAAAGTACCAAACTGTTTACCCGGATTTGGCCCAATATACACCTTGGTACTCGAGTTCCAAATAACACCCTGTTAGTTAATTTTTGTATGAATCCAGGAACCAACGTTAAAAAAATTATCAAAATTGGCTTAATAATTTCAAATATAATGTATTTTCCCGATTTTATCCCCTTTTTGGTACCTTTTTTATCCCCATTGAGGTGGTACAATTTTATTCAAATAAATTTCTGTAACGTGGTGGGAGCTCATAATAAAATATTCGTATGTCTATGTCAAATTATAGAAAAACATATTTTATGAAAAAGTACCAAAAATAAAAACAATTTTTATCCCTTAAGGTTTCGAATTTCCAAAAAGTACCAAACTTATATTTTTTATTTTTTGATAAGTAAAGAATACGATTTAAAATTTGATTCTATGTTTATTGGTTTAAAAGATACATAGGGTACCAAAAAAGTACCAAAATACAGTTTTTACCCGTTTTCTCCCCTAAAAGTTTCGAATTTCGAAAAAGTACGAAACACCTGTCAGCTTATTTTTTGAATGGAGTAACGTGCTATTTTAAGTTTTTTTTGTATCTTTATTAGTTTTGAAGATATAAGGCTACCGAATTTAACCGTTTTTACCCTTTTTACCCCCTAAACGCTCGAATTTCCAAAAATCCCTTCTTATCGGATGGTTTTGGGGAGGGAGGAACCCACAGTTAAAATTTCATGATTCTAGCTTCAGTCGTTTGGGCTGTGCGATGATGAATCAGTCAGTGAGTCAGTAACGTTACTCTTTTATATATATA
Source organism: Calliphora vicina (assembly GCF_958450345.1). Classification (NCBI taxonomy): domain Eukaryota; kingdom Metazoa; phylum Arthropoda; class Insecta; order Diptera; family Calliphoridae; genus Calliphora; species Calliphora vicina. Next base: position 79,676,813 of record NC_088782.1, on the reverse strand, counting down.
GATATCTATGGTCACAAGCAATAACCGCCTAATTCAAAAACACATGTTTTTGAGAAAAAGCTATTTATATTTATAAAAGCGTTTCTGAAAAAAATAAAAGAAAAAGTATAATGCAGAATCAAAGATTCTTACCGCAATGCTAAAATAAAAAATTATAACAAAAGATTTATTTATTAGAGAAATCTATCTATATATATAAAATACAAAAAATGTTTCTACCTATGTCCGTTATAGACTCTGAGACCATCCAACCGATTAGCTCCAAACTGGTATCATTGGAAAGGAAATTTTCTGAATATGGTTTTGGGCACCTAAAATACTACATTAGGTCCATTGAGTTATAGGAGGTCAAAATTTGACATTTTGGCCAAACAGGTGTTTTTTTTATCCATATAACTTATTACCTATTGTTCTTAGCAAAATGTGTCCCAAATAGTTTAGATAGCTATTTATGCAATCTTTCGAAAAAAAAAATTAAAAAAATTTAATAAAATATTTTTGATTTTTTTTTTAAATCAAAAATATTTTTGACTTTTTTTTGCAAAATGGGCCCTTTTTATTTATTTTTTTTATTTTTTTTAAGAAAGCTTAGGTCTTTTCCTAAGCGACCTATATGGTCGCTTAGTGGGATGCGAGTGGGATATCTATCAAAAAAAATATTTTGTAACTCAAGATTTAAAATTTTTGAATTTTTTTGCAAAATCAAAAACTTTGTTGACTTTTTTTAAAAAAATGGACCCATTTTTTAATTTTTTTTTTTGCTCAGAAGAAAGCTTATGTGTTTTCCTTTAACACCCTTTTTGTCGCTTAGTGGGATGCGAGTGGGATATCTATAAAAAAAATGTTTTGTAACTCAAGACATACAATTTTTTACTTTTTTTTGAAAAATCAAAAACCTTTTTGACTTTTTTTTTCCAAAATGGACTCTTTTTTTATTAATTTATTTATTTTTGGTCGCTTAGTGGGATATCTATCAAAATAAATGTTTGTTAATTCAAGACAAATGTTTTTAAATTGATTTTTTTTCATATTTGTGTGTAAGTGTTTCTAAAACCTTAAAAATAAAAACCACAACAACTGACCGATAATAGCCACTGGAGGGGTGCAATATGAGGCCGACCGCTATTAATTTTCCACCCCCAAAATTTGTCTGAGTTTTGTATCTTGCGGCTTTTTTAGTCAATCCTAGAGGTAGTTTTCAGCGCACGTGATTTTCATTGTTAAAATATCAGGTGCCCCAGAAACAAATTTTTGGAATCAAGTGGAAATATTTTATGGCCCTTCTCCGAAGTACCAGTTTATTTATTATTTTATGACATTTGACTTTAAGAAGTGGGTGGAGAGGTAGAAGTTGACAGGAAGGTTATTTATATGGTGGTTTATTTTTATTATTATTTGTAACATTTGGTTAAACTAGGTACTTTAGTATGTAAGCCCTTCTTGACCCTAATAAAAGATTTTAGACTCATTCATTAAAACGTACTACCTATATGATCTTAAAAAACTATTTATTGTCATTCTGAAGACATACGGAAATCAGTTTTTTAGAAACAGCGTTAAAGTTAAGACGTGTGTTATTTACATAAATACTTACAAAATTCAAAATGTCTTCTAAAAAGGCTAAGGTTGAAAATGAAATTTATTCGTCTTTTTGTTTTAATCCCTTTAACAAAATGAAGCACAGATCATCAGATGTGTTTGTATTTACCATGAAAATGTTAAATTGATGTTGAAGGAAATCAACTTAAATTACTTAAAAGATGATTCATCAGATGATTTACACCATTACCGCGATTGCCTTAAATTGACTATGTGCCCTAATGCTACAACTTCTTGCCACTTAGGTGAATGTTCGAATTGCCCGGAAACCACATCCATCAAAGAAAATTTAATCAACTATTTTGATCGAGAATGTATTGAGGAGTTAAAATCTGAATCTTGGCTTCAGACTGAAAGATGCACACTGAAAACCATAATTTTAAATGTGGAAGAACTGTGTAGAGGATTGCTAAATTTGAGAACCCATGACTTTTTAGTCAAAGAGCAGTGGTCATTCTTCAAGGACTTGAAAACACATTTGAAGTCTGGTGAATTTATTATTTCATTTGATTTCGCAGAGAACTATAAATATATACAAGCATTCCACTTCAATAACGACCAAGCAACTATATTCACAGTAGTTATTTACTACACGAAAGAAGAAAACCTGGAACACAAAAGTATGGCAATCATATCCGACGATTTAAAACATGACACCGTTGCAGTTTATGAGTACCAGAAGATAATACTAAATTATCTAAAATCAAAATTTACAGTAGAAAAGGTATACTACGTTTTGGACGGAGCTCGTCAACATTTTCAAAACAAAAGTAGCTTCGCAAATCTTACAGCTCATGAAAAAGATTTTGGAGTCCAAAAATGGGTCCATTTTTTAAAAAAAAAGTCAACAAAGTTTTTGATTTTGCAAAAAAATTCAAAAATTTTAAATCTTGAGTTACAAAATATTTTTTTGATAGATATCCCACTCGCATCCCACTAAGCGACCATATAGGTCGCTTAGGAAAAGACCTAAGCTTTCTTAAAAAAAATAAAAAAAAAATAAAAAGGGCCCATTTTGAAAAAAAAAAGTCAAAAATATTTTTGATTTAAAAAAAAAAAATCAAAAATATTTTATTAAATTTTTTTTTCGAAAGATTGCATAAATAGCTATCTAAACTATTTGGGACACATTTTGCTAAGAACAATAGGTAATAAGTTATATGGATAAAAAAAACACCTGTTTGGCCAAAATGTCAAATTTTGACCTCCTATAACTCAGAGAGTTCTTGACCGATCTTGTTGAAAAATGGTGTCCGAATTACTATCCAATAGAACTAACATTGGTGCAAATTTCATCGCGATCGGAAGACATCGATTTCAAAAGTTGGTTCACTTGACGTGAAATGCCCCATATATAAAAATGGATGTATGTTCCGAATTAACTCAAAAAAGGCTGGACCGATTTTAATGAAATTTTCAGGGAATCTTCAGAATAGCCTAGCGGATAACACTCTAAAGTTAGATTTTTGATTTTCGGTTTGTGGGCGGAGGGGTGTTGCAAAATCTATTTTTTATATTACACCGCAAATGCCATCTATACATATATATAAAAAACCGCTGGATCGATTTTGATGGAATTTTCAGGGAATCTTCAGAATAGCCCAGCGGGTAACACTGTATAGTCAGATATTTAATATTTGGTCTGTGGGCGGAGGGGCGTGTAAAAATCCAATTTTTACATTATACCGCTAGTGCCATATATGTCATAAAAATGAATGTGTGTATGTATGTTCCGTATGGACTCAAAAATGGCTGGACCGATTTTGATAAAATTTTCACGGAATCTTCAGAAAAGCCTTTTGGGTAACAGTGTATAGTCAGATTTTTGATTTTCGGTCTGTGATAAACAATTTTGTTTACTCTTGCATATTAGGTGCATGAATAAGAAATTTCCATATGAAATCTACTTTTAATCAAAAAATTATGATGTTAACAAGCTCGATGACCAAATACAATTGAAAGTGTCTGGCGAAACAATAAAATCGATTGACACAGTAATATCTTTGTCCATATATGTTTTACCGATTTTTCCAAACATTTTTCAGAAATTAGAAACATTAATAATAAATTTTATACCCATAGAGGTCCTATTATTTTGGCTCTATCGCAATTAAAATTCAGTTGATGAAAAAAATTCAAGTATTTGTCTTAAATTGGTGGACACTGTATTATAATTATAAATTACCAATCATATGGGCCTATTCCCAGTCACCGAAACGCTGTGGTGGTCTAATCGTACGACCACTCTTAGTCACATATGGCGTTGCAGTGACTGTTGGCTGAAATGGTTGACTTATACTACTCTCAACAAAATCATTACCCTGCTCAACACCCAAGCCCTCTCGATCAGAATCAAGTTCCACAGGTGGCTGTGTATGGTCCTGTTCTGATCGGTCAGCACCAGAGCAGGATACATGGTCATAACTGCTCAACGGTTCGCCTTTGTGCCCTATAGCACCCGCTTCATCAACACAGGCGCTTGAGAGCTCCTCATATAAAATCTCACTGGTGTCAATCTCACTATTTCTAGTACCAACTATCAAGCGCCTGTTACGACAAAACACGTTACCAAACTGATCCCTAATTAGATATGACCTACTGTTAATTCTACCATAATGTCATTCCCTACCACTTTTCCTAAACATGATCAAATCACCCTCATTCAAGGTCGGTAGTTGCTTTGCATTCCTATCATAATACATCTTTTGCGTTTCACATTTCCTTTCAATTCTCCCCCGTATCACCGATTCATTGATCTCTGTTCTATGTAATAGACTATCAATTGGAAGCTATGTCTTCACCTGTCTTCCGAAAAATAGTTGAGAAGGAGACATTTTCATGGCCACAACAGGCGTTGCGTTATATTCCAAAATGTGGTAATTAAATTCAGACACCGTGTCCTCTTCATAACATCGTTTAAGAATGTTCTTTGCTATCACAACTGCTTTTTCCGCTAGCCCGTTAATCTGCGGATAACGAGGACTTGAAAATTTAAAGACGATGTTAGTATCATTTGCAAACCGCTCAAATTCACGGGAACCAAATGGACTGTTATCCGCACGAATTTCAGTTGGAAAACCATATCTACAAAATATGTCATTTAATACACCTATGATATGACCAGATGTTTTGTTCTCTAAATGTTCTGAACACAAATATCCAGAATATGAATCGATCATTGCAACAGAATCCTGACCCGCGTATTCAAATAGATCGATTGAAACCTTTTGCCACGGGTATTCTGGTTTTGAATCCTGTATTAGTGTTTCCATTTGGTTATTTCGTTTAAATTTTTCACAAATTCGCATGCCTGTACCAGCTGCGAAATATCCTTTGTCATTCCAGGCCAGTAAGATTGCGATCGCGCGCGTGATAACGTTTTTTCCACTCCTAGATGAGGTAGATGAACCCATTTGCATATTGTAGGTTGGAATGACCAATTTGTGATCCTTAAATAACAACTCATTCTCATAGTGAAGTTCATTCCCGATCTTGTGAAATACCTAACCGAAATCATCAAGTTGATGATATACAGGCCAACCATTAGCCATATAATCATAGTTGTCGTTACATAAGCAGGCTCGTCGGGTCAGACATGTATCATACCGGTAAGTTCCTTGTACTCCGAATTCGGTTCATCAATTGCTACCCGTGACAAACAATCAGCGACTAACATGTTTTTGCCAGGCGTGTATATTATCGACATACCTGGATATTTCAATAATTGCATGAACATCATTTGCAATCGTGCGGTAACATCATCAATCTCACGTTTAAACAAGTTTTCGAGTGGTTTGTGATCTGAATGTACGACAAACTCACGACCATACAGAAAATGATGAAACCGAGCGCAGGCGAAAACAATGGCTAGCAATTCCTTCTCAATTTGAGCCCACCTTTGCTCACTGGCTGTACGGCTGCGTGACGCATATGCGACTGGTTGTCCATCCTGTAAAAGAACACTACCCAATTCGTCCTTGGAACTATCCGTTTGAATTACCAAATTCTTCTTCGGGTCAAATGTAGCGAGTATTGGGGTAACACTGATAGACGAAGTTAAGTCACTGAGCTCCTTCTCATTTGACCATCTCCACTCCGCATTGTTCCTAGTTAGTTCTCGAAGGTTAGCTGATCTTTGCGAGAGATTTGGTATAAAACGTGAAAGATATTTGAATAAACCTAGCAATCGCATTACCTCTGACTTGTTAGACGGTTTCCTCATATCAGTAATAGCCTTTATATACTTTTCACCGGGTTTAATTCGACCCTCCGAATTAAACCCGACCCTCCGAATTTTGCCAAATTAAATTCTCTCGCACGTTGTACTACTTTCGAAAGGGTTTCATCGTGTGAAGATTCATCCTTAGCACCAACATATATATCGTCGAAATAAACTTCTACACCCGGAATATCACCAAATATTTGCACCATTTTCTTCTGGAACAACTCCGGAGCATTATTTAACCCGGACGGGACTCGGTTCCACCGATAACAGCCAAATGGAGTCATAGAGGTAGTAAGATCAGCGCTCCTTTCATCTAACTCCATTTACCAAAACAGTCAAGAACAGTAAAAACCTTCTGACCCGACATTCGACTCATGATATCCTCCGCAGTTGGAATCAAATAGTGCTCCCGTTTTATACAGTTATTCAATGGTTTTGGATCCAAGCAGATACGCAAAGCTATATTAGGTTTCTCCACAATCTGAAGGTTATTTACCCAATCAGTTGGATAGTCTACAGGCGACAATATCCCCTGATTCACCATAACATCGATCTCCTCCCTCAGTTTCCCAACAAGACTACCAGGAATACGTTTCCTATATCGTAGTACCGGTATTGAATTCTCCTTCAATGTAATATAACATTTTCCAGGCAGTTTACCTAAACCTGTAAATAAATCCAAGTTCTGTTCCACAAACTGATCGCTATTAATAGAATGTAATGCGATCTCTCATTACATTCACCCTTTTAACCAAACCGAATGAAACGCATTCCGCGAAACCCAATATCGGTTCATATTTGTCATCAACAACATGAAACAGTGCCTCATGTTCAGTATCCCTTTCGAAATCAAAACAACGCAAATTCATTATCCCATAAAGCTTTACTTTATTATGATTAAATTCAGTCAGACATTCGTCCGTGGTTCCAATATTCAGTTCATTTGTAATGGCCCTTATAAAACTAATTGGTACGCAACTCACATCCGCGCCCGTATCTAATTTAAAAGTGATTTCCCTCCCTTGAATGAGGTATGATTTGAACCAACTATTTTTTCCACGTATTTCCTTACTGCTAGTATTGTCTATGCTACAAAGGACAAAATTGTTAATAGAATAAATTGTACGTGTATTATTAACTAATGCTAAATCTATTTCTAAATTATAACCCAAATCAGTCCAATTTACCGCCTGAATAGACTTATTCTGCTTTGGGTTCGGTTTGTACTCCTGTGGATTATCACGTTCAACGGACTTCTTTTTTAAGGAACGGCAGAATTTGGCAAAATGTTCCCGTTTTCCGCATGAATTGCATGATGCGTTTATAGCCGGGCAGTAGCGGCTACGACTTCCGTTATAAGCTTACCCACAGTTCAAACATAACAGTTTCCGTTTAATTATATCAGCTGACAACGGCTTCGACGCTATTTACTTTTAATTCGGGTTTCACAGAGCTAACTTTGTCCAACATACGCTTATGTGCCTCAGCTGCTTCGAAAATTTTGCAGGTATCAATTATCTTTGACACTGGGTTATCACAACCATCCAACAGTTTTTTGTCTTGGACACCGACAATTATTCGATCACGCAGCATTCTGTCCGCATACGACGCCTTGCATGTTACACATTCGAATTCACAGTACTGTAGCTGTGTACGTAATTCGGTTTCGAATTCCCCGAAAAGTTTTTCCTTTTGAACGATGGTGTGAAATTTAAAGGATTCTATTGCCAAATTATTTTTTGGCAAACAATACTCATCAAATGCTTTTAATACATTTTTAAGATCTGTTAAAGCGCCTTGCACTTGATTGGCAACACCAGCAGCCAGAATATTATTATTACCAGCAACTACATTTTCTTGTTGTAATTGAACATTTTGTCCAAACATGGTCTCCATGTCTCCATTATTTGGAAACAACGTGTTGTATATCTCCAATCCTCGGTCACCAATTAGCCAAAGAAATGTTGCTATTTTGGCTTCTTCATCATCATTCATTCGATTATTTGCTCGAAGATAAATTAAAAATTGCTGCTTCCATTTAGGCCACTCTTTGGCAAGATTTGCAAAAACTATCATAATGTTCAACCATTAATTTAATCTTATTTATTAACAGTTATGAATATGCAAAAAACTAGTTAAATATCTTTATTTTGAATAAAAATTCTAGTTTTTGACTTGAGGGTTTTTAATTTCCCGACCTTTTTTGATTCCCGGGAATCGGGAATTTTTTTCTACGTTCCCGGGTACCCGGCTATTCCCGAAATATATAATGATACTGTATATTAGGAATATTATAGCCAAATTTCATATAAAAACTTAGTGTTATAATTACACTATGCAACAAATGAAGACTTTTGGAAAAACACAAGATCATGACAGTATACGTTCGACTCTACTACCAAAGGCTGGTAAAACCCTATCCTCAGTTTGTCCATTTTGGTGACCGATTTTTTTGTATGGGCCCCCAAAGTTTCTGAAAATCAGTGCGGCCTCTAAAAAAGGTGTCATCAGTTTTTGGTTAACAGCCAATTCAGACTTTGTGATACGGCTTAACTTTATATGGCAATAATATAGCTAAGAGTCCGCCAAATAAATTTTGTTAAAATTGTTTTCCAAAAAATAGCTTTTTCGTGCACTTGTGTTGAAAAAATATAGGAAGAAAATTTTTTTTTTACTTTTTTTAGAATAACTTCCAGGGACTCCTAATTTTTACTAACAATATTTAGCAAAGTTGTAGCTACGGTAAAGTATCAATGCATTCTGAACTTGTCTAGTCACTCTAAATGGCACATAAAGATCATTTTGTACCTTAACAATTTTCGTTTTTACTATTTTTTGATGCTAAAACAAAGATTTTTTGTTAAAATAGTATGATCAAGTCCACACTTCTATGTTGTGCTGTATTATTTACTCGGCTGAGGTGTTCGGAATGGGGATCAGTGAGTGGACCCTCAATGTCACACATTTAAAACAAAATCGCCAAAAAGCCATAGAACTATTTTTTTAAAAAAATTAAGTTTTCAAAATGCATTCAGTAAGACATTTGACGATTTCTTTTTTTAGTGGCAAAGTTTCCAGACACCGAGAAAACTCTTTCACTTTAAACAGGTGGTGGTTTTATCGTTAATAAAGCATTATAAAGAAATTTACATAAGTCTGCTGTTATATTGTTTATTAAGTTTACATTTTATTGCAAGAACCATTTTTTGAGAAATCGTAGAATTTTTTGTTCATAAAGAGTGTTCATCATAGCAAAATGTCGGCTTAATGCTTCTACTGTATCCTTAATGGGATTTAAAACATCCACTAATATTTGAAAATATCTTTCCGTACACATTCTGTAAAAGCTGAACAATGCCTTAAGGCGCTTTTCTCACAGAATCTTGACGAGCAACGTTCTCCCAGTTGTCTGTCAATGACAAACTCCTCTCTTAGATGCAGTAGCATATTCTTTACCTTTCTTTCGATTTGTTTTAGTGATATTTTGCTGCCACTCTGATTTGTTTGCTTTATTCTTCCTTTTTGAAGTGCATTCATCAGTCATAATTTCGATGCTAATAAAATTATACTTAGTCGTGCGATGCAATTGTGTAATGAATCTTTTCACAAAAATAAACACTAAATGAGTCACGTAATATAAAACACATATTTTTAAAAATTAAATAAATTCAACGCCTACTATGTATGAGTATGAGCCACTACTTAGCATTGAGCAAGCAGTGAGGGCTTAGGCAGAGTTAGGGCTTTTTTTAAAAAAAAAATTACTAAAATGATTTATGGATTTTTGTAACTGCTTGTATTTTTGTAATTTTCGGTCGGAGTACTCTAATTTTTGTATCAATGGTGTATTAGGGGATTATCTATCGAAGTATGCAAAATAATCAATTTTGGAAAAAAACGAGTTAGGGCCTTTCTATATTAAGGTAACGAAATGATCATTAATGCGTATCGTTTTCATAAAAAATACAAATTTCATAAGTTTTAATAACTAAAATTGTTAACACTAAAGTGCCGTGGAGTCGATCAAATAAACACATCAATCACATATCGATAAAAATAAAACAATATTTACCAGTGAACACACATAAGCTTCTAGAAAGTTATTTAAGTCATCGAAAGTTCGTTCTTAAAGAGGGAGACTTCATAAGTTCACCACAGCCTACCCCAAGGAAGTATACTGGGTCCCTTCCTATATTTGCTATATACTTGTGATATGCCATCTAACAGTCGAACCCACATATCAACATTTGCTGATGACACAGCAATACTAGCCATTTATGAAAACCCCCAAGAAACATATGTACTTTTACAAGACCATATACTCGACATAGAAAGGTGGTTAAAACAATCTATATATGGGGCATTTCACGTCAAGTGAACCAACTTTGAAATCGAAATATTAAAAAAATTTAATAAAATATTTTTGATTTTTTTTTTTAAATCAAAAATATTTTTGACTTTTTTTTTCAAAATGGGCCCCTTTAATTTTTTTTTTTATTTTTTTTAAGAAAGCTTAGGTCTTTTCCTAAGCGACTCTTAGTGGGATGCGAGTGGGATATCTATCAAAAAAAATATTTTGTAACTCAAGATTTTAAATTTTTGAATTTTTTTGCAAAATCAAAAACTTTGTTGACTTTTTTTAAAAAAATGGACCCATTTTTTAATTTTTTTTTTTTTGCTCAGAAGAAAGCTTATGTGTTTTCCTTTAACACCCTTTTTGTCGCTTAGTGGGATGCGAGTGGGATATCTATAAAAAAAATGTTTTGTAACTCAAGACATACAATTTTTTACTTTTTTTTGAAAAATCAAAAACCTTTTTGACTTTTTTTTTTCCAAAATGGACTCTTTTTTTATTAATTTTTTTTTCTCAAAAGAAAGCTTAGGTCTTTTCCTTTAAAACCTTTTTGGTCGCTTAGTGGGATGCGAGTGGGATATCTATCAAAATAAATGTTTTGTAACTCAAGACAAAGGTTTTTAAATTTGCACTATTTTAATTTTTTTCATATTTGTGTGTAAACCTTAAAAATTAAACTTACGCAGAGAAACTAGACACATTAGCCTTTCCGATGGTATGTAACATACCCAACTAAAATTTCATAGCCTCGATACTGTAATACCCATAATATGTTAACCTCAGGAATAAAAATCACTTTTTTTCTATGGAAATGTTGAATAATTTAATTTTGTTATTTATTTGTAATAATAATTAATTTAATATATAAAAATAATAATAATAATAAAAAGATGAATAATTTGTAATAATAATTAATTTAATATATAAAAATAATAATAAAAAGATGAATAATTTAGTAAAATTTAATCTTAATCACAATAGATCAATTTATATAATAACTATTTTTACACTTAATTTATGAAGTTTTTAAATTTTCAAATATCCATACTTTTATCCTCCTTATTTGTCACCTTTATTAGCTGCTTTTTTTGTCAATCCTTTCTTGGCGTTATTAGATTCAGCTACTGATTTCGCTGCTGGCTTCTTTTTTGGCTTTGGAAAGAAATCGCATTGAGTAGATGCAGAAAACTTTTTTAATTTGAGTCTTCCATCGACAAGCGGTATGAAAGCATGGTATTGAGCAGTGCCATCGATTGTTACCGAAGCATCGAATCTGCTCTTTAGTGTTTTCAATGTTTCCTCATGATCCTCTTTGCTACTAAAAACTATTTTAGTTTCTTTACAATAATTCTTTGCCCAATGGAATAAAGCAGTCGCATCTAAGATGCGATCTTGATGAGAGCACTGGAGGCTATACTTCGCTGTATTTCTTTTGAGGTTTGCTCCAATACCATCACATGCTCCTTTACCATGAGCAGTAGGATGAAAATGCCACTCAACTGGCATTCCAAAATCTTTTTCATGAGCTGTAAGATTTGCGAAGCTACTTTTGTTTTTAAAATGTTGACGAGCTCCGTCCGAAACGTAGTATACCTTTTCTACTGTAAATTTTGATTTTAGATAATTTAGTATTATCTTCTGGTACTCATAAACTGCAACGGTGTCATGTTTTAAATCGTCGGATATGATTGCCATACTTTTGTGTTCCAGTTGCTTGGTCGTTATTGAAGTGGAATGCTTGTATGGAATCCTGAAGAACATATTTATAGTTCTCTGCGAAATCAAATGAAATAATGAATTCACCAGACTTCAAATGTGTTTTCAAGTCCTTGAAGAATGACCACTGCTCTTTGACTAAAAAGTCATGGGTTCTCAAATTTAGCAATCCTCTACACAGTTCTTCCACAAAATCATCCACATTTAAAATTATGGTTTTCAGTGTGCATCTTTCAGTCTGAAGCCAAGATTCAAATTTTAACTCCTCAATACATTCTCGATCAAAAGAGTTGATTAAATTTTCTTTGATGGATGTGGTTTCCGGGCAATTCGAACATTCACCTAAGTGGCAAGAAGTTGTAGCATTAGGGCACATAGTCAATTTAAGGCAATCGCGGTAATGGTGTAAATCTTCTGATGAATCATCTTTTAAGTAATTTAAGTTGATTTCCTTCAACATCAATTTAACATTTTCATGGTAAATACAAACACATACTGTGTGAGTTCCGCTGCTTCCTGCCAAAACGCAATGTTTTGGCCTCAGTTGTGTAAATTTTGTGAATCCAATTTTGACATCCTCGTATTCAGATTGAAATGTTGCGAATAATTCATTCAGGTTACAGAGAACCATTCTCTTCTGCATTTGAACTTTCTTGCCATCGATTCGTACAGACATCCAGTCTTTCATCCCTGGCATCAGGCGACTCATATCATCTCGCTGATAAAACTGAGTTATTAGAGATTTAGTATCGCACTCCAGAGTTTTTCCCTTCTTTTTGTTTGGTAGTGTGAGAATCCCATGCTCAGCAACCAATTGTTTAGCAATTCTTGCTTTTCGTTGAGACGTTCCAAACTCAGTCATTGGTTTTGCAGAACTCCATGTTCTTGGAGCAAGCGTGAGAAGTTGAATTCTTTCAGCTTCACTCTGTGACGTTTTGTATTTCTCTTTTATTTGTTCAAGAACTTCTACTGCATCCTTATGGTATTGGTTTCGACACTCATTCGTTGAATTTGAAAAGTTAGAATAACCATCATCATCAACAGTTCTGTCTTCATTCTCGGAATTACTTTTGTCTTCATCTGGAATAACTTCAACGCAAGGCTCATTACTATTCAAATTCGGTAATTCGTTCAACTTTCCGAGCTCTTTCCTGCATGATCCACAAATTTTCAATCGTTTTGAAAGTGTAGGGAATTTTTTTAATAAGCCGTCGGAAATATTCCGCATATCTGATGATCTGTGCTTCATTTTGTTAAAGGGATTAAAACAAAAAGACGAATAAATTTCATTTTCAACCTTAGCCTTTTTAGAAGTCGTAGACATTTTGAATTTTGTAAGTATTTATGTAAATAACACACGTCTTAACTTTAACGCTGTTTCTAAAAAACTGATTTCCGTATGTCTTCAGAATGACAATAAATAGTTTTTTAAGATCATATAGGTAGTACGTTTTAATGAATGAGTCTAAAATCTTTTATTAGGGTCAAGAAGGGCTTACATACTAAAGTACCTAGTTTAACCAAATGTTACAAATAATAATAAAAATAAACCACCATATAAATAACCTTCCTGTCAACTTCTACCTCTCCACCCACTTCTTAAAGTCAAATGTCATAAAATAATAAATAAACTGGTACTTCGGAGAAGGGCCATAAAATATTTCCACTTGATTCCAAAAATTTGTTTCTGGGGCACCTGATATTTTAACAATGAAAATCACTTGCGCTGAAAACTACCTCTAGGATTGACTAAAAAAGCCGCAAGATACAAAACTCAGACAAATTTTGGGGGTGGAAAATTAATAGCGGTCGGCCTAATATTGCACCCCTCCAGTGGCTATTATCGGTCAGTTGTTGTGGTTTTTTTAAGGTTTTAGAAACACTTACACACAAATATGAAAAAAATCAATTTAAAAACATTTGTCTTGAGTTACAAAACATTTATTTTGATAGATATCCCACTCGCATCCCACTAAGCGACCAAAAAGGTTTTAAAGGAAAAGACCTAAGCTTTCTTTTGAGAAAAAAAATTAATAAAAAAAGAGTCCATTTTGGAAAAAAAAAGTCAAAAAGGTTTTTGATTTTTCAAAAAAAAGTAAAAAATTGTATGTCTTGAGTTACAAAACATTTTTTTTATAGATATCCCACTCGCATCCCACTAAGCGACAAAAAGGGTGTTAAAGGAAAACACATAAGCTTTCTTCTGAGCAAAAAAAAAAAAAAATTAAAAAATGGGTCCATTTTTTTAAAAAAAGTCAACAAAGTTTTTGATTTTGCAAAAAAATTCAAAAATTTTAAATCTTGAGTTACAAAATATTTTTTTTGATAGATATCCCACTCGCATCCCACTAAGCGACCATATATGTCGCTTAGGAAAAGACCTAAGCTTTCTTAAAAAATATAAAAAAAAAAATAAAAAGGGCCCATTTTGAAAAAAAAGTCAAAAATATTTTTGATTTAAAAAAAAAAATCAAAAATATTTTATTAAATTTTTTTAATTTTTTTTTTCGAAAGATTGCATAAATAGCTATCTAAACTATTTGGGACACATTTTGCTAAGAACAATAGGTAATAAGTTATATGGATAAAAAAAACACCTGTTTGGCCAAAATGTCAAATTTTGACCTCCTATAACTCAGAGAGTTCTTGACCGATCTTGTTGAAATGGTGTCCGAATTACTATCCAATAGAACTAACATTGGTGCAAATTTCATCGCGATCGGAAGACATCGATTTCAAAAGTTGGTTCACTTGACGTGAAATGCCCCATATATAAAAATGAAATGGTCCATGTATGTAATGTCAATACGTGAGAACGGCTGGAGCGATTTGGCTGATTTTTTTTTATTCGATTCGAAATTTTCAGGAGATGGTTTGTAAAGAAAAAAAAATTCCGGGTAAAACTCGGAAATTCTTTTTTTTGTGAGTCCAGTCAACTGTAATAATAAAGCTCCCTAAAGTATGCAGTACAAATTTAGATATTTTATTTGCAAATAAATAACAACAGGCTGGTATGCGTGGGTTGGAGAAACTTGAAGAACTAACATTAGTAAATGCTACCGGTCGAAGCCGGGGCGATTAACTAGTGGAGAATAAAAGTAAACGAGCAAAAATGTATGCATCTTACATTCACATTGCGTAGAGAATCGTGCCCTCCAATCCTAATAAATAATAATATAATACCTCAACAAACTGAAGTTAAATATCTAGGTCTGCATCTAGACCGACGTCTTACCTGGAAAAAGCATATAGATACGAAATTGACTCAAATGAAGTTAAAATTACTAAAAATTTACTGGCTAATTGGTAAAAACTCGAGATTGAGTTTAGATTGCTTTTGCTGTACAGTTCAATAATAAAACCCATGTGGTGCTATGGAATTCAATTATGGGGCACGGCCTCAGCTTCTAATATTGAAAAAATTCAAAGATTCCAAAATAAAATATTAAGAATGATTACAGCAGCGCCTTGGTATGTGAGAAATATTAATATTCATAAGGACCTAGGTGTCTCCCTGGTGAAAAATGAAATAAAAAAACAAGCGGAGTCATATTTGAAAAAGTTAGAAGTTCACCCTAACCCACTTGCACGAACATTAATGAGAAGTAATGGCTACATCCGACTAAGAAGAAGGAATCCAACAGACCTGCGCTGATGATAGGATCTATAAATTAAACATAATTTTTCGTCCAACTGTGCACAGCTGTGGTGGGACGTAAATAAAAATTAATATTTAGATTTAATATTTGAACAAATTATTGATAGTTCACATTATTTTGTGAAGATACAATAAATAAAATATGAAAAAAAAAATCACATAGTGGTGTGCGTGCAGTCGTTCTTTTTCGGCTACACGTACACGTTGTCGCCAATGATTGATGAAAATCAAAAAGTTTTGAATTTGACGACTGATTATTTGATCGTCCCCTGTTGTGATTGACAATCAAATTTCATTTTCTTTGCGTTTGCCGTGCACGGATGAACAAAAATATTCATATTTGTGCTGTTTTTCTATAGCGAACGAGTACTTTGAGTGGAAATTTAACATGTGTTTTGTTATTGTAACAAAAACAAAATACATGTAAAACGTCCACTCAAAGCACACGTTCGCTATAGAAAAACAGCACAATTATGTATTTTACGTCTCTGATTAACAAAAAAAAAAACTCAGTTACTTCGAGATTTTTGGTAATAATGGAATAGTGCGTCCAAATACAAATGGGGATTGACGTATTTATTTGTACGTCTCCTTTAAAGCTTCAAGCATACGACACTCACACTCACACATATGCACTGATTGACGGGTTTATTTGATTATGGTAACACTTTATTGTAATTAATAAGACTAATAAATTTTGGTTTTAAGACCCAAATGGACTTAAAATAACAAATACTGATATTGATAGGGTAATTTGTAATTTAATAACATTCATAAAGTTCTAAATTTCTAGCTAATAATTAAATTATATTTCATTATATTCCAATATCATGGAATTGAACTTATGGTTTTAAAATTTTAAGAAGTTAAGTTTACATTCTATGATTATTTCAGAATTCTGTTAGGAAGTGGAATAAAACAGTTTGCTAGTTTAATAACTTTAGTTTTTACAACAGCAATTGTTTTTGTTAATATAAAGTAATAGTTCGAATTATAATTTTTATTAAAATATTTGCATTTTTCATGAAATTTTTCAAAAAGTTTACGAAATGTTGTTTATTAGAAAATACTAAAAATCACAGATGATTGATACAAACAATTTTAAAAAGCACGAAAAATAGTGCTAAAAGTGAGTTGACAACACTGAGAATAAAAACCACATTTTAGAACATTGAATTGCAAATTCAATTTATATAAGGTGTAGTCAGTCAAACAGCTGATAACTTTTTTTTGCTTTAGAGTTCTAACAATTGTCAAAGCTTGTTTTTATATTTAAATATAGTAGTTTTGACTTACCTGCCTTTCACTTAAGAGCATTTTGCATATAAGTGCACAAAACTTGTGTTTTGTATATTTATTTATCAAACTCCATACAAATTCGTTAATTTAAGTGCATTCTTCATACCTGCACATTTAAGATAAGTGCATAATACTTTTGGAAGCTATAACTGGTTTTCATGAAAAAAAATTCATTTAGCTGCTTAATATAAAATTAAATCAAAACAAAATAAGAAAAATGCGATTTTGAATAAAAAATTGTGTTGTAAACTTCTTAATAATTATAAAAGTAGCTAAAATACCAAATTTGTCGTTATTTTTAAAGGGAAACATCACAAAATTTCATGTAAATTATTTGCCGTTAGCTGTTTTTTTGGGCAGTAAACTTAAATGCACTTACCAGCATCAATGAGCAGGTAAGTTAACTGATGTTAACTGCACTTTTAACTTACCTGCACAAAATATCGTGCAAAGTTGGTTGTGCAGGTAAGTCAAAATTACTGTATCTACATATTCTAAGATTATTAACAAAATATTTATTGTTTACATAAATATATAAAGCCCTCACTATTCAATTATCTACACTATATTAAGTTTTAATACTTATTTGTTTAATTTTTCATTTTTGACTAATTTAACCGCAATTTTTTCTTATAGCGTTTATGTACAAAAATACCATAAATAGTTCTATTTTTTTTATATACATATAATTAATTCGATTTATTTATTAAGAAAAACCATAAACATTTAAAAATAAAAACCTTCAGTTCTTAGATTAGCCTTTATTTCTATGTCATTTATAGACCACTTGTCTTCTATATCAAGATAAGAACCTGGCTTCTTCTTTGAAAAGCTGACGTTATGAATGTGCCATCTTTCTCAGTTATTTTGCCAACAAATCCCAACATTTTTACATTGTTTTTATTGAAGCACTCCACTAATATATAGTCTCCTGGATTTAATTGGTCGTAGCTAGGGTTTGGGGTCCGTGAATTCCCGCCCGGGATTCTCGTAAAATTATTGTCGGGAATTCCCGGGAAAAACGGGAAATTTAAAATTAATTAAAAATACTTTAATATATATAAATATGACATCTCTGTTTCATGAATGGCTCTTTCCAAATATTAGTGGAGGTTTTAAACACCATTAAAGATACAGTAGATTCTAGATTTCTCAAAAAACGGTTCATTCAATTAAATTAAAACTTCAACATTATTAGATAAATTAAAATATAAAAACACAATGTTAAAAATTTATGGACAGCAAATGTATGAACGTCTAGTTGACCACAATGTTCCCTCATCTGTTCAAAGCGTTGATGATGAGGTTTCCGAAATACAAGTGGAGCAACATTTTAAAAACCAATTAGAATATTCAATCAATATTGAAAAGGAAAGCTCTAAAGAATACATTTTGATTGTCTTTATAATGCTTTAATAACGATAAAGCCAACACATGTTTAAAGCGAAAGATTTTCCTCGTCGAATGACTCATTAGTAATTTTGAAAAATCAATTTTAAAAAAAAAATAGTTCTATGACGGACATATAACATTATTTCTATGATATAATAGCGGTATTCACAATGTAGAGTACTTTCTATAGCGAAGTCAGTGGTGTTAGGTGTGACGATTTTACGTCGTTTTGACGATTTTTTTGAGTAAATTTAGTGATTTGACGTTTGACGATTTCTTTTGTAAATTCGCTAACATGTCGACGATTTTTCCACTTAAATTTTATTTTATAAATTAAAATAAATATATAAAAAAGAGAGGAAGTTTTTCTTGAAATTTATGTAAAACTAAAGATTTCTCGATGTACAATTTTTTTTTTAAATAATATTAAAAAATCTTAAATAATATTAAAATTCCTTGTAAAAACTGTGTTGATACGTCTCAAGTTAAGTTGCATGACTATTGGATCTATTGTGTTTCCCGGGAAATTGAAGTGATCGGTCTTTTACAACTTGTTTTTTGGATAAACATTATTTTAAAATATTTTATTTCAATACAAATTTAGAAAATCTTAAATAAAATCACTCAAATGATGTAAAAGAGACAACTATTAGTAAAAGAAAACAATAACAAAAAACAGTAACCTGAAATTGTAAACAACACCAGCTGTTTCACTTATGCAAATACTGGTTATTTAAAAAAGTGCTGCCTAGTTAAACCACAGTTTAAAAGTCACTGAAGTAAATGTGATCGTATGGTATTGTCTTAAATACAATTCCGTTATTTTTAAAATATATTTTTTCCGAAATAACCAAGCGAACATTTCAAAGACACAATAAAATTCATAAAAAAACTAAATAAATCTTTATAATTGGAATTAAAACGTAAACAAAAACCAATTAAAAAACCAATAAAAAACACAATAATTCACAATGGATATAACCGCTATCAGTACATCATACAGTCAATCACCATCATCGAAAAGGCCCAGAGGCCCAACCACTGACTCCCCCATTGAGCATGGTACAAAAGCACCTCGCTTATCTAGCGGAGATAAAAGCTTTCTTGTTGCTCTAATTCGTGAAAGTGAAACTTTAACAGCCCAAATAATAAAAAATTCTATAAAAGATAGTGAGAAACAACACTTTGACTATATAAAGGATCTTATAACAGAAAGTGAACAAAGAATCCGTTCAATAGTTGAAACTGAGTTTCAAAGTTTCAAGGAAATATTAAACAACGTTACTGAGAGAGTTAATAATCTCCCAAATCGAATATATGAATACTGAAATTTCTAATTTGAGGAAAAAGATACTAACGCATGAAAATTCTGTAGTAGCTAGTAGTATTAGAATTGTTGGTGTACCTCAAATGGAAGATGAAAACCTCATGGATATATTCGGTAATATTTGTCACAAATTAGAAATTCGTTCTCCGAGGGTTGAAAATATATATAGACTTCAGAAAATCTACAAGAACAATAAACCATATACTCCCAGTGATGAAGTAATAGTTGCAAAATTGCACTCTCCTCTTTATAAAAATTTCTTACTGAAGTCAATAGCAAAATATAGACGTGATAATAAAACAACACTGACTTTGAACCATGTGGGCATGCAAAGTGATCATCCTATATATGTAAATGAAAATTTAACACCGCATAATCACAAGATATTTATGGCTGCATTGTCCATGAAAAAGGAACGGAAAATTCAAGCTACATATACGCTCAGAGGACTTGTGTACATTAGAAAATTCAATGCTGATGACCCAATCTTAATAGAGTTTATGGAGGAATTAGACCAGCTTTTTCGAGATTAAGAATCTGACATATCATTTCATATATCTTTTGTTTTTTCTTTTAAAACTTTTTTTAATTTCTATAATTATAATTTTTATATTAGTTAATCTAAAATATTACTTTAAATTTAATTGCGTTGCATTAGTGAACGAAAATGACAAATTTATTAATTGACCATTTTGGTTCCAGAGATGGTAACTATAACATGATTAGAATATTAGCGAAACAACATTCAGCTTTTAACATCTGTCATATAAACGCTCAAAGTTTATATCGCAAAATTGATGAATTTCGCTATCTTTTTGAAGATTCTGACATAGATGCCATATGTGTTTCAGAAACATGGTTTACTGATGCACATAACGATAAACTAGTCGACTTACGTGGGTATCATATTTTCCGATGTGATCGTGATGGTAATGCAGGTGGAGTTGCAATTTACATAAAGTGTAACATATTAAGTAAAATTGTTCGAACATTTAAAGCAGAGAATGATGTTGAATACGTTTTTATAGAACTAAACGCAAATTATGAAAAATTACTACTTGGATGTGTATACAGACCAAATAAAAATATTAAATTGGATTCGCTTATTACTGCTCTAGAATTGCTTTCTGTTTCTTATTCTAATATTATTATATCAGGTGATTTTAATGGCAACTTATTAACACATTCTGGGTCTAATCTTTGTTCTGTCATGACTTCATTCAATTTATTTGCTGTAAATAGCTCTAGACCTACACACTATACCACATCTAATAATACCCTACTGGATCTCTTTTTTGTAGATAAAACATCTAACATAATGCATTATGAGCAATTAGCAGTACCAGTTTTCTCTAACCATGAGAATACATACTAATTTTTATGTCCTACAATTTCAATTAATTTTATAAAAAAATTAATAAAATATAAACATGACATCACTTCAAGAAGACCTTAACAATACCTCGTGGAATTATATTTACTATATACCAACTGTCAGTGATCAAGTTAACTTCCTTAATAATAGTGTTCTCCATATATTTAATAAACATGTTCCTCTTAAAACCAAAAAAGTGAAATGCGGAGTTAGGCCATAATTTTCTACTGAAATAAAAGTACTAATAGAACGTCGTGATAACTTGTATCATAGATGGAAACGCTACAGAACCAGTGCCTTACTCCAAGATTTTCGTATAGATAGAAAGACAGTTGTTGCCAAAATTAGAGATGAAAAACGAATATACTATGGTAATAAATTTAACACGGCAATTGATACTAAGCAAACATGGAAGAAAATTAGGGACATTGGAATTATTGGAAAGCAGATTCGTAGCAATGATGTGGATGTTAATGAATTGAACAAGAAATTTGTTAATATTTTACAACCTCCGGTGCAAACCAACTTTTATGACCAGTATTCTTTTGTTGACTCTTTAAATCCTTCTAATTTATTTTATTTCCAGTGTTTCAGTTTATCTGACATAATTGAGGGTTTCCAAGCTGTTAAATCTAACGCAGTTGGTCTAGATGACATACATCCCCGTTTTATAAAACTAATATTACCATGGATAGTTCGTCACGTTAATCACCTGTTTAATACAATCGTTACCACAATGCACATTCCCAGCTGAATGGAAGTATGCCAAAGTTATCCCAGTACCTAAAGCTGATAAAGAATATCGACCTATTTCTATCCTTCCTTACCTCTCTAAGGTTTTTGAGCGTCTTTTACATAAACAAATCACTAAATACATTTATGAAAATAAACTATTAACTGATAGACAGTCTGGTTTTAGATCACAACATAGTTGAACAACAGCTCTAACTGAAGTAGTTGAGAACATACGCAGAAATTTAGATGATAGTCAAGTAACTTTTCTGGTTTTGTTGGATCATTCAAAGGCTTTTGACACCGTTGAACACCGAACACTGATAATGAAACTAACAAAAATGTTTTTCTTTTCTTTAACGGCATCAAAGTTAATATCATCATACCTGTCCAACAGACTTCAATCGGTTGCAAACAATGGAACTGTTTTCAGTCCTCTGATACTATCAAGAGGTGTCCCGCAAGGCTCAATACTTGGTCCACTTTTATACTCATTATATGCTAATGATTTACCCCAACAAATTCAGAACACTCGTATACAGATGTACGCAGACGATGTTCAACTATATCTTAGTTGCTTAAAAACATCAATTCGGCATAAATTCAATGAACTTAACTATGATTTAGGTAAAATATTTAATTGGGCATCAGCCAATGGTTTACGACTTAATCCTTAGAAGTCTAAATGTTTAATAATTTGCAAAAAAAACTGTTGTGATCAGCGAGGAAACAAATATATATCTTGGAGACTCTAAAATCGAATTGGTTAAATCTGTCAGGAATTTAGGAATTATATTTAATAGCTCGCTCACATGGACTGATCATATTAATCAAGCTTGTGGAAGAACATATAGTATGCTCAGAAGTTTATGGTCTAGTCATCATTCTACGCCACTAAAGATAAGAATGCTGTTAGCTAAAACATATTTAATTCCCACGCTCCTTTATTCATCCGAAATTTTTGCTAGCTGCAGTAGTAATGACAAGAGGAAAATTAACACAACATTTAATAACATAACTCGTTATATATTTGGTTTAACAAGATTTGAAAGTGTATCACTGTACTCTAAAAGTATATTTGGAATCTCTCTTGATGAATATTTGAAGCTAAAGAATCTTGTTTTTCTGCACAAAATTATTACAACTAAAGAACCCAACTACTTATATGAAAAGATAACATTTACTTCATCACCAAGAAATAATTCCATTAGGACCTTTAGGTATCGACTACAGCATCTTCTCATCAATTTTTCATTTTTACTATTTATCTCTGGAACCATCTTCCCACGAATATACAATTCACTAGCAACGCAATAAAATTTAAAAAATTACTAATGAATTATTACCAGTAAAATTTTGTTATTTAAGAGTTCAAAATTCTGTATATTTATATTCCATATAATTTTTTGTTTGTTTATTTCTTTATGTATTTATTAAACTAGCAATGTTAAAATTATAATTATTAATGTTCAATTTGTTTTATCTATTTATTATATTTATGTTTAATTTATATTAAGTGAAAATTTTACTCTAATTTAATAACTTATCGGATTCTAATGCTGTAATTTATAAGATATTGTATCTTGTTGTATTAGAAAGGCACTTAATAAATACAAATACAAATTGAAATTTAAAATCAATTTGTTATAGATACAAATAAGAATGAACTATTTCCTGGTACGTGTTGTCGAATACAATAAAAAAATGTTTTTGCTTGAGAAATACATTAAGATTTCTCAAGGTAACTTAAATAACATATATACCATTCGATAGGCCTCAGTTCATTCTTTCTAAATCCGCTGAGAAACTAAGCTACTGGCTTATAAGCAGGTCACCGCATTCTTGAGCTATCGTATCGAAAAATAATTTCTATATTGAAATTCTTGCTCGATATCGAATGCGGTAATTTGGCCCCTGAGCTTCGAATGAATTCACTGTGAAAGCTCACAGTGAATTAATTCGCTTCTTTCAAAGGCTTTTATTTAAATAGTATTCTTTAATCGTTAAATTAATTCATAATGTAATTAACTTGTAAAAAATAATCATAAAATTTGTGTTAATTCAAATATAATCAAAATCTAATTGAAGAAAAATGTAATCATTCAAAACATGTTTAAAGCTATTTTGTAATGGATTTGAATTAAGGAATATTTTAATGATTCCACAAGGAATTGATTCTCATAGGAATGAATTCAATACATTTGAAGAACAAATGAATTAAGTCTATGAAATAATTCACAATGAATTAATTACCGGAATGGTTAAGATATATATGTAGTTTAATTTGATTTCAAAAATGGAATTAAGAATTAATTCTATGTAGTCTTTTCTTATAAGTGCAAGTTCTTTCGATTTTAATATTTTCTGGAAAAAGGTCAAATCAAACAACAACAAAAACCCTTGAAGAATTTTTATTTTTAAAATAGTATTTCAAAAATAGTTTTATGTGAATATTATATATATAATATTAAAAAGTTAGTAACAAAAACACTGTATTGAATAATATTAATGTACTTAAACAAATACTGTTAATTTATCTTTGTTAAATTCGATGTTTTTAGTGTTTTATTGATGGTTTTTATTTAAAGAAATACAATTTTTATAAAAAAAAATTTAATTGAATGAATACAACATGATTTTAAGTATTGACGATTTGATGACGATTTTTTTTTAATTTTTGTGACGAATTTGACGATTTTTTTTCATAATTTTGAAGATTTTTCCAAAAAAAAACCTAACAGCACTGAGCGAAGTAGCAAAAGAGCAGTTTAGCCGAAAACAAAATACATTAGAACTACTTTTTTACTGCTTTACTCTTTTTAAACTATATGAGGTAATTTTGAATTTCATATTTTTGTTTTGAAATGAATTTTATTTTAAAATATGTATACATATTTTATATAAAAAAAATATAACAGAAAAATCAAAAGAAATAATCTAAAAAGTGCATTAAAAATCCCATTATCATATTAATCGACATCGAATTATAAAGATACGTTCACAATTTATAAAATTTTGTGACACTTAATTGCTCTTTTACTTTACTATATCTTGAATACCGCTAATATTTAATTTTATAGTAACAAGTAATCTCCAAATATTTTAACAAACTTTTTTTGTTTTATGTGGATACAATTGAATTGTAATGTATTGTTTTTCTTTTTTTTTTTAATAAAATGACACAATTTTATAAAATATTTTTTTTTACTTATTTTTCAACTAGAAAAATAAAATTTTTTATTCCCGTTTCCCGGGAAATTAAATTATCCGGGAAACCCCAAACCCTAGTCTTAGCTCAAATCGATGTATTCTTCTTCATGCCACTCTACAGCAATTTGATCTTCAGATGAATCATCAGCAAAGTAGAAATCGAGATCCAGATCATCATTCACCGAAAACAAGCTTTCATTAGAGTCCGAACTTTTGCATTTTTTTTACATTGAGACATTTATTGAAAGAGCTTTTAGCTGGTTTCTTAACATGCCTTGGACGTTAGATGGAGTAATCCTCTGATTGTATATAAAGTTCAAATGCATCTACACACCGTTACAAAAGTATACATACGATCGACTTATTGGGTTTTTTTTAAACAATAAGTCGATCGTATGTATACTTTTCTAACGGTGTGTACATCTACGAAAGGACTTTACTTGCACAAGTAATTATAATGGGTATTTTATGCCAAATAAAAGAAATAAACAAAGGGAGAATTAGTTTGAGTTCTAATGTTTGTTTAATTGGGTTGAGTATAATGCTCACCTTTTAATAATAACTTTCAATTTCAGGTTACAAATATAAAATAACTTTAGGTTGACTTCATAGAAGTATGTATGTATAAAAAAATGTGTTCACGCAAGTAAGTGCACCAAGGTAAGTGTTTTAAAAAGTTAAAATATAATTACATGAAACCTCGGTGTGTTCAACAACCTGAGGCTGAATTTAACCGACAATTCACGAATCTATAGCGAGTACTAAATTCAATAGATTAATCTTTTACAATACAAAAATATTATTGTTATACAAATGCATTAGCAAAATTCAGTTACAATTCAATGGTTAATTATAAGTGCATTTAGAAAATATATAATATAAATTAATAAAAATCAATAAAAATACAACATTTATAAATTATTCTATAATTTATAATAAAGTGTTCAAATGTAGTTTGGACACATATCTATTTTATATCCAAAGAACATGAAATAAAGATCACTTGTTGGCAATTTATTGATAATAATAAAAAAAAACTCAACCTAATTACTTTATCCTCATAAAATATCCAAGATATTTTATAAATCATTCGCAATCAAAATCTCCATATTTGGGGACTAATCCCCAAGACTGGTAAGCATGCTTGCGAACACAATATTTATTCGAAATTAAAGTGGAAATTCTCATATATTAAATTACCTTATCAGAAAGGGATTTATCCAGCCAGTTACAATGGGATTAATGGCAGCTATAGCTACTTTTTCATTCTGTAAATGTAGAGGAAGCAGTTGTGAAAGTTGATGTGCGCCATATTTAATTCTCATCCTTGAAATAGACGCAGCCAGCTTTGTTCGAAATGTCCACAAGAAATCAGCTAAATCTTCAATTAGAACAAAAATTATGAGTTGTATAAATTGGAAAAGAGCAAAAGAAAAAGCTAATTTTTTATTTGCCTTAAATTTCGCTAACCTATTATAGGAGATAAATATTAATAAAGTATGTAAAATTGTGGTTGTAATAGTTTATTATATAGCGATAATAGAAATGTAATTAAAAATGAAACGAAAATACTAAAATTGTTTAAATGTTGTGAAAGTCTGGTTCTCTGGAAGCTGTTATTGTTCCTAACAGTTTACACTCATAGCTGGTAATTTGTTTACAATTAATATATTAATTTACTAGAATTATCAGAATTGTTAGTATAAAGAAAAAACTGCAATTGACAATATTCCTAGTACAAATTGGAGCTTACATGTAAGTAGGTTTGTAGGGGAGAGAAGCTACATTACCCCTTACAAACCTGCTTACAGAAGATATGAACTTAAAGAACTTAAAATATTAAGTTCTTTTTGTAGGTTCTTACTTTATTCAGATCGACTTGTAATCACTTTCCGTCCGTCTGGCTGGCTGTCTGTCCATGTAAACCTTGTGCCCAACGTACAGGTCGCAATTTTGAAGATATTTCGATAAAATTTGGTACATATCGGCCCAAGGACACAGCCTATTGAAACTGGCTGAAATCGGGTCATTATTTCACCTAGCCTCCATACAAATGTCCTCCCGAAATTGGACTTTATCGGTCATAAATGTTTAATTTATATAGGTATCTACACAAATTTCGCTCCAAATAAGTCTTATATATACAGAATTCATTTCACCAAATGTTATTGTGATCGGCCCATAATTAGTTATAGCTCCCGCTATGACCCGCTTTCGAAAATCACCTTAACGTGCATAAATCTCTTAAAAATATTGATATACACACAAATTTTTTTGCACGATCATACTTTGTTACTTGTTACAGAAATTTACTTTTTCACTCAATCAGGACTATATAAGGACGTCCATAATAACACAATAATTTCACTTTCAATAAGTTCATACAATTTTGACTGAATCCAATTCTACACATTTTAAAAACCATAACAAAAATCAATAATTTTATTGAAATTTAATACCAAACTAGCATAACTCGGTGCACTTTGCTACCCCTACCCTAGTAAAATTAAAAAAATATGAATGGAAATACGAAAATAACACAAACAAAATTTGAGAATCTCTCAATTACAGTTCACTTGATATTCGAAAATAACTAACTAATTTTGTATGGGAGATACCACTCCACTGCTCTGATCCCACCCATTTTTAAACCTTTTATGTAATTATCAAGCTTTACTTTAAGTTTCCTTTATAAGGGAGGGGTCATTCCTACTAAGTCGATCATGCTTAGCTAAACTTCGAACAGGGATCAGGAATAAATTCGTTTTTAGCTAACCTCATTAGAATGGTAATAAATTGATTGATACAGAGTTTAAATTCTCTTAGAATTATAGCTCTCCAGATATTCAAAATTAATTATTTACTTTTCGCCATAACCACTAATGCAATCCCGACCATTTTCAGCCAATCTGTGTAAAATGGTAAGAGAGTTATGCGGACAAAGTTTGAAGAACCATGCAATTATTACTTTGTATGGGAGGTGACTTACATCCTTTTCCGACCTCTCCCATTTTGGGTGCTATGCCCTCTAATCTAATTCCGTCTATATTCAACTAAACTCCGCACAGTAATAAGAAATTAATTCGCTAAAAGTTTAAACACTTTTACAATTATAGTTCTACAGATATTCGAAATTAATTATATACTTTGTATATGGTGTGCAACGCCCACTATTCCAATCCCGAACAATTTCAGCGAAACTATGAAAATTTATAAAAGAGCCATTTAGACTAAGTTTGAGGAATCTTGCAATTATAGCTCACAAAATATTTAGAAATAACTACTTATTTAAATTGTATGGGAGGCGACTCACCATTTTTTCCGATCAGTTCCATTTTTCATTAAACCTCATGCAGTGATAAACCGTTGAAAATCGTCACAATTATAAAATAACTATTTACTTATCTACAATTACATATTTACCCCCATATGCATAAGCAGTTTTTTAAATTTGTCAAAGGTTTATAAAACAAATTTTGAATGGAAATTTTGTTTTATAAACCTTTGATAAATTTAAAAATTGTTTATGCATATGGGAGTTAGAAAATAAAAAAACACCTGCAAAATATGTATATTTATTAAAGCGAATTTAAATTACTAAAGTCTTCTTCTTTGTTTTCTATACAACTCTCACTTAAAACAGAGCGAAATCAATACTGTTTAATTGTTTCTCTTATTTACGCATTGCTTTGTTTACTTTTTAGCTTAAGGTTCACATGTACACGTTTTTGCATATGTGTTAGTAACATCTTTAAACGCTTATAACTCCTAAAAAACTGAACCGATTTCAATAAAATATATATTCTGCACTTCTGTGAATAAATCCCTTTAAAATGGTATATTTCTTGCCCAAATTAAATGTATAATGTGATAGTAAAAGGGGTCTAAAGAAATCGACTTGCCTATTAATATTATGATGATGATGATGATGATGATACCAAATAAATTTATTCGATTATCCAAAAAATTATTGAGTTTTGTTTTGGGCCCTCTCCTATATGCTTAACAGTGATGGGATTTATGGCACAATTGTGCCATTTTTGGCACTATTACATTTTGAGTGGCACAATGGCACACTCGATACTATTTTGGCACTTTCTATACTTTTCAAAATAAAAATAGTTTTTTTGAATTAATTTCGGAAATAGCTATTAAACATTTTCAACTTATATTTTTTTATTTTAAAAATAACGAAGCTTTGACCGATACCAGCACTTTTTGCAATACAAAATAGAATTTAAAAAGAACTGTTAGAACCACAGTTCTTTTTAAATTCTATTTTGTATTATTGAAAAAAATTATTCTTCTTCAAATCGAGCCATTAAACTAAACATCTGTACTAAAGTTCGATTATTATTAAATAATTGCCTGAAAAAGTAAAATATATCAGATTTAGTTAGACATGTTATATTTTCAGTAAAAATTTATGAATGTCACAAAATATACAAAAAGGTTGTGTGGTTATTTACTAATTATTTTTAAGACGATTTGAGTGAAATTTATTTAAAATGGAAAATTTTTATAAATAAACAAAATAATGTAGAAATGATTAAGAATATTTCAAATTTTATTTCGTATAGCTATTGGCTCATAATCATTGTCAAACACTAAAAAATGTAAACAATAGAAGTAACCGGAATCTGAAGAAAAAACATTTTTCTTTTTGCCGAACTTTTTTACTAGGCGAAGAACAGCTGATGCTCTTGTTAAACGAGTTAAAAAGCTAGTTTTATATTTAGAGTCGACTTCAATGTCAGAAGTATACTTTAACTTGTCTATGATAGACCTAAAGCCCACTCTTAAGTAAAGTCGAGTTTAATTCTCTTAACATATACTGAATTTTTGCCTCTTTCATTGTCCGAAGACGATGTCTGTGGTGGTATGTATATCGGAATTTGTATTTCTCTTAGGGACTTTTTTCACCACACGTTTCGTAATTTATTTATAATAAAATTTGCTAAAGTTAACTTAAACTAATTGAATGAAAGGCTCGGAAAATTTATCAATCCGACCAGATACATTTTGATCAATACTAACCCCGCCTGAGGCCATCATAATCACATTATGCCATTTGCAAATACGAATTCAAAGAGCCTAATAGCAAATGACGTAGTATGTTTCGATTGAATTACTTCTACTTTTTATCAAATTGTATAAAAATTCGGTTTATTTTGTGAAAAGTAGTTTGGGCACTATTGGACCCATTTTGACACAATTTATACATCAATGTGGCACTAAATATAAATGTTCAAATCCCATCACTGATGCTTAATATATATGAGCAAATTATTTCAGAGAAAATTCAAAAAGTACCGTTAGAACGATAAAAAGAACCACTAAATCGCCGCTTGTGGATTGTCACATATTTAGAAACATTTACTGTATATAATTTATTGTTTCAAGGTTCATTATTAAAAAAAATACAAAAATTAGTATTCGAATAGGAAAAGGTACCATAAAATCTTCACCTTGGATTGTCAATCAGAACCATAAATGCTTCATTTCGTGTTTCTATGTCCATTATTATAGAACATTCAATAAGTAGCATTAGAAGGAAGAAAAGTACAACTAAATCCATCTTTTGCGGATTCTAACTCATTCAGGATAATTTTCGTCTAATTTCATAATTCTATGTTCATTACAATAAATGTATTAAAAAAGTACCATTAGAATAATTAAAAAGTACCATAAAGTACCAACTTGTGGATTCCCATTCGCCCATTTCAAGTTTCTATGTTCATTGTTGAAGATAATAAAGAAAATACCAAGGCGAATTTATACAAGGTGGAGTCAGTCCAAGGCACACTTAGGAAGGTGACTGCGATGAAACAGCTGATTATTTTTTTTATTCAGTTTGAATTGTCAATTCACTTGTGGTTGTTGTGGCGAAAAATACAACAAACCCAAAAGCAAAAACAACAACAGGCAACTTTGACAGTTCACCTACTTTTTAACAAAAACAAGGTACCTGTTGTTTTTGTATTGTTGTAGTGATGCAGTCACCTTTCTAAGTGTGCCCTGGAGTCAGTCAAACAGCTGATAATTTTTTTTTTCGCTTTTTGGTTCTAACAACTGTCAAAGCTTGTTTTTATATTTAAATATCTACATATTCTAAGCTTATTAACAATTAAAAATTATTGTTTACATAAATAATTAAAGCCCACAATATTCAATTATCTACACTATATTTAATATACGTTTAAAAACTTATTTGTTTAATTTTTCATTTTAGTTTTTTTGACATTTGTTAAGACCATTCGTTGTTTTTGTAGAACTGACACCACCTTGTATGAATTCGCCTTGGAAAATACCATTATAATAAAGAAAAAGTACCAGGATCATATACAGTCAAGGAAAAAAGTCTACATACACCCTTTGATTTAGGGTTTTAGAGAAAATTAAAAAAAATGTTTATGTCAATATTTAGGACATTAATAAATAAGTTTATTTATAAAATAAAAAATTAATTAATTTACATATTAGAAACAATAATAACAAAAACATTAAAAATTCATAGGAAAAAAGTCAACATACAGCTATAAATAAATATTATTTCAAAATTTTATATAAAATTAAAAAAACAATTAACTCTTAATATTTGGTTGGTCCACCTTGGGCAAAAAAACAACAAAACGTATGGTTGGATGTGCAAGCTTTGCGTATTTTGTTTTTTTTTGTGTTTTGTTTCTTTTGGCGTTGTTGTTGTTTTTTATACAACTAAACGGTTGTTTGGTTGTGTGTTGGTTTTTTTGACAAAAAAACAACAAAACGTATGGTTGGATGTGCAAGCTTTGCGTATTTTTTTTTTTTTTTTTGTGTTTTGTTTCTTTTGGCGTTGTTGTTGTTTTTTATACAACTAAACTTTTGTTTGGTTGTGTGTTGGTTTTTTTGACAAAAAATCAACAAATCATATGTTTGAATGTGCATGCTTTGCGTATTTTGTTTTTCTTTTGTGTTTTGTTTCTTTTGGCGTTGTTGTTGTTTTTTATACAATTAAACGTATGTTTGGATGTGTGTTGGTTTCATTGACTTGCGTATTTTGTTTTTTCTTTTGGTGTTCAGTTTCGTTTGGCGTTGTTGTTGTTTTTTGTGTTCTTGATAAATTTAGGATGCTGTACGCTGAAAGTGGGCAATGTACATACATACCTATATACTAATTATAAAAAATAATAATGCATCCACAACAAAGGTGAAGGGTATATAAGATTCGGCATAGCCGAATATAGCACTCTTACTTGTTAATATTATATTTGATGTTAGAAGATACTACGTTGTATGTAGACTTTTTTCCTGCTAATTATTATGTTTTTCCCAGTGTAGCACGAAACGATTTTAAAACAGGGAGTAAAATGAATTTAATATTAATATGTTTCAATCCGAAGAGATTTAAAAATGTAAGGTGGGTTAAAGCGGTTTTACCTCCAACGGATTTGACGTAGAATTTAAATTTATTTGGATGGCATAATTTTACTAGAGAATTTTGTATATAATTTTTATTAGATCCTGTATCCACCAAAATTCTAAGAATCTCACCGGAGTTCGTCTTGGTTTGAAAATATGGCAAAGACGAGCTCTCTAATCTAAAACATTAATGTCAACATTTTCAAGAATATCGGCTGAGTTTTCTTCGTGACACTGATTATTCACATCTTCGACATATTCTTGAAAATCTTGGAGGTTATTCTCGATCCTCGTTAGTATGAACTTGACCGTATATTTTTCGGTCATTAGTTTCTATGTGAAAATTTCGTTGGAACTTTTGGGGTTGATATGTTTGTTCTGATGGCATTTTCCTTGCGAAATCATTACCCTGTTTTTGCCTATTCATGTAATGCATACATATATAGAGTTTTTAATGAATTATATAAAAAAAAATGAGTTTTTGATTTACAGTGCACTAGCAATAATATGAACTAATTAAAACCAGGCCAGTTCACTTTTGCAAGATTGTTCGTATTTGCGAATGCATCTAATTCCCATATACAGCTAGGGAAATCCCCAAATTATTATGCAGTTGAATTAGAATTTAGCCACTACCCTGTAGATTTAGATTAGAACTCTGTGTAGATAGATAAAATACTTTAATAAACAAAAATAAGCTGTTCATATTTTAAAGCTTTTGCACACTGAGTTAAAATTTTAGAGTAGCCAATGGGAGTAAAAAGTGTTCATATTTTGGGTGGTTTTGCTGATTTGTCCTGCTTTGCTGGTGGTGGTTTTTTGAGGTAGCTTCTAGATTTTTTAAATTTTCAGCTTGACCTTGTTTTGAAAATTTTTATATTTAATTTGGATTTTCTATGTTTTGTATTTGATGTTTGTTATCTTTGGTCAATTAAGATCTTTGGTCTTCACAAGTTTTTTTATTCATTTTATTTAGTTGTTTTTCTTTTACATAAATTTATGTTAATTCATTTTTCATTAGTTGTTTATTTATTTAAATGTTAAGTTTATTTTTGTGATCAGTATTTAATCTGTTATTTATTTGTTTTTCATATGTTTATTCAAGTTTTAAACTAAAATAAAATTTATTTTGTGCAGACTTTTTTGTTTTGTTGTAAATTATTTAAAATTTTACAAACAATACAATTCTTAAGGATTTGTTAAATTTGCCTTCTTAAGTATTATGGTACTACTCTTGGACCTTTTTTCTGTTTCAACACTTTTTTAATACTATTTAAAAATCTAGGTATTTTATTTTTGATGCTCATTGAGGACCGTCGCACAGTGCTTTGTCCCCATATAGCGAATGGACAAAAGTGGAAGGAGCTTTCGTAAAGATATAACATTTGGTACACAAGTATATTTTTGCATTTTTAAATAAAATACAAACTTTCAGCAAAATCGGATGAAGGACTAAAACAGTTGGGAACCCTGTACGACAAGACGTCAAAATTTCTACATCTACATAGAAAATATTTATTTTTATTAAAAAAATAGAATAATATTCAATTAAAAACACAATTTGTTAAAAACATTGTAAAACGAGTTCAAATATTAAGTGAACATTGAAATATGCCTGGAAAAAATCGTCGCAGCTTAAAAAAAAATTATTATTTGTTGTGGACAATGTAGAATGGAAGTAAAAGAAGATCAAGATAGCATTGAGTGTGACAAGTGCACTAACAACTTTCATGTATCATGTACTAAATTAAACAAACAACAGTTTTCATATTTGGTAAACAATGAGACTGAAGATTATTTTTGTAATAAATGTGAAGAAAGTGGTGGAAACGTAAAAGAAGAATTATGTGAAATAAGAAAACAATTAACTAAACTTGATCAGCTGTCTGAAATGAGAGATGCAATAACATTTATGTCAAAACAATATGATGAAATACTACGGTGGCTGAAAATAAGAAGAAAATTGATGTTGTTCAAAAAGAAAATAATTTATTAAAATGTGAGGTAAAGGAATTAAAGGAAACCGTAAAATACTTAAGTGATGAACATGCCAGCAAAAACTGCATAATTAGAGGTGTCGAATTAGAAGAAAATGCAACTACGTTATTAAAAATTTCCAAAGACGTTGGAGTTGACTTAAAAGAAGATCATGTTGAAAATGCTTTTATTATTAAAAATAAGAATGCGTCAAAAAATAAACATACTTTAATTGTTAAATTTAACTCTAAAAAATCAAAAGAAACTCTGATGGCTGCAAAATCGAAACTTAAAGAGAATGATAATACCAAAGATATATATGTGAATGATTATTTAAGTAGAGAGACCCTTAAAGTTTTTAAATATGCAAATTCGTTGAAAAATGTTGGTTATAGATCTGTTTACACCTACAATGGCAAAGTTTATACAAAGAGAAGCGCAATATCTCGACCAAAATTGATCAAAAATGAGTTCGATGTAGATGATTTGCTATTAGAAGCTACTACAAATCAAAATAAGCGTAGATCGTTTCGAGCATCAGGATTAAGAGAAGTTACTTATGATGATGATGGCAACCGTTCTGCATTTATGTCACCTTCTCAATAACTTAAATAACTTATTTATTTTCTATGTTAATTAAAGTTTTAATATTTCTTTTTTACCATATATGAATAATAAACATTTTGAAAATCTTTATTCTTTTAAAAACTATTATGATTCTATAAATGTTCCCTTGTTTAATATTATTTCTGTAAACGTTCGAAGCATTTCTTCAATTGAAAAGTTTAATAAATTTAAGCTTATAGTTTCTAAATTTCCAAAACTACCCAGCATCATTGCCATTCAAGAGACTTGGTTTTCTTCAAATGTAACTCAAATTTACGATATTTTTGGCTATAATGCTGTACACTGCTGCAGAATAGATGGATATGGTGGAACGTCAATTTACATAAACAAAAGTATAGATTATAAAATAGATAGTTGTGAAAGCAACGATTTTATTGAAGCAATAACAATTTCGTTAGAGAGCCTAAAAATCAATGGAAAACCTTTAAAGTTTACATCATTTTATAGATCCCAAAAATGTAGTTTGAATACTTTTTCGACATTTATGGAAAATTTATTAACGCAACATGGTCACTATCCTGGAATGGTTGTTTGTGATTCAAATATTGATTTTATACAAAATTCGTTACAACTTGAGTTAGTTGATACTCTTTTAAGCTTCAGCTACAAAAACTGTCATCATTTGATAACGCGTCCTGAATCTGGTACATGTATTGATCATGTTTATAGTAACATCACAGACGATATTCTTATAGATACTATTGCATGCAGTTTAACCAACCATAATATATTATCTATTAAATTGAATACTCTCAGTAACAGTTGTGATTATATTGAATCCATTAGAAAAATTTGTGATTATGAACAAGCGAAAAACAACCTTAACAACCTTATGTCATCGTATTATGAGACTGGTAACCCATCTGAAGATATTTCTAAAATAATACAGATTATTTCATCCGCAGCTGCAAATGCTACTATTGAAAAGCGAGAGCGAAAGTTTATTAAAATGAATTGACTCCTTGCGAGGATAAATAGGCTATGTTTAAATGCAGAAAAAACAAAACTTTTAAGATTTAAGCCTTATATGGTTCATGATCAGAATTTCAGTATTTTTGTGGATGGAAAACTTGTGCATGAGGTCTTATCAACAAAATATCTTGGCGTACACCTACAAAGTAACCTATCGTGGGATATACACATAAAAAATTTGAAGTCAAAAATTGCATCCGCCACTGGTTTGATTTATAAATTTAAGAACAAATTTAACGTTAGAACAAAGCTAATAATTTACCAAGCCTTAATTCAGAGTCACTTAAACTATTTGGCTGTTGTGTATGCGTGGAATAAAAGCAGAGAGCTTAAATCGCTTCAGAGATCTCAGAATAAAGCATTGAAAACTGTATTTAATCTTCCATTGTCTTTTTCGACCTTACATTTATATAAAGATATAACTGCAAAAATTCTTCCCGTATATGGTCTATATAAAACTCAACTTTTGCTGTATGTCTACAAATCTATGCATAATATTGGTCATCATACTATTCTATTCTCAAGAAATCAATATGCCTTTAATACAAGAAATGCGAGTAATCTAAGAGTAGTTAATTGCCGATTAGAAAAAACAAAACAAAGAGTGGAACATATGGGTAGTTTGGAATATAATAAATTACCGGAAGCTATAAAAAATATCCAACGAATTTCGATTTTTAAGAAAAACATAAAAGAATATTTATTTAATAATTTAGAAATGCTTCTATTGTAATAATGATCTCATTTAAAATTTAAAATATATATTTTTTTTTCTTCCATTTAATTTTGTAAATATATATGTAAATACTTTTTTTTATTATTATATAAATTCTTAAGTATTTAATTACTTTGCCAACTGTCCTCAATAATGTCCTATGGACGCTGAGGCAATACAACTTTTGTAATAATTACATAATTGAATAAATGAATTTAAAAAAAAAAGACTTGCCAACCTGCCATATATCCTGAATAACAAAAAGTACATTTTAGCTAAAATATTGATTAAAATGTCTAAAACATTTTCAGTTATCTCTAGAATTGAGGTCTTTAATTGTGTGGCATATTTAATTTTATGAACAAGGGCTCCTTTTGCTTTCATATAAGCCTAATTTATACAAAATTCGTTTGACTTTATTTATACAAATAAAACTATTTTTTTAATATTCTTTCGAAAATTCACTTCATTTTCCAATTTTATATTGGAAAATAAATGTAATAATTATAAAACTTCTTATTTATTGGAAATACATATTTTTTTAAAATAATTACATTAAATTAAATTATGTATATGGGTAAACGTATTAGTCTCAAATTTGCTAAAATTTAACTTAGGTAATATAAGTCTAAAAATGGTAAATTAAAAATTCATATTTAGTGATTTCATTTCTTAATTTATAATTAAGGATTGTTTTTTATATTATTAATGACATTTACCAAAATCTCTTATTAAAAAAGTTTACTTTTTCATAGTTTTTTTTTTTTTTTCAAAATGTAAATACATTACCAATTTTTTCTCTTAAAATTTATATATTATTATTGTTCTTTTAATTGAAGATGCGGAAAACCAGCAATCAATCAAGTCTTAATATTTTAAAACAACCATTTTGACAGAAAAAAAATAAATTTTGTAAGAAGTTCAATGAACTTCAATGCACTACTTTTGCTAAAATGTTGTCAAACAACATCATCTTATTAGTTACAAATTAATATTATTATTATCAAGAGCAATTACTTATAACAAAATTCCAAAATTTTAGCGCTATTTTTATTTAAGATACAATTAAAAACCAGTGACGTTATAGTAAATATCATTAAACATTACAAACAATACTTAGCAACTCCAATGAACCAATTAATACAAACAACAAAAAAAAGCTCAAATTTTTTAAGAAAACTTATTCAAAATTTGAAACACATAATTTTTACAATTGATATTATAATTTAAAAGATTTAATTTAATATTCAATTTGGGAAATTATTAACACTTTATACTAAAATGAACAATAATAACCATTTTTTCAAAAAAGCGGCAAAAATTCCGTTAATTTTATTTTTATTTTTAATAAATAAATGAATTGACTATAAAAAATAATAAAAACAAAATACTACATTTTACACACTTTGTTTATATTTTCCGCCAAAGTTTGATATTTTTTAATTTTTTATATGCACTTTTTCAACCCTTGTAAAAACATTCTAAGAATGAAATTTCACCACAAGATTTTATTGTTTATTGACTGTAAACATAGTTATTTAAAATATTAAACCAAAAAACATTTTTTCAAAAACCTAAATTTTTATGATATTTTATGTGAATCTATCTTCAAAAGCACGTTCGTTTCCCTGAAATATGTTCTGACTTTAGAGCCTTCTCTTAATAACAAATATAGTAATTTCAAAATAATTTTTGGATACATATATTAGTTGTCTTCATAGCTTTCAAATTATATACATATTATTAAATTTGGAAGAAAGATTTATTTTCGACTTTTGTCCATGATACAGAGTACTGTGCGTCGTTTTTAATACTTCAATCTATATATATAAAAGAGTAACGTTACTGACTCACTGACTGACTGACTGATTCATCATCGCACAGCCCAAACGACTGAAGCTAGAATCATGAAATTTTAACTGTGGGTTCCTCCCTCCCCAAAACGATCCGATAAGAAGGGATTTTTGGAAATTCGAACGTTTAGGGGGTAAAAAACGGGTAAATTCGGTAACCTTATATCTTCAAAACTAATAAAGATACAAAAAAACTTAAAATAGCACGTTACTCCATTCAAAAAATAAGCTGACAGGTGTTTCGTACTTTTTCGAAATTCGAAACTTTTAGGGGAGAAAACGGGTAAAAACTGTACTTTGGTACTTTTTTGGAACCCTATGTATCTTTTAAACCAATAAACATAGAATCAAATTTTAAATCGTATTCTTTACTTATCAAAAAATAAAAAATATAAGTTTGGTACTTTTTGGAAATTCGAAACCTTAAGGGATAAAAATTGTGTTTATTTTTGGTACTTTTTCATAAAATATGTTTGTCTATAATTTGACATAGACATACGAATATTTTATTATGAGCTCCCAGCACGTTACAGAAATTTATTTGAGTAAAATTGTACCACCTCAATGGGGATAAAAATGGTACCAAAAAGGGGATAAAATCGGGAAAATACATTATATTTGAAATTATTAAGCCAATTTTGATAATTTTTTTAACGTTGGTTCCTGGATTCATACAAAAATTAACTAACAGGGTGTTATTTGGAACTCGAGTACCAAGGTGTATATTGTGCCAAATCCGGGTAAACAGTTTGGTACTTTTTTTAAAACATATTTATTCTTGGGCACATTAACACAGATTTTAATATTTTGAGACATGCATGAAGCATAAACAATTTTGGCAAAATGGAATATTTTTAAATTTCAAACTTGAGGGGTGTTCAAGGAAGAAAAGGGAAATTGTTACTTTTCTCCTAATGGTACTTTTTTAACATTTTAAATTAATTCAGTTATCGACATTAAAGTTAGCTGATATGCATGAAAGTTAGTTAGTGAAGTTAGTGTTAGGAATAGGGGATAATATTTAGGTACCAAAATGTGTGAACTGAACTATAGGTACTGTTTTGTTCTTCTAATGGTACTTTTTTGAAATTTCTATAACAATGGACTTAGAAACCTGAAATTAAACATATATGGTCCTAAGTGAGTGAGAATTCTAGGGGGAGACTTTTTGGTACTTTTTCTTTATTGGAATGGTACTTTTTGTAATTTCTTCACCAATGAACCTAGAAACATGAAATAAAGCTTATATATAAACCGAGTGAGTGGGAAACCACAAGTGCGGGTTTTTTGGTACTTTTTCTATATTCTAATGGTACTTTTTTGAATTTTCTATAACTATGGACTTAGAAACTTGAAATTAAGCATATATGGTCCTAGGTGAGTGAGAATTCTAGGGGGAGACTTTTTGGTACTTTTTGTTTATTCTAATGGTACTTTTTGGAATTTTCTATAACAATGAACTTAGAAACAAGAAATTAAGCATATATGGTCCTAAGTAAGTGAGAATTCTAGGGGGAGACTTTGTGGTACGTTTTCTTTATTCGATTGGTACTTTTTGTAATTTCTTCACCAATGAACCTAGAAACATGAAATAAAGCTTACATGGAACCGAGTGAGTGGGAAACTACAAGTGGGTGGCTCTTTGGTATTTTTTCTATATTCTAATGGTATTTTTTGAATTTTCTATAATATAATGGACCTAGAAATATGAAATTAAGCGTATATGGTCCTAAGTGATTGAAAATTCAAGCGGATACCTCATGGTACTTTTTGTTTATTCTAATGGTACTTTTTTTAATTTTCTATAGCAATGGACTTAAAAACATGAAATTAAGCATACATGGTCCTAAGTGAGTTAGAGTTCTAGGGGGCGACTTTTTGGTACTTTTTCTTTATTCGAATGGTACTTTTTGTAATTTCTTCACCAATGAACCTAGAAACATGAAATAAAGCTTATATGGACCAGAGTGAGTGGGAATCCACAAATGGCTGCTTTTTGGTACTTTTTCTATATTCTAATAGTACTTTTTTGAATTTTCTATAACAATGGACTTATAAACATGAAATTAAACATATATGGTCCTAAGTGAGTGAGAAGTCTAGGTGGAGACTTTTTGGTACTTTTTCTTTATTCAAATGGTACTTTTTGTAATTTCTTCACCAATGAATATAGAAACATGAAATAAAGGTTATATGGACCCGAGTGGGTGGGCAACTACAAGTGGGTGCTTTTTGGTACTTTTGCTATATTCTAATGGTACTTTTTGAATTTTCTATAATATAATGGACCTAGAAATATAAAGTTAAGCGTATATGGTCCAAAGTGATTGAAACTTCAAGCGGATACCTCATGGTACTTTTTGTTTATTCTAATGGTACTTTTTTTAATTTTCTATAGCAATGGACTTAAAAACTTGAAATTAAGCATACATGGTCCTAAGTGAGTTAGAATTCCTGGGGGGAGATTGTTTGTAATTTCTTCACCAATGAACCTAAAGCCATGAAATTAAGCTTATATTGATCCGAGTGAGTGGGAAACCACAAGTGGGGGATTTTTGGTACTTTTTATATATTCTAATGGTACTTTTTTGAATTTCCTATAATAATGGACCTAGAGTTTCCAAAAAATCAAAGAATTTCAAAACCGCGGTTTCGGTTTTGTGATAATTTATTAAATATTAAGTATTATAGAAACAAAATTATTTGATAATATGGGAAATGATATACAAATCTAATGCGAATTTAAAAGTGATGGTCAATGATACTATTTCCTTATTGCAATGGTACTTTTTGAATATTTTATAATAATAAACCTAAAAATTTAAAATTAATATATCATATAAGATGTATATACATATTTTGAAGCACTATTCTGTGGTACCCATAATGATATATGAATATATGAAAAAAAAAAATTATAAAAAAAATTGTATGTTTTGAGTTGCAAAACATTTAATTTTTTATTTTGCAAAATCAAAAGAACTTTTTTACTTTTTTTTCAAATGGACCCTTTTTATTTTTTTTTTGCTCATGTTTTGATTTACAAAACATTTCGCAACTCATTAGGAAGTAGAAGTTTTTGGATGATTGCTCTCTCTCGGATCAAAGGCATCTGATTCTTAATAGAATTAGTAGTTGAAAAGGGAAAGACTTTAGAAATAAAGTTCTTATAATAAATTTTGGTATAGGGTAAAAGTAGATGAAATTCTACATCACTAGCTGTAAAAATCAATCAACTAAGTTGTTTGCATTTTTTTTCAGTGAGCGGTCAAGTTAGCAAATTATTGCTGTTTTTAAAAAAAGTGAAAAAATTGGACATTTTTTTTAATTCAAGCGATTATTGTTAGTATTAAATCTATTAAAAGTAGTGTTTATAAACAGGTTTTTCTTCGAAATCTAGGTTTTTTGCGAACCGGTTAATTTAAAATGTTGATTTTCGGTTAACCGGTTTTTATTACTCGGTGATAAAGACAGCATATGACAATAAGAGTAAATATACAATGAGTTAATGGTATCTGATTTCAGGTCACAATGAAG
The DNA here is from genome assembly GCF_958450345.1 of Calliphora vicina. Classification (NCBI taxonomy): domain Eukaryota; kingdom Metazoa; phylum Arthropoda; class Insecta; order Diptera; family Calliphoridae; genus Calliphora; species Calliphora vicina. Next base: position 79,634,844 of record NC_088782.1, on the reverse strand, counting down.
CAGTGCACACCGAGTTTTTTTTTATTATTAAATGTTCGTGTGTATAGGAATTTCTAAATTCTAGGAATAAGATTTTATTGTTTTACAAAATAAAACAAAACGTAAAAACTGTACCACTTCCAAAAAACAGGAGAAATCGTGGGCCGATTCTTATAATTCACCAGAGTTAAGCTGTAGTACACGGAATGTAAAAAGCCACGTGTGTATGTGACTCTGACGTCACGAGAATGTTCACCATTTTGGTGACATTTTTCAAATGAGTCGTAGTGGCCACATGCGGTAAAATTTTGATAGTTCACGAAATGTATTTTTGTCCCAAAATGCAAATGTGACACATGTAGCCGAAGGAGACACATTTGCAGATGTAGCTATGTAGTATGTTACTAGTACAGGCATGTAGCACATGTACGTATTTCACGTGTGAGCATGTGAGAAAGCCATATGTGTATGTGTCTTTCTAGTACACGGCATGCTACCAGTCACCACAATTTTCAGTCTGTGACATTTGATTTAAAAAATAATAATTATTAAGTATTGATAAAATGTCGAAAATAAAGTGACTGTTATTTTGGCCATGCATATTTTAGACGAAGAAGACGATGGCGAACATCCCAAAGACGAAAGCACGAAGCTGATGCGTGGTGTTAGGATATTTCCGTCTAGTTTCATCAGTTTCTATTCTTGTGAACAGAATACCAAATTTATTCAATACAAACCAAAACAAACAAAAAAAAACTCAAATATCGATAGCTACATGTGGTCCGCAAATGTTGTATCAAAAATTCTGTCTTTTACATATTTTGTGACACCTACATGCGCATGTAAAAATATTTAGAAAGTGAAAATTCACATGTAACTGGTTAGTGCACGGCATGTGAAAAAGGCATAGGAATTGTAAGCTAAATGTGGTACACATGCAAATGTATACTGCATGTGAGTGTCCCAAAAAGTGAAAGTACACGGCATGTAGCAAAATTCATGATGACGTCAAAATTACGTCAGAGCCGCATGCGAATGTGGCTTTTTACAGTCCATGTACTATAGGCTTTAGTCCTTTTATCATAATAAGAACGTGTGTAAAGTTTTGTGAAATTATTTGCAATATATTTACACAAATAACCAAAAACGTGAAAATTATCCATTTTTTTGAGGTTGTCTCATATTTGGGTTCAAAACTCTGGTTATACTGTACCGATTTTGCTGATTATCAATACCAAACTGCTTAGGGCAACAATAAACATTTTTTTCCAAGACTACCAATTTTGTTTGTCTATTTTGGACGTGAGCGTGTTTTACACAGACAGACATACAGACGGACAGAGCTCAATCGACTTAGAATTTCATAAGGATCAATAATTTTTTTTTTTTTTTTTTTAATAACGCCAAACGAGGGCTCAATATTTTATTTCATTTAAAAAAATTTGTTTACATATTTAACTTAGTTCTAATCCCGCGAAGCCATTCGGCTTGTCTGCAGGATACAAAAATAAAAATATGGACTCAAATAATTTTATTAAAAAATATATATACATATTATGTTTAGATATTAAAATGTTTAAATTCATTGCGAGGATATAAAATGTAATTTTAATAATGATTTTCTTTTATAAATATTAGTTATATTAAGTAGATATAACGGTAACTTGTTGAAAATTGTAGGTAATATAACGGCTAAGGTGTTTTTGCCATAGTTGTTTCTGTAGCGCTCAACTTTGTATCTTCCTTCAGTACGAAGTCGTGTGCTGTATGTATGGTCTAGTGGTTTTAGGAATCTGTCGTCTTTATAAAATTCATTAAAAAGTGTGGTGTAATATATACTTTTGACGTTGAGTATTCCTAGCTGGGTACCGATGTTATTATTTGGGCTGATGTTGTTGCTCCTATTAATGCTATTACTTTCTATATTGTTTGCGTTCAAGTTTCTGCGATTCTGAATATTGGAGTTTGAGGTGTTGTTGTTTGGATAGTTGTTATTCGTAGAGTTGTTTGTGTTTATATTATTGGCTGTGATACCGTAAACCAGGTCGTAGTTAATAAATCGTTTGTTGTACTGGAGATTTTTAAATAGTATCTTCAAAATTTGGTTTTGTGTTTGTTGCAGCGATTTGCAGTATGTAGAACTGCCCCATGAAGTAATACCATGTCTCAAGTATGATTCAGCTAGTGCAAAATACGCCAGCTTAAGGACATTAAATGTGGTACAGTTGCTGAGATGATATAGGCTGTATGCTGTTTTCCGTAATTTTTTGCGAAGGTATTGGATGTGAGTTAACCATTTAAAATTTTCATCGACATAAACACCGAGATATTTATATGATTTTACCACTTCTATCATTGTTGTACATTTATCAGTTGAATTGGCTTTGTTGACTGTATCATGTAGACATTGGGTATCGTGAAATTTTATGTTTATGTTAGTGTGGGTGATGTGAGGTGGTTTAATGTGCATTAGTTTAGATTTTGATGAGTTTATTACGATCCCGTTGTCATGACACCATTTATTTATATTATCTAATTGGTTTTGCATCACATTAATTGCAGTATCAACATTTTTGTGAGATACTATTATTGCAGTATCGTCTGCGTATGCGAATGTCGTGCAGTTTTTTAGCATGTTGATCATTTCATTTGCATATATGAGGTAGAGAATAGGACCTAGTTTTGACCCCTGTGGTACACCGTTGTTCGAAGTGGTTTGGCTGCTCGTTGTGTTTAGGATTTTGACACGATATGTTCTAAATGCAAGGTAGTTTTTGAACCAATTCAAAGCGTTGCCTCTAACGCCATTTCTTTCCAAGATATCAATCAGATTTTCATGTGATAAGGTGTCAAAAGCTTTGCTAAAATCGATGAAAAGAACTAGGCAGTGGTTATTTTCGCTCAAACTTCTATTTATAAAATTAGAGAAATTTCCAAGGAGCTTGTTGATGTTTTTCCCTTTTTGAAAACCAAATTGGTTAGGGTTTATAATTTTATATTTCCTCAGAAAACTAGAAAGTTGCTTCACTATTATTTCCTCTAAGACTTTTTCGATAACCGGGAGAATTGATATAGGTCTATAGTTGTTATAATCGTTTTTAGTGCCGTTTTTGTAAATTGGACGGATTATAGATGTTTTTAGTAGGTCTGGTATTGTCGCGCTGTAGATACAAGTATTAATAAATGATGTTACTAATGTGGTTATAATATTAGCATTGTGTTTTAAATCTTTTGGCCTGATCCCATCTGCTCCTGCGCCTTTATTGATATTTAGACTTCTTAAAATACCGTACACTTCAATCTCGTTTGTAGGTGATATATACATTGAATTTTGTACTGATGTTTTGCGGAGTTCTAATGTTTTAATATTACAATTGTGGAGTATTTTTTGAACATTTTCATTAAAGCTTTTGGCAAAATTATTAGTTAAGTTGTACACGTTTTCATTATTAAAATTTGTAATTATAGTCTTATCTATGTTGGTTACATTTTTACCCGTGATTTCATTAATTGATTGCCATGTAACTCGTGTATTGTTTTTATTTTCTATAAATTTTTGTCTGTAATAGCTGTTTTTTGCATAAATTAATTTTTTGTTTAAAGAGTTTCTGAATTTCTTGTACTCAATTTCATATTTTTTGTTATTTTTATTATTAAGATATTTATTATAAAGTTTATCCCGTATTTCGCAACCTTTTATTAAATCTTCGTTAATCCACGGATTTGATTTTCTTTTTTTATTATATTTTTTTATTGTTTTTGAGTTTTCATAAATATAATTGAAAGTTTTATATATTTTATTAAAATATTCATGTGCACTTAAGTTTTGTTCAATAATTTGGTTCCAGTTTGTTTTTTGAATATGTTTGTTTACTTTAAAACTGTTTATTTGCGCACCCTAAAAATTCATGTTTTCCGTACCCTGGTTTTTTTCTTTTTGTTTTGCTACACCTTCATCTACACAACAAAACAAAGAGTAGTGATCAGAGATATTTGTTCTCACTATTGATGCATGTGTTGTTGTTGTTGTTGATTTGTTTATTCTTACATGTGCATGATCTATACATGTAATCTATACATGTAATATATATATTTTGTTGGGTCTCAGGTGAATATTTCTCAATGCTAATACACACGGAATGACAAACTTATACAGTGGTTGACAAAACAATGGAAACTTTTCCAAATATTCCATATGTAGCCCAAAATTTAAAATATTTTTTTAAAATAATTTTTTTTTTTTTAGTATTTTACTTGTATAGTTTTATTTATATAAATTAACTGAAAAACAAACAACGTAATTAATTATATTCTGAAAAAAGGGAACAAAATTAAAAATATTCACTATTTCGCTACTGACAAAACAATGGAAACTTTTAAACGTCTACAAGAAAGAAGTGTAAAACGAAAATAATATTTAAAAGAACGATGTAAAAAGCATCCTGTTTACAGTTATTTTTTTTTTAAATTCTGGTAATTTTTCATAATTTCTCTTTCTAAGTTTTTCGCATAATTGATTTTTTTCAAAGTTAACGAAAATGGCTAATGTTAAGGTTTGTGAAGACTTAAAAAATAAGATAATTAACGATTTTTAAGCTGGTTTAAAACAAAAAAGTAAATAAATCGGCAGTTTCAAAAATTATAAAGAAATTTCGTGAGACCGGTTCTGTAAAAACTCAACATTTATGTGGAAGACCTCGTAAGACTACTGCTAGACAAGATAATTTATTAGCGAGAGAGTTCAAGAAATTCCCAAAAATAACTCCTAGAGAGGTTGTTAATAGCCTAAAATTAGAAATAAGTACCCGAACAGTTAGTCGCAGGGCAAATGAGGCTGGTCTTGGTTGCTATCATCCTGTGAAAAATCCACTCATTTCTAAAAAGAACCGTTCTGCTCGTCTACAATTTGCCAGGGATCATTTAAACTGGTCGATATAGAAATGGAATACTGTCCTCTTTTCCGATGAATCCAAATACAATTTGAGAGGCAGTGATGGGAGAACATTTTTAAGACGACCAACGGGAAAGATTAGATCCAAGTACACAAATAAGACTGTAAAGTTTGGCGGTGGCAATATTATGGTATGAGGATGTTTTTCAGGGCAAGGTATGAGCCCAATTCATATTATAAAAGATACCATGACAGGTATAGGATACAGAACCATATTAAACGATGTTATGTATCCATACAAGGGTATTCGAATTATTAGATTTTTCTGTTGTTCGAATAAAACGAATAATTCGAATAAGAGATTTTAACTTGTTCGAATAATTCGATCACACATTTAAAATTAATCGAATTATTCGAATAATTTAAATTTTTTTAAAAAGTAAAAAATGAAGTTTTTGTCGGGTTTTTAATATTTTATTGTTAAAAACAAAAAATAACGTTAAAGTTAACAATTCAAGTATTGATAATGTTAAAAAACATTCGAAAACAAAGTCCATAATTAAATTTTCAACAAAAATATTCTGATCAGATTAACTCCCGAGCAATCTACAAAACAATTGACTAGCAAACCCTTTAGTTTCCGTTTTGGAGCTATCCTTTAACAAATTTGATATAGTTGGACGTGATCCTGAATTCAAATACAATATAAATGTATAAAGAACTTTTTTATGTCGTTCATTAATTCGGGTTTTAAATAACTAATTATTTAGTAAATTTATGTATAACAAATTGTATTATACATCAAGTTCTATCAACTTTGCCGAATAGGGTGCCCCGATAGACCAGTCGATAGTGTGCTGAACTATTAATCTAAGGGTTGCGGGTTCGATTCCCGCCAGAGACTCTGGGTGTAACTGCAGACAAGCAAAACGCTTCGCAGTTTGTGTTTGTTAAAAAAAAGAGAAAAAAGAGAATTTTTGCTTAATAAAGTGGTCTTGGGGAATTACACAATAAAGGGAATCTGTCCAAAGTTTGATATCATTGTCAGTGAACGTGGCTAATTTGAAGTCAGACAGTGCATGATTGACGCATTTACAAATACGCAAAAAGTTTATTACCATGTTAGACATATATTTTAAGATCGTGGCCTTCATCTATTTCAATGTAATCATTATAAATGTCATCCTCAATATCACTTTCGACGACCGTTTTAAAATCACATTCTCCATCACATTCAACTCCACTTTAACCTAAGTTAAAATTTTGATTATTAATTGCGATTCTTCTAATATTTCGCCAGCTAATTAACAAATATTTTATTCCGAACCTTTTATTTTCATTGGTTCAAGTCCTAAGTTAAAAATTTTGAAAGATTTGTTTTTATAATTGTAACTTCTTGCAGCAATATTTATATATTTATAGAAGGAGCTATCGGAACACTCATCTACTGTGATCGAAAGTCCCTTTGTCTTTAGTTATTTGTCGAATTTCAGAAACAATACAATTTTTTTAGTCATTATTACTTATTTAAATTTGAAAATATGAAAACATTTAAGCATTTTAATAAATTTAAACATTTATTCGATTATCTATATATATAAAAGAGTAACGTTACTGACTGACTGAATGACTGACTGATTCATCATCGCACAGCCCAAACGGCTGAAGCTAGAATCACGAAATTTTAACAGTGGGTTCCTACCTCCCCAAAACGATCCGATAAGAAGGGATTTTTGGAAATTCGAACGTTTAGGGGGTAAAAAAGGGTAAAAACGGCTAAATTCGGTAACCTTATATCTTCAAAACTAATAAAGATACAAAAAAAACTTAAAATAGCATGTTACTCCATTTAAAAAATGTTTCGTACTTTTTGGAAATTCAAATCTTTTAGGGGAGAAAACGGGTAAAAACTGTATTATGGTACTTTTTTTGCACCCTATGTATCTTTTAAACCAATAAACATAGAAACAAATTTTAAATCGTATTCTTTAATTAACAAAAAATAAAAAATATAAGTTTGGTACTTTTTGGAAATTCGAACCCTTAAGGGATAAAAATTGTGTTTATTTTTGGTACTTTTTCATAAAATATGTTTTTCTATAATTTGACATAGACATACGAATATTTTATTATGAGCTCCCACCACGATACAGAAATTTATTTGAATTAAATTTTACCAAAGCAATGGGGATAAATAGGTACCAAAAAGGGGATAAAATCGGGAAAATACATTTTATTGAAATTATTAAGCCAATTTTGATAATTTTTTAACATTGGTTCCTGGATTCGTACAAAAATTAACTAACTGGGTGTTATTTGAAACTTGGGCCAAATCCGGATAAAAGTTTGGTACTTTTATTAAAACATATTTTTTCTTGGGCACATTAACACAGATTTTAATATTTTGAGAGATGTCTGTAGCATAAACAATTTTGGCAATATGGAATATTTTTAAAGTTCGAATTTGATTGTTTCAAGGAAGAAAAGGGAAATTGGTACTTTTCTCCTAATGGTACTTTTTTTTTAATATTTTAAATTATTTCACTTATCGACATTAAAGTTAGCTGATATGTATCTGAGTGAAGTTTGTGTTACGAATAGGGTACAATATTTAGGTACCAAAATTTGAGAACTGAACTATAGGTACTTTTTTATTCATCTAATGGTACTTTTTGAATTTTATATGACAATGGACTTAGAAACATGAAATTAAGCATATATGATCCTAAGTGAGTGTGAATTTTAGGGGTAGACTTTTTGGAACTTTTTCTTTAATCGAATGGTACTTTTTGTAATTTCTTCACCAATGAACATAGAAACATGAAATAAAGCTTACATGGGCCAGAGTGGTTGGGAATCTACAAGTGTCTGCTTTTTGGTACTTTTTCTATATTATAATGGTACTTTTTTAATTTTCTATAATAATGGACCTAGAGACATGAAATTAAGCGTATATGGTCCTATGTGAGTGAAAATTCAAGCATGGTACTTTTTTTATTATAATGGTACTTTTTTTAATTTTCTAGAACAATGGACTTAAGCATACACGGTCCTATGTCAGTGAGAATTTAGGGGGAGACTTTTTGGTACTTTTTCTTTAATCGAATGGTACTTTTTGTAATTTCTTCATCAATGAACCTAGAAACATGAAATAAAGCTTACATGGGCCAGTGTTGGTGGGCATCTACAAGTGACTGCTTTTTGGTACATTTTCTATATTATAATGGTATTTTTTGAATTTTCTATAATAATGGAACTAGAAATATGTAATTAAGCATATATGGTCCTATGTGAGTAAAAATTCAAGCGGATACTTCATGGTACTTTTTCTTTATTATAATGGTACTTTTTTTTAATTTTGTATAACAATGGACTTAGAAACATGAAATTAAGCATACTCGGTCCTAAGTCAGTGAGCATTGTAGGGGAGACTTTTTGGTACTTTTTCTTTATTCGAATGGTACTTTTTGTAATTTCTTCACCAATGAACCTAGAAACATGAAATAAAGCTTATATGGACCGGAGTGAGTGGGAATCCACAAGTGCCTGATTTTTTGTACTTTTTATATATTGTAGCGGCACTTTTTTTAATTTTCTGTAATAATGGACATAAAAATATGAAATTAATCGTATATGTTCTAAAGTGAGTGAGAATTCTAGGAGGAGACCTCTTGGTACTTTTTCCTTATTCTAATGGTACTTTTTTGAATTTTCTATAACAATGAACTTTGAAACATCCCAGCAAAAACTTTACTTACCTAGTAAGCCAGCAAGTATAATTGGAGCAAAGCGATAACTACTTATTATTTGACTGAAACACTACTTACCGTTGTTCGAGATTTTTAAAAAATTCAGGGGTCAAGCTTACAAATGTACTTACAATCAGTTGAGAAATAAGTAGTAAATTCACAACGAGAATATGTAGCTAAAAAAAAACACAAAAAATATTGCCTTGTGTGGGAATCGAACAGTCACATTATTTGCTTGTGTTTGATAGTCAAGCTGCTAACTCACTGCTCCATGTACGAGTTATTTTATTGGAAGTTAACAATAGTTTTAACATCAAAATATAAATGAATATGATATGAACAAAAAAATTAATGTGACAGGTGGCGAACCACTAACCTCCCGTTTTCCAGTCAAACACACTAGATAGCTGTGCTAAATGCAAAAGTTCATTACCAGCCTGTATAAAAATAACTACTTATTCTAGTAAATAAAATAATGTGCTGGGTAACCACCACTCCTTACAAAAGAATGCATGAAATAACTAGTTGTCATTACAAAAATTCACAAAATGTTTGCTGGGATGATATTTAGCATATATGGTCCTAAGTGAGTGAGAATTCTAGAGATAGACTTTTTGGTACTTTTTCTTTATTCGACTTTTTGTAATTTCTTCACCAATTAACCTAAAACCATGAAATTAAGCATATATGGGAGTAAGTGGGAAACCACAAGTGGGGGCTGTTTGGTACTTTTTATACATATATTCAAATGGTACTTTTTGCAATAATGGACATAGAAATATGAAATCAGGTGTCAATGGTACCAAGTGAGTGAAAATTCAAGGCCATACTTCTTGGTACTTTTTCTTTGTTCTCATAGGTACTTTTTTAAATTTACTATAATAACGGACCTAGAGTTTCCAAAAAACCGAAGAATTTCAAAATCGCGGTTTCTTTTTTTTTGTGATAATTTTTAAATATTAATTGTTATAGAAACAAAATTAGTTGATAATATAAGAAAGGCTATACAAATTTAAAATTCAAACTTGACGGGTTATGGTTTAGTGAGTGCGAATTCAAAAGTGATAATCAATGGTACTATTTGTTTATTGCAATGGTACTTTTTGAATATTTTATAATAATAAACCTAAAAATTTAAAATTAGGCACACATGATTCTGAATGAATTTGAATTCACAAAAGGTGACTTTAGTGGTAACTTTCTTTTGCATTTTCTATAATAATGGACCCAGAAATATGAAGTTAGACATTTACAATCAGATTCACAAAGAAAGACTTAATAGTACTATTTCACTCTTCTAATTGGGGTGGCGAAGCGCACCGGGTCAGCTAGTTCTACATAAAATTGTTTGAATTATTCGTTATTCGAAAATGGCCATTTTTAAATTGTTCGAATAATAATTCGTAAGAAATTATTCGATTAATCGAACGATCATTAGTCGAATGAATAGCCTAATCCATACGCTGAGGAAAATATGCCCCTAGTTTGGAGATTCCAACACGATAACGACCCGAAACACACCTCTAGGGTTGTAATGGAGTGGTTACAATCCAACGAGGTACGTGTTTTGAAGTGGCCTGCCCAATCGCCAGATCTCAATCCCATAGAAAATCTATGGGAAATTGTAGATCGTAAAATAAGGATCCAAGATTTATCGGAGGCGGTTATAAGGGAATGGGAAAGGGATATTTCAGAGGAGACCATTTACTCTTTAATTGGTTCAATGCATCGTCGATGTGTAGCAGTTATAAAAAATAAGGGATACCCATTGGGTATTACCCAACAAAATATTGAATTATTGCAAAGTTTAGACCATATTTGTTAAAATAATACCTAAGTTTCCATTGTTTTATCAATGCCGTAATAAAGAAATCTTTTAATTTTGTTTTCTCATTTTTAGAATTTAATTAATTATGTCCTTTGTTTTTTGTTAAATTAAGTTAATAAATGTATACAAATAAAATACTACAAAAATGTTAAAATTTTTTAAAATAAATTATCCACCACCTGGCGGTGGCAGTTAAAAAAGTAGCCTTACCTTTTATGTTGGATTTTTTATACAATATATGTTGTTGTTTTGCGTCCTCGGAACTTCTCTGTTGGAATGCCCTTTCATGAAGTTCGTATAGCATTAGCCAAACTAGATTTTCGTTCTTAGAATACTAAATAATAAAAAATTTAATATATTACTTTCGTAATGTATGTATGTATGTATTACATTTATAGTTATAAAATTACTTAGAATCCAAGAGTTTAGCTTGGATAATAAGTTTTCCATATTTCACAATTTTTAGAAAAAACTTTTTTTTGGTTATACTTTGCATACATGATACATTTTTTAGCACTTCGACTATAATTAATTTAAAGAATAACACTGTCCAACAAATTAATGTGCTGTTTTTCTATGACGAACGAGTACTTTGAGTGGAAATTAAACATGTGTTTTGTTATTGTAACAAAAACAAAATACATGTAAATCGTCCACTCAAAACGCTCATTCGCTGTAGAAAAACAGCAAATAAGACTTTTTGACACAATAGAACGGGCATATTGAGTAGATCATTTTTGTAAAATAAACTTATATATGGTCTGAGTTTTTTTTACAGTGGCTCAAAGTTTTAAGTTGTTGGTCGAATCTGACTAACTAAAAAAAGGTGTAAGTTAATGTGTGAGATAATTCTTATTGTAAGAGTTACATTGTGGAAGTTTATGAGGATAATTTGTATGCAAGATCTTAACCCTGTAGCTCTTCCTCTTAGGTGTCAATCGAAAAAATCAAAAAAAGTCCTTTCAAAAAGGACATTGAAGGATTAAAATATTCTACAAAATTGTTAGTCGGAAAATTTTAGATGGGGTCACCAAAAACACCAAAATTTTAAATGAAGCTCTTTACGCTTAATTAAAATTACATGCCACCTTGAGTCTCAATATTTTTATTAAATCGCTAATAATCCATTTATGATGCATACATATTGTTACGTTTTAACCTTTTCAAAACGTTGGTTTATTTCTTTTAAATAAACCGGATACTTTTGATTGCAAATAAAAGCCGTTTAGTAGTTTAAAAATTGTAACAACTCTTTATTTATTCAAAATGTACAACAACCACAGAATTAAATAGCCACTCAATGTTTTTTATACACGTTTATAAATTCTCAGAAATACAGACACAATTTATAATGTACACGAATTTACTTGAAAAACACAACACACTTTAAGGCACTCAGTTGATGTTTATTCGAAAAGCGTCTCTGATAAACTCACGATTGCAACCTCTGCCACTATTTATAACACTGCCATCTGCACTCTAGATTGCTCTTTAACTGTCAAAGTTCGAATATTCTAGATCTTACTAATACATACGCCATCTGTGGTGTAATTTCTACAATGTTCTTTAACTGAATATTCGAATACGAATATACAGCGTTGCCAACTTACGATCAATGGTCAACTGAATACTTTTATTTAATAATGACCACAGCTATGTTACAGTTTGCTATTACAGCACTGTTATTTGAAAGCATTATGCTACTTTTAAATCAGCCCTTAAAATCGTTATATTTGAATTCAAGTACAATTTCGTAACAGTGCCCCCCGCTTAAGCCTGTTCGTCCCGAATAGGCATAGATTCACTTCTCCCATAGGCGGCTAGTCGTTCTAGATGTACGACCTTCATTTTAGATCTCGGGCTCTTTTCTTTCTGTATTCTGTACATCACGTCGTTTAATTTCTTAATCACCTTGTATGGTCCATCCCAATGGGTTTGTAGTTTGGGAGACAGTCCTTTCTTGCGTTGTGGGTTATACAACAGTACAAGTCGGCCTTCATTAAATCCCTCAGAATTCGCTGCTCGATCGTATCTGGCTTTCATTTTGTTGCTGGTCATTTTTATCTGGTCATCTTGCTCTTGGGAAGTGTTTTCATTATTTGATGAGGGCTTAATATCGAATTCTAAATCACCAGGCAACTTGAGTTCTGTCCCGAAGATAATTTTTGCAGGTGTTCGAGAGGTCGAGTCATGAACAGCTGAACTGTATGCCAATAGAAATTTTAGTATGTGTTCATCCCAGTCCTTCTGGTGTGCACTGACCACTTTTCTTAAATATTCCTCCAGGGTGCGATTGAATCTTTCGACCATGCCATCAGATTGAGGATGCAGTGGCGTTGTTCTGGTTTTTCTTATTCCGTATAACTCGCACATTTCCTTGAATACGGCGGATTCAAAATTTCTACCCTGATCCGAGTGCAACTCCAGTGGAACACCATAGCGACACACCCAGTTGTTCACAAATACGCTTATAACCGTTTTAGCTACCTGATTGGGTATTGCATATACCTCTGGCCATTTGCTGAAATAATCCATAACCACTAGAACGTAACGGTTTCCAGCATCACTGATAGGGAAAGGGCCTGCTACATCCATCGCAATCCGCTAGAATAGCGCACCTGAGTTATACTGCTGAAGTTGTCCACGACTTCTTCCTACTGGGCCCTTCGCTGCTATGCATTGTGGACAATTGGCTATCCAATCGGCTACTGCTTGCTGACAATCCACCCAATAAAAACGTTGTTTTAGCTTCTCTAAGGTTTTTGTCACACCAAGATCACCACCACTGGTACCGTCATGAAACTCTTTCATTACTTCGTTTATTTTAGAGGATGGTACAACAATTAAATTTGTCACTGTTTTACCGTCGGCGCTTTCCCATATGCGGTATAAGCAGCCATTTAACAATTGTAGACTATTCCATAGGGCCCAATATGATTTCATCAGTGGACTTTCGGCCGACATTTCACTGCGGGCTGGCCTTCTGCCTTCTTCTTTTGCCGATATTATTTTTGATAGTATGGGGTCATTTCTCTGCAATACAGACCTATCTGCACTGTACTCTATATGCATTAGTCGAACGTCAATGACACATTCCTTTTCCTCGGCTTTTGCGCAATGCTTGCATTCCACGTTGCAAGGCCGTCTTGAGAGCGCGTCCGCATTGCCGTGTTTCATACCCTTCCGGTGTTCGATGCTAAGGTCATAGCTCTGAAGCCGCTCAATGCAACAACCACCTGAGGGCAGAATGGTCGGTTCTCAGTTGGAAGTGCTGACCATACAAATACTTGTGAAAATGCTTCACACACTCTAATACTGCCAGGTGTTCACGTCGCGTTACGCAGTAATTTCTCTCAGGCTTGGAAAGTATTCGGCTGTAGTAGCATATGACCTTTTCCGTCCCGTTGATCACCTGCGAAAGCACACCGCCTATTCCGTATCCACTCGCATCGCTGTCTAGCACAAACTTCGCCCCTGGGATGGGATATGCCAAAATTGGTGCTGTACACAACAATTCCTTTAACTGAAGGAATGCCTGTTCGACTTCTGCGTTAGCTCATGTAAGCTTGCTGCAACACTGGCAAAATTCGGTACAAATCGACGGTAGCACGTGCAAAGGCCTAGAAAACTGCGTAATTCGTGAAAATTTTTTTTCAAATTACGGCTCGTATTTTAGCTTCATCTGTTGATATGCCGTCTGCTGTTACGCGATGCCCTAAATACTTAACTTCTTTCTGGAACAATGCACATTTCTTTACGCTAAGTTTTAGTCCAGCCGCAGCTATTCGTTTAAGGACTTATTCAATGTTTTTCAGCGGTTCGTCGAAAGACTTCCCCATGACAATTATGTCATCGAGGTACACCAAGCATGTCTTCCAGTGAAGTCCTTTCAATACATGTTCCATTAAACGCTCGAATGTGGCTTGAGCATTGCGGAGTCCAAAGGGCATCACATTAAACTACCATAATCCATCACTAGCACTAAACGCAGTTTTCTCTTTGTCTTTTTCTGCAATCTCTACCTGCCAATAACCACTTTGCAAGTCCAATGTGGAGAACCATTTTGTTCCAGCTAATGTGTCCAGGGTGTCGTCAATTCTTGGTAGGGGGTAGCTGTCTTTTTTGGTAACGTCGTACAGCTTTCTATAATCGACGCAAAACCTAGTGCTGCCGTCTTTCTTTTTAACTAACACAACAGGCGAGCTCCAAGGACTTGAAGATGGATGGATTTATTGGCAGGTTCCGGGTTTTTCTCGCAATTGATTACTGCCTCTGCTGAAGTGCATCGACCTATTTCGGAATTTGGCTTAACGACTTTTTCAGAGCTAGACAGGTTAAGCACTCTTACCGGAACTATTCTGTTGTTGCAGGGCTTAACGAAGGCTTTTGCTGTTATAAGATCGCATTTTATTTCCATTGGTTCTACCACCCACAAACTGTTGTCCTCACAATCTCCCTCCATACAGGCCCATACTAAAGTTTCTGACTGTGGTGGTAGTCTCAGATGCTCGACGGTAACTAGCCTTCTCACTTGAGTCTTATTTTCATATCCGACGTCAAGGGGTATTTCCACATTTCGCCAAATCATAACTTTTTGTCCCATATCCAAAGTAATGCTGTGAGTAATCATGAAATCAGCACCAATGATTACTTTGTCCACAATATCGGCAACAATAAATACATGATTGACGCTAACATTGGCAATGGTTACTTTCACATTTACTTTACCATAGACAGTGGCTGGCTCCCCAGTAGCTGTGCGCAGACTTACCCCACGTAATGGTTCAATTGTGTTTTTGACTAAATCGGCCCTGACGATGGACTGCGACGCCCCTGTGTCTATAGTAAAAATGTGCTTCTGACCGTTGATGTATCCACTAGCTATGTTTCTGCTGCATTACTGATATGGAGATTGTGGGGCCCTCAGATGTGGGAGCTAGCTCTTGCCCCATAGCACTAGCTCGTTTTAATTTAAAGGTGATTCTTGTGACGATTGATGATTTGACGGCTGGTTGTTTCTTGGAGGCGAAACAGATCTGGTTCGTTTTCTCGGTGCTTTGCAGTTTCGCTAAATATGACCAGATTTACCGCAATTATAAAATTTTACTCTGGCTTTGCTATGCTTATCATTAAACGCCTCCAAGACCTTTTTTAATTCGTCGACTATAATTCTCTCATCTTCAGCAACAATATTGCGCATCTTGCATATTTGCGGCTTTGAAATTATTTTCGCCGTTTCTTGCGCCAGTGCAAATGAGACTGTTTCTGCAAATGATGGTTTAGGTGTAGCACAAACCGCATGTTTTATTTCAGGATCGCGAATGCCATTGACGAATGCCTCTATCTTGATATGGTCCAAAAATGGATTGTTTTCCCCTGGATAAGTGAGCTGTAGCAAACGCTCGATTTCCAACGCAAAATCTTGTAGCGTCTCATTGGGTTTCTGCACTCTACCACGCAATTCCATTCGGTATAATTCTTTTTTATGTTCGCCACCGTACTTACGTTGTAGCGCCTCCATTATGTCATCATAACAATTTCTGTTGCTCACTGGCACGCTTTCAATAACTACCGCTGCATTTCCTTTTAAGGCCAAAATCAATTTCATAGCTTTTCCTTCGTCTTTCCACATGTTTCTAATGTCAACCGTATCAAACTGGAACTTGAACACATTAAATGGTGTGGTGCCATCAAAACTAGGGGCCTTTATTCTACTAGAGGATTCTGGAATAATTCGTACCGGTCCATCTTGGCATTGAAGATTATTAATCTTTGTTTCCAGATCGTGTAGTTTGTTATCAACGTCCTTGGCTATTTCATTCCCTAAATCGGACAGCATTTTATCAACTTTATCAACGACTTTGGCTTGTATATCTAAGCAGCTCTCTAAGTCAGACACCTTTTTGTCAATGCAATCCACTCTGCTGTTTATAACCACCGAAATTTCTTGAAGTTTCTCGTCTGTAGCTTTAGAATTTTCTTTAAATTTCGCTTCCATTTCAGTCAACAGTTTCTCGTTGTTGGCTCTAGAAGTTTCTTGAAATTCTTCTTTGACTTCAGCTAATTTCTCATTTGTTTCTTTGAATTTTTCCATCATAGCAGCGAACATAGTGCTTAAATCCATGCAGTTTGTTGTTTCACGGGTAGAAACTTCCATTTCTTCTTTATACTCAAATTCGAAAGCACCGATGGCAATATCACGCCGCTTGAATTCATTTCATTTTTTTTCATTTCATTTATTAATTGTAATCTTAAAGCCAACATAGGCCAAAGTGTGGTTACATATTTAAAACATAATTTTAACACAAAAGTTTTATAAAAAATATACGAATATGGAGTAATAAATTTAGGGAAAAATAAGTTATTTAACAAAATTGATTATCAACAACGAAAAATTAAAAATCAGTTCATGAGATCAATAATAGTTTTTACAAAAACTCCGATAGATTTTGAAAAATTTCTATCACTGTATGGTATTAAGTTATTCCATAAACGTATACGTGTATAACGAAGGAGTTTTGCATAATAATTGTATTAAACCTGGGACTTATTAGGGAGCAAGTTCGCGAAGAATTCGAAAAATTGAATCTAGAGACTAAATATGATGGATTATTATGACTAATTGTTTTATAAAAAACTGTAAGTAACTTAACATTAATAAAATCCTCAAAAGTACAACCCAAGAAGTCAAAAACATATTCCGAAACATGATCTCTAGGACGCAGTCGGTAGACGTATCGAATGATCTTATTAAAACACATTCTTCTCAATCTTAACAAAGTAGTAGCACTAGTTCCAGAAAATATCTCCAACCCATACATCAAAAGTGGCATAAGAAGTAAATGACCAATTTGTTTTCTAATTCTCCCTGGCAAGTTGTAGCATGTGTTATAGATTCTCCTCAATACAAATATAGTTCTCGAAATCACGAAATTAATATGTTGGGAAAACATAAGACCTTCATCAACATGAATTCCTAAAACCTTAATACTTGAAACTATGTTAATATATGCGCCATTCAATGAAATTGCAGGTCTCATCATACCGTTAACGCCAAAAAACATCGCCCTAGATTTAGAAACATTTAAAATTATAAAATTTTCATCACACCAGGAATCAATAGTCTGCATACACCGATTAATCATTAGATTCAGCTTATAAACAGAATTAGAAACTGCCACTAATTGTAAATCATCTGCATACAGAAAACCTCTCAAGGGAAATAAATTATTTAAAATATCGTTGATATACAACAAAAATAATAGTGGACCTAATATAGATCCCTGTGGGACACCCCGAAATAAATTTTTCGTCGATGAAATTGAATCCCTAAACTGAACATACTGTGATCTGCCCCTAATAAACGTATCAATCAAGCGACAAGCTGAGGTCGAAAACCCATATATGGAAAATAATTTATTAAGTAAAACCTCGTGAGAAATAGATTCAAACGCTCTGCTAATGGAAAACCCTAGTGCTTCGCGCACTATGGAAAACCCAGCATCTGACTCCAGTACATATACGAATGTTGCTAGCTAAAACTTATCTGCTTCCAACACTTTTATATGGTTGTGAAATTTTCGCTAGTTCTGATTATCAAAGCAGTAAAAAATTAAATAATGCGTACAACTCTATATTGAGATATATTTTTAATTTGAGAAGATCGTCCCACATAACACCGTATGAACGTAAAATTTTTGGAGTACGTTTTTGTGATCTTCTAAATATAAGAACATTATTACTCATGCAGAAAATCATATTTACTAATGAGCCATCATATTTGTTTAATCGACTATCCTTCACCCGCTGTAGAAGAAACAATAATTTAATTCAAATACGACATTACAAACTAGTGTCTGAATGGCAATTCTTAATTCATTGCATTCGTCTCTGGAACTCGCTACCGTCATTTATTCAATTTGAAAGCAATTTTTAGTTTGTATAATTAAATTGACCTCATGAAATTTATATAAATTTGTCTAAATTCTTAGATTTGAAATAATTGTATTTTTAAAATAATAATAATTCACTATTTACTACTTACAATAAACTCATCCTGTACTTTAATTATAAGATTATTAGTCTTGTTGTATGGGAAAACAAAATAAATAAATAAATAAATAAATAAAGTCGAGGCTGATAATAGAGGCTAGTTTTTTCCGGTCAATAGCAATACGAACCTCCTCAGTGATATTCAATAAAAGACCCGCAGCATTATGACCCTTTCTAAAGCCTGATATAAATCTCTCTTCCTCTACATACTCTGTCATTTGGTTGTTGATCAGAGTTTCAAAAATCTTAGAGAAAATATTCACGACACTAATGGGACGTAAATGAGATAATTCCGATGGATTTTTAACCTTAGGCACTGGCACAACTCTTGCATTCTTCCAACTTTTCGGGTACCTAGAGGTAGTAAGAATAGTATTAAAACAATACGTCAAATGAGTACAAATCAAAGAAAAAATTAATTTCAAAAATTTTAAAGATAGGCCATCTGGACCAGCGCAATTAGATTTAATACTCTTTAAGGCATTCCACACCTCATCCTCATCAATATTCCGAAATGAAAAGCCATTATATGAATTATTCTCATGTTGGGAATATGTAATGGAAGGTGAGTTCGAGATAGGAGGCAGGATAAAAAATTCATTAAATTCTTCAACATCGATATTACATACACTATCATACCCACTATCAGCAACTCCCACCCTTCTTAACTCCTTCCAAATTGCAGAAGAGTCCCCAGATAAAAATAAATTTCGACAATGCTTGTTTCTAGCTCTTCTTATAACAGACTTCAATTTATTCCGGTACTTACAGAAAAAAGGTAATCCATCTCTCATGGCTCCTACACTCTAAATAAGCCCTGTATGCAAAATTTCTATTTTCTTTAGCAACGCTTACGTCTCTGTTCTCCATCCAATCGCGTTTCAGTTTTACTCTCACCATTCTCATTGGAACATGCTTGGCATAAATTCCCAATAATTGCCTAGTGAGAAAGTCAATCTGAAAAGTAGTATCGGATGTATTATATATAGGATAAAATTCAATTCGGTTAAAATCATTGACGCAATCGTCAATATTGAAACTGCTGTAGTCCCTCATGCATATTCTACCAACCCTCTTATCCAATTTAATATCATACGAAACAAAAATAGCAGCGTGGTTAGAATTTAGTGCTGGAAAGCAGTACTGACCCTTTTCAGATATCAAATTGGGGAGAGAGACTAAGAAATAATCTATTAATGAATGACTATTGAATCTCGTGTCCATATGTGTAGGTACACTGTTATGAATTATGCCCAAGCCAAGAGAGGCACAGCTTGTCCTCATCATGTCCCCATTGCTGTATAAATTAATGTTAAAATCTCCTGTCAAAATAATATGGTCATATTCCATGGACAAATCAGCCAATTCTTCCTCACATCCACGAAAGTTTCCATGAGGCAGATACAGTACCCCTAAAAGTATGCGGACAGATCTATTAGACATAATTTCGACAAACAACCCTTCGCAATTTCCTTCATCATCCAATGTATGAACCACTCTAGAGCTAAGCCCATTTCTTATATACATACATACCCCACCACCACGTCTATACCTTCTATCATTTCTGTATACATGATAACCGTCAATTTTCACCGCACTATCCAAAATGTAATGATGCAACCATGTTTCAGAAATTGCTATGACATCGAAAATACCATCCTTGAAAATATATCTTATCTCATCAAGCTTGGTGGAATTACATCCAGGCACTACACTCTGAGCATTGATATGAACAACATTCAAATTAGTATGTTTCAGGTTAAGTCTCTTTAAAGACTCGTTGTTGATAATTTCCCCAAGATTGTTAGCCATTACAAGTAAAAAGTGAAACCTTCCATATTCGTGCAAAGAAATATAATTTATAATATATACTAGAAGTAAGATTAAATTTATAATAAAAAATATAAAATAGTAACATTATGTACATAAACACATGGGAGATAACTGTCCATAAAAAAGTATAATTCATTTAATGATATATTAGTGTTTTTTTTTCTTTTATTTATTTTTTTTTTTTATTAATCTGGAATTCAACTTTAGTTGACAAATTTTATGTGATATTAAAAAATAAAATTCAAGTATTCATATGCTAAATGTGTTAAATCACCTCTAAGATATTTAACCTTTAGAATAAATGAGATATATGCAAATTCCAACGTTTAAATAATTCCAAATAAAAACTGCAACTAAAGTTAAAATAAAATATTTTGTTGCATTAGGACGGAAAAGTATATCTAAGAAAAGATAGTTCAAAAAGAATATGAAGATGTTTTTTTTTTTATTTTCAACTAGAATACAATAACAAAATAAATCGATATATGAAAGAGAAAAAAAGAAAATATCAATTAATTGATAGTAATTCGTAAGAGATGCCTTATTTAAGAATATTCCAAATTAGAAGGCTAATAAAAACTGAAAAAAACATTATTAAATTTGAGAAAAAAAAACAAAAATTTACTTATAATTATTATAATTTTTGTTTAATAATAACTTAAAAAAATGATGAATCAGCTAATATTTATTCCGCATCAACAGACAGCACATCTGTGTCATTCTCCGGAACTATAGACATCACACCAGTGTTTTTGACAGCAGCAACTGATAGCGTACCAGATTTATTACCAACAATCACAGGCAGTGTGTCACAGTTTTTCTCAGCAACAGAAAAAATAGAACTATTGGAGTTAAACATCAATTTAAGCTTATCCAAATTAAGTACTTTCGAATCACCACCCGGCAAGAATATTTTAGCTTCTGGTAAATCTTTATTGAAAAATCGAAACTTATTAATTTTACTCTCCTTGAGTTATTTACGACAAAAGTAATTAAGCTTAGAGGCAAGTGGAGTAAGATTGTCATTTAAGTATATCCTTGAATGTATATCCGTTTCAAACAACTGGCTCATTAACTGTCTTAATTTCATTTTTTTCTGTGTGTCTTCTTAATGTTGAGTTGTTGTTTGTTTAATTTGCTTAATCTTTAATCTCTTTTTTTTTTTTTTTTAATATGCAGTTTTCTCTTAACACAAACTGGTTTAGTTGTTGTTGTTTATTATTATATTTGGTAGTTTTTATGTATCACAATTTCTTAGTTGTTTTGTATTATTTTTGCTATTTTAAATTTTTACAAAATTTAATTTGAATTATGTATTTCTTTTCTTATACATTTAAAATTAATTTTATTTAAAAATGATCGGGCAATGTTAGTTTTATGTCATAAATAATATTATTAAAATTAAAAACACTTTATTTATACCCTTCAGCTTCGTGAGAAGGGTATATATAAGTTTGTCATTCCGTTTGTAATTTCTACATTTTTCATTTCCGACCCTATAAAGTATATATATTCTGGATCCTTATAGATAGCGGAGTCGATTAAGCCATGTCCGTCTGTCTGTCTGTCTGTCTGTCTGTCCGTCTGTCTGTTGAAATCAATTTTCTGAAGGCCCCAGATATCTCCGGGATCCAAATCTTCAACAATTCTGTCAGACATACTTTCGAGAATTTTGCTATTTAAAATCAGCAAAATCCGTCCATAAATAACGGAGATATGAGCAAAAATCCGAGACAACCTCTGAAAATTTCATCAAAAAACACAATGTATTGCATGCTTTGACAAAAAAACAACAAAACGTATGCATGGATGTGCAAGCTTTGTGTATTTGGTTTTTTTTTGTGTTTTGTTTCTTTTGGCGTTGTTGTTGTTTTTTATACAACTAAAGTTTAGTTTGGTTGTGTGTTGGTTTTTTTGACAAAAAAACAATAAATAGTATGTTTGGGTGTGCATGCTTTGCGTTTTTTTGTTTTTTTTTGTGTTTTGTTTCTTTTGGCGTTGTGGTTGTTTTTTATACAATTAAACGTATGTTTGGATGTGTGTTGGTTTCATTGCCTTGCGTATTTTGTTTTTTCTTTTGGTGTTTTGTTTCGTTTGGCGTTGTTGTTGTTTTTTGTGTTCTTGATAAATTTAGGATGCTGTACGCTGAAAGTGGGCAATGTACATACATATGTATATACTAATTATAAAAAATAAGAATGCATCCACAACAAAGGTGAAGGGTATATAAGATTCGGCATAGCCGAATATAGCACTCTTACTTGTTTTAGTCACAATTTCACTTTTTCACGGACAGTAACAAATATACGTCTACTCTTGTGTCATGTTAGAACAGAATTTCATCTATGAGCCTCTTCTGCAATTCTGCTTTGTTACCTGCTGTTGGTAGCTCCAACTTGCTCAATTCTTTCTTGAGTTGTTCTACTTTTAGTTCCTCAAACTTCATGCTTATTAATTTGCAATCCCACTTCTGACACCAATTGTTACGTTTTAACCTTTTCAAAACGTTGGTTTATTTCTTTTAAATAAACCGGATACTTTTGATTGCAAATAAAAGCCGTTTAGTAGTTTAAAAATTGTAACAACTCTTTATTTATTCAAAATGTACAACAACCACATAATTAAATAGCCACTCAATGTTTTTTATACAATCTGCACTCTAGATTGCTCTTTAACTGTCAAAGTTCGAATATTCTAGATCTTACTAATACATACGCCATCTGTGGTGTACAATCTACAATATTCTTTAACTGAATATTCGAATTCGAATATACAGCGTTGCCAACTTACGATCAAATCAACTGAAAGCTTTTATTTAATAATGCCCACAGTTATGTTACAGTTTGCTATTACAGCGCTGTTATTTGAAAGCATTATGCTACTTTTAAATCAGCCCTTAAAATCGTTATATTTGAATTCAAGTACAATTTCGTATGTATATTAGTTATCTGTTTTAATTCAAGAGATATTTAGGTTTATGTTTTTTATTTTTGTTTTATTTTGCTCGATTTTTTTCCGTTGTTTAGATATACCGATCCTAGAAAGTAGAAATTTTCTGTTAGAATATCTATATATATAAAAGTGAATGTGTGTTTATATGTATATTTATTGGTTTGAAGTCTATAGACGGCTAAACGGCTAACCAGATTTGCTTGAAATTTTGACTTTATGTTTTTCTATATCTGGAAGGAACAATAAGATATTGTTTGTTTTGAATTTTCAAGTGGGCATGGTACCTCCCATACAAAGTTAATTTTAAATATAAATATTTTGAAAACTATAATAGCTATAGTCCTCAAATTTTGCATGAGCAATACCACCGTTTGTATAAATATTTGAGGCCAAAATGGGAATAGAAGCCACAGAGGGCGTGGCACCTCCCATATATTTTTTTTTTATTTCATATTTTATTTATTGTAGCTTCACAAAATAATGTGAACTATCAATAATTTGTTCAAATCTTAAATCTAAATATTAATTTTTATTTACGTCCCACCACAGCTGTGCACAGTTGGACGAAAAATTATGTTTAATTTATAGATCCTATCATCAGCGCAGGTCTGTTGGATTCCTTCTTCTTAGTCGGATGTAACCATTACTTCTCATTAATGTTCGTGCAAGTGGGTTTGGGTGAACTTCTAACTTTTTCAAATATGATTCCGCTTGTTTTTTTATTTCATTTTTCACCAGGGAGACACCTAGGTCCTTATGAATGTTAATATTTCTCACATACCAAGGCGCTGCTGTTATCATTCGTAATATTTTATTTTGGAATCTTTGAATTTTTTCAATATTAGAAGCTGAGGCCGTGCCCCATAATTGAATGGCACCTCTCATATGATGATAATTAAAATCTATTATATGGGATACAATAAGAGATAGAGTCGATAAATTTGGCACGGTTATTCTATCATCAATATTAATAGTTAGGACACGAATGGGCGGACTATCAATAGTGGGCGTGGCACATCCCATACAAACTAAATACTAAAAATCATATCTATGTGTATAATTTTGATATGTAATGTATGAATTACATATTTAGGCCAAAAACGGGCAAACTAGCAAAAGTGGGCGTGGCACCTTCCATAGATATAATGACAAATTATATATAGGGAAAGCTATAGCAGCTATCAATATTAATTTTTAGTACAGAAGTGCGCGGACTACCAACAATATTAAGTAAATGTTAAAATTTGTATACATTTGAAACCCTTATATATATGGGGCATTTCAAGTCAAGTGAACCAACTTTTGAAATCGATGTATTCCGATCGCGATGAAATTTGCACCAATGTTAGTTCTATTGGATAGTAATTCAGACACCATTTTTCAACAAGATCGGTCAAGAACTCTCTGAGTTATAGGAGGTCAAAATTTGACATTTTGGACAAACAGGTGTTTTTTTTTATCCATATAACTTATTACCTATTGTTCTTAGCAAAATGTGTCCCAGATAGTTTAGATAGCTATTTATGCAATCTTTCGAAAAAAAAAATTAAAAAAATTTAATAAAATATTTTTGATTTTTTTTTAAATCAAAAATATTTTTGACTTTTTTTTTCAAAATGGGCCCTTTTTATTTTTTTTTAAGAAAGCTTAGGTCTTTTCCTAAGCGACCTATATGGTCGCTTAGTGGGATGCGAGTGGGATATCTATCAAAACAAATATTTTGTAACTCAAGATTTAAAATTTTTGAATTTTTTTGCAAAATCAAAAACTTTGTTGACTTTTTTTTAAAAAAATGGACCCATTTTTTAATTTTTTTTTTTGCTCAGAAGAAAGTTTATGTGTTTTCCTTTAACACCCTTTTTGTCGCTTAGTGGGATGCGAGTGGGATATCTATCAAAATAAATGTTTTGTAACTCAAGACAAAGGTTTTTAAATTTGCACTATTTTAATTTTTTTCATATTTGTGTGTAAACCTTAAAAATTAAACTTACGCAGAGAAACTAGACACATTAGCCTTTCCGATGGTATGTAACATACCCAACTAAAATTTCATAGCCTCGATACTGTAATACCCATAATATGTTAACCTCAGGAATAAAAATCACTTTTTTTCTATGGAAATGTTGAATAATTTAATTTTGTTATTTATTTGTAATAATTAATTTAATATATAAAAATAATAATAATAATAAAAAGATAAATAATTTAGTAAAATTTAATCTTAATCACAATAGATCAATTTATATAATAACTATGTTTACACTTAATTTATGAAGTTTTTAAATTTTCAAATATCCATACTTTTATCCTCCTTATTTGTCACCTTTATTAGCTGCTTTTTTTTGTCAATCCTTTCTTGGCGTTATTAGATTCAGCTACTGATTTCGCTGCTGGCTTCTTTTTTGGCTTTGGAAAGAAATCGCATTGAGTAGATGCAGAAAACTTTTTTAATTTGAGTCTTCCATCGACAAGCGGTATGAAAGCATGGTATTGAGCAGTGCCATCGATTGTTACCGTTTCATTGTTTTCAATGTTTCCTCATGATCCTCTTTGCTACTAAAAACTATTTTAGTTTCTTTACAATAATTCTTTGCCCAATGGAATAAAGCAGTCGCATCTAAGATGCGATCTTGATGAGAGCACTGGAGGCTATACTTCGCTGTATTTCTTTTGAGGTTTGCTCCAATACCATCACATGCTCCTTTACCATGAGCAGTAGGATGAAAATGCCACTCAACTGGTATTCCAAAATCTTTTTCATGAGCTGTAAGATTTGCGAAGCTACTTTTGTTTTTAAAATGTTGACGAGCTCCGTCCGAAACGTAGTATACCTTTTCTACTGTAAATTTTGATTTTATATAATTTAGTATTATCTTCTGGTACTCATAAACTGCAACGGTGTCATGTTTTAAATCGTCGGATATGATTGCCATACTTTTGTGTTCCAGGTTTTCTTCTTTCGTGTAGTAAATAACTACTGTGAATATAGTTGCTTGGTCGTTATTGAAGTGGAATGCTTGTATGGAATCCTGAAGAACATATTTATAGTTCTCTGCGAAATCAAATGAAATAATGAATTCACCAGACTTCAAATGAGTTTTCAAGTCCTTGAAGAATGACCACTGCTCTTTGACTAAAAAGTCATGGGTTCTCAAATTTAGCAATCCTCTACACAGTTCTTCCACAAAATCATCCACATTTAAAATTATGGTTTTCAGTGTGCATCTTTCAGTCTGAAGCCAAGATTCAAATTTTAACTCCTCAATACATTCTCGATCAAAAGAGTTGATTAAATTTTCTTTGATGGATGTGGTTTCCGGGCAATTCGAACATTCACCTAAGTGGCAAGAAGTTGTAGCATTAGGGCACATAGTCAATTTAAGGCAATCGCGGTAATGGTGTAAATCTTCTGATGAATCATCTTTTAAGTAATTTAAGTTGATTTCCTTCAACATCAATTTAACATTTTCATGGTAAATACAATACTGCTTAATGCCAAAACGCAATATTTTGGCTTCAGTTGTGTAAATTTTGTGAATCCAATTTTGACATCCTCGTATTCAGATTGAAATGTTGCGAATAATTCATTCAGGTTACAGAGAACCATTCTCTTCTGCATTTGAACTTTCTTTCTTGAACTTAGTATCGCACTCCAAAGTTTTTCCCTTCTTTTTGTTTGGGAGTGTGAGAATCCCATGCTCAGCAACCAATTGTTTAGCAATTCTTGCTTTTCGTTGAGACGTTCCAAACTCAGTCATTGTTTTTGCAGAACTCCATGTTCTTGGAGCAAGCGTGAGAAGTTGAATTCTTTCAGCTTCACTCTGTGACGTTTTGTATTTCTCTTTTATTTGTTCAAGAACTTCTACTGCATCCTTATGGTATTGGTTTCGACACTCATTCGTTGAATTTGAAAAGTTAGAATAACCATCATCATCAACAGTTCTGTCTTCATTCTCGGAATTACTTTTGTCTTCATCTAGTATAACTTCAACGCAAGGCTCATTACTATTCAAATTCGGTAATTCGTTCAACTTTCCGAGCTCTTTCCTGCATGATCCACAAATTTTCAATCGTTTTGACAGCGTAGGGAATTTTTTTAATAAGCCGTCGGAAATATTTCGCATATCTGATGATCTGTGCTTCATTTGGTTAAAGGGATTAAAACAAAAAGACGAATAAATTTCATTTTCAACCTTAGCCTTTTTAGAAGTCGTAGACATTTTGTAAGTATTTATGTAAATAACACACGTCTTAACTTTAACGCTGTTTCTAAAAAACTGATTTCCGTATGTCTTCAGAATGACAATAAATAGTTTTTTAAGATCATATAGGTAGTACGTTTTAATGAATGACTCTAAAATCTTTTATTAGGGTCAAGAAGGGCTTACATACTAAAGTACCTAGTTTAACCAAATGTTACAAATAATAATAAAAATAAACCACCATATAAATAACCTACCTGTCAACTTCTACCTCTCCACCCACTTCTTAAAGTCAAATGTCATAAAATAATAAATAAACTGGTACTTCGGAGAACGGCCATAAAATATTTCCACTTGATTCCAAAAATTTGTTTCTGGGGCACCTGATATTTTAACAATGAAAATCACGTGCGCTGAAAACTACCTCTAGGATTGACTAAAAAAGCCGCAAGATACAAAACTCAGACAAATTTTGGGGGTGGAAAATTAATAGCGGTCGGCCTCATATTGCACCCCTCCAGTGGCAATATGAGGTCGTCAGTTGTTGTGGTTTTTTTTAAGGTTTTAGAAACACTTACACACAAATATGAAAAAAAATCAATTTAAAAACATTTGTCTTGAGTTACAAAACATT
Organism: Calliphora vicina; assembly: GCF_958450345.1. Classification (NCBI taxonomy): domain Eukaryota; kingdom Metazoa; phylum Arthropoda; class Insecta; order Diptera; family Calliphoridae; genus Calliphora; species Calliphora vicina. The sequence goes on along the minus strand of NC_088782.1, from coordinate 79,606,724 downwards.
TATTTTGATAGATATCCCACTCGCATCCCACTAAGCGACCAAAAAGGTTTTAAAGGAAAAGACCTAAGCTTTCTTTTGAGAAAAAAAAAAATAATAAAAAAAGAGTCCATTTTGGAAAAAAAAAGTCAAAAAGGTTTTTGATTTTTCAAAAAAAAGTAAAAAATTGTATGTCTTGAGTTACAAAACATTTTTTTTATAGATATCCCACTCGCATCCCACTAAGCGACAAAAAGGGTGTTAAAGGAAAACACATAAGCTTTCTTCTCAGCAAAAAAAAAATTAAAAAATGGGTCCATTTTTTTAAAAAAAGTCAACAAAGTTTTTGATTTTGCAAAAAAACTCAAAAATTTTAAATCTTGAGTTACAAAATATTTTTTTTGATAGATATCCCACTCGCATCCCACTAAGCGACCATATAGGTCGCTTAGGAAAAGACCTAAGCTTTCTTAAAAAAAAAAATAAAAAGGGCCGATTTTGAAAAAAAAAGTCAAAAATATTTTTGATTTAAAAAAAAAAATCAAAAATATTTTATTAAATTTTTTTAATTTTTTTTTGAAAGATTGCATAAATAGCTATCTAAACTATTTGGGACACATTTTGCTAAGAACAATAGGTAATAAGTTATATGGATAGAAAAAAAACACCTGTTTGGCCAAAATGTCAAATTTTGACCTCCTATAACTCAGAGAGTTCTTGACCGATCTTGTTGAAAAATGGTGTCCGAATTACTATCCAATAGAACTAACATTGGTGCAAATTTCATCGCGATCGGAAGACATCGATTTCAAAAGTTGGTTCACTTGACGTGAAATGCCCCATATATAAAAGACAATGTGTGTTTGTTTGTATGTTTGTATGATTGTTTGCGGATTTGTAATGGCACTCGACTTACAGTAAGGCAATTAATGAAGAATCTAATCGGAGCGACCTTTATAACTGGGAATTATAACTTCGGAAATGCCATTTGATTTTATTCGATTGCAGTTTCCTATTTGCTTAGTATTTACAATGATAATTGATAAAGCTCAACGTCAGTCTTTGCAAGTTTGCGGACTAAATCTAGAAAATCCGTGTTTTTCACATGAACAGAAACTAATTTTAGATAGACTAAATATATTGTAAATCTTTACGGTACGGGTAGCGAAGCACACCGGGTTTTATCTATATATATAAAAGTCAATGTGTGTTTGTTTGTATGATTGTTTGCGTATTTGTAATGGCACTCGACTTACAGTAAGGCAATTAATGAACAATATAATACACAATAAAAATAAACAGAAAAAACTATTTCTTAAACCGTTTCAATTCAAATATTTTCCACATATTGAACTGGTTTCAATTATTTCATAATTAAATCAAGTATTCATTTGCTCAAAAATATTTTCTATTGAATTTTGAGTTTTGAATTTGATTATTTTGTCAATTGAATATACAATTTTCGTTATTGGTTTAATTTCAAGTACAAAAATTATTGAATAGATAACACTGCGGAACAGACATTTTGGTGCCCGAGATTTGAACTACGTTTTGTACAGATTGATGAACCCTTATTACTATGTTATACTTGTTTTTTTCCAGTCAGCTCGCGTTTTCGAAATATCGCGGTTTTTATATTTTTACGGAATACCCTATTTTTTGGTAGTTTTTTCAAAATTTTGGGAAATGTACCTTAGAATGTGAAATTTTTTTTCGCATGAACCTGGTCTACGTAATCATATGTTTCTTTTGAGTATAATAATTCTGGTGAATGTTTTGGCATATTTGTCTGATCTTTCAGGAAAGTTGAAATTTGACTCTTTTAGCTTTATCCGCAATAAAATTGTGCATTCTGAAAATTATAAATAAAAATTTAACACTGCACATTCAAAGCATCACAGCGAACATAGTTTTTAATTAAAATGAAAAATTAGTTTAAAATTTAATGAAATATTTAGATAATACTCCGAACTTTTACATCCTAAAAAAATATTTTTTATATAAATAAATTTTTAGGTTGTCATCAGTCATATTTCTTAATACACATTCAAATCTAATTACAGCAATAGAAATACTTCATTTGACGTTTTTAAAAAATCGCTGATTTTGTATTTACGTGATATACAGCGTTTTTGGTGAAAATATATTAAAATTTTTATCAAAAGCACTACTATTTTTTAGAATCATATTTTGTTTATTTTATAAATTAAATTTTTACATACATATCATAGATTGATTTATACATTACATATCAAGGAATGGTCTTTTAAGAGATTTTCTTGATTGAAGCTGTCTTGGACAATCACGCATAATTCCCCAACAATAATCAGCCATCATATGAACATCCCATCTGCCTTATTTTTTTTTTATTTTATTTTTATTTTATTTTAAATCGCCAATGAAATTACAATCTCTTACAGGCTAGCATAATTCTTAAATCTTAATTAAAATGTATTTACTATAGTATAATTTAAAAATACAAAGTTTAAATGTCATCAGTTTAATAAATGAATACTCCGTTTGATGACGTTAGGATCAGTCGAATAGTCAATAAGATGATAGAATTTATTGAATTGAGCACTAACTCTACGCATTGGATCAAAGTTTGCATAATTTGAACGAAAATATTGGATCTTAAGTGGGATATAATTCCTTGTTGGTCGATTTGGAACTATGAATTCGATTTTACGAAGTAGGAATTCCGAATTACTTGTTCCATTCAGTAAATTAACCATGAATGAGATATTCATATATATTCTTCTACTTTTTAGAGTAGGGAGTTTTATGAGTGCTAATCGACTTTCATATGATGGTAAATTAATGTTTGAATTCCATGGGAGTTTGCGAAGGCAAAATAAAAGAAATTGTTTTTGGACGGATTCAATTTTCCTTATATAGGTATCGTACTGCGGATCCCAGACAACACTAGCATATTCTAAAATTGGTCTATATCTAGTCTCCATTGTTTTTATATCCTGATGGAAACGTTCTCCTTGTTCTTCGCTAAAATCACCTAAATTATGTTGAAAGTGCTGTATGTGACTATGAAGGTAGTGAACTTTTATGCTCATATTACAGCCTAAATTTTTATAATTTTGCAGCATTTCCTCTACTAATTGTATATAGTTGTCAGCCTTGTAATTTCCGAGGAAATTTTGTACAACCGTTACAAAAGATTTCCACGCAAGACGTTCTACTTCAGTCATAGAAGCCTCAAAACAATCTTTAATTAATCTTTAATTAATTGACGTATTTGAGGTCCATCAAAAACGCCTGCTTTTAATTTATCCGTAGTTAAGCCAGGGAATTTCTGAGAAATAAATTGAAAACATTGACCATGTATATCCAGAGCTTTAACAAACTGCTTCATAAGTCCTAGTTTTATATGTAACGGTGGAAGAATGATTTTTTCTCTTGGAATTCGTACATCGGAGGAAAGGCAATCGTTTTCTTTTAATCTTGATGCTAACAACTCAGCACTCTTTTTTGAAAGATCCAAGTCTCTGATCAGATCATTAAGCTTATTTTGTGAGAATGTTTTAGGATTTTCTGCCTTGTATGGAAAGTCATCATCTGCATGAAAAACATTACTCACATCAATCTTATCCTCTTGAAGTTGCTGTTGTGCCCGTCCAAAAACTGGTATTGGAACATTTTCTGAATGAGGAATAGGTTTTTTTGCTGAATTAATATTAGGATATTTCCATTTGTAGCGATTGTTTTTGTTGATTCCAATTATGTTAGTTATACAAAAGTAACAGTCGTCATGATGGTTTTTTTGTTCTCTCCAAATCATGGGTACACCAAACTTCATAGATTTACGTGTTCCTTTCTCCCACTGCCGCAAATGTTCAATACATATTTTACATGCACCATCAGGTGACCACACTTTGTTTAAGTTGCGAATTTGAATATCAAAGTAAGAAAAATACAATCGGAGAACAGTGTGTGTAATTGATTTTCGCTGACCTTTTAACATATATTCGAAACAAATGTAGCAAAACATATTAGGATCTTTATTACAGCATCTCGTCTTACTAGCCATAATGAAATAATATAAGATAAACTATATTTATAAAAAACCGAAAATTAAAACAAGTTTTTTGTTTTTGAGGCGTTCGCTGTCAATTATAAAAAAAAAATTGACCTTTACCTAACAGAAATATTGATTGTTTATGAACAAGTTGTTTTGTCTCAGGTGTAAAACATTCAAGTTACAAAAATGTTTATAACTTTTTTAATACGAAAAACATATGAAAAATATTGTAAAACTTCGAGTTATTTGCCAAATATTTTAGTATATTTTCAGCGAATTTTCAATATTTTTATATAAATTAGTTTATTGATATGTTTTTATTGTATATCGTGAAAAAATGTTGATCCCTTTTACCATATGTCAAACTTATAAGGATCAAACTGATAAAAGTCAATTTTCAACATCCTTGCGATATCACCAATATATCCTGGAACTTAGATAAACAAAATTGATATCAACGAAAAGATAATTTTGTGTAGAATAACTGTACAAAAATGTTTTTTTAATTTTAGTCTCCATTTATGAAATAATCAAACAGAAAGAGAAAAAATACAGAATAACCAAAAAAATTAAAACCGCGATATCTTAAAAACAAGAGCTGCTCAAAAAAAACTAAAGATAGATTTGACTATGAAATGTCTCATACATGTTTAATCAAAAACATTTTTCGCGGCACCAAACCAAAATGTTAATTTTGTTCCTCTGTGTAATTTTCGTAATTGAAAACACATTTTTGTTATTTTTTGTTTTTTAATCGGCTCAGGAGTTTCGGAGTTATAATAACAAATTGAAGCAAAAAATATATTTTTTAAGTACATATATCCAATTATTTTTTTTAAAAAATTCATGAAAAATCGAAAACGGCAGAAATTGTTTAGATTTGTTGCTTTATTGCAAAGCCACATGTAATAGGAATAAAATGAGATATCGATCAAAAAAATCGATGGACTTTTTTTGAATTTATTCACAATTAAGTGAATTCGCTTATTTTCAGAAAATGACTTTAGACCATCTAGACTGAGTGGAATCAGTGGGTACTAACTGGGGCATTACGCCGAAGGGTATCAATTGGATCTTCAAAGCAGTTGTTAAACCCATCTTGTTCTATGGAGTGATGGTGTAGTGGCACGCCTTGGATAATGCTACACACCGTTGAACGAGTTCTTATGACTATCGCGATACTGATAAAATAGGTTTTCATAGAAAATACATTTTATGAATAAATTTTATGAAAGCTTTATGCTTTGCCTTTCCATAACCATAACTGTTTTTTTCGTTCTAAAAATGTGTGAGTTAGATGCTAAAGAACTACGACCTATCGTAAAACAGTTTTTTCAAAATAACTTAAAATTTTGATGATGTTTCAAAATCTTTGAAAACGGGGGTCTACAACCCCCATAAATTTAATAAAATATTTTCATTTCATTCCTTAAAATTTATTTAACTATGCTGTTTTAGAAGTTTTTGCGGAAGTTTTTGTAAATCTACCCAAGAAAATATATTTTTTTTAAAAGTCTTCTACTTCAGTCTTAAAGTTTTTGTTCATTAGGCGAAATTTTTTTCAAAATGCTGTTAACTTTGGTGCCAACAAATTTTTAATTTTTTCTACTTTTGAGGCTATTTATAAGTACGGTCATTATATCGAGCAACTCTAAAACTGTACAAGAGTCATTCTCAAGAGCTAAAATAGTTGTATGAAAATTCTGCATTATGTTTTGCATAAAATATAAAAATGCTTCTGATAATCCTTAATTCATCATTCATAAATTCCATATCATAAATTCCATATGGCACGTATTCCCCTAAAACTTTTTGGCATTAATTTTTTCATTTCTTCTTAGTAGTAAGTAAATTTGAAGTAATAAATAATATAGATATAATTGTCGAAAATTTCTATTTAGCTGGACAAATGAAATTTTAGCTTGAAACTTGACAGGCATGAAAAAAGCTGGACAATCCAGCCAGGCTGGCAACCCTAAGTCTACCCCATCTAAGACACATTTTACTATTCTAAACTGGTTACCAGTTGACTTGATGGTGATACAAATGGCTCTCAACTCTGCGGTGAGACTGAATGCTGGCTGTTCGTGGTCTGGTAAAGTCCATGGCACTCTAAGATACTGAACTTCTAGGGACACTTTCATAGTAATGTCGATTACTGTATCGCAAAACCTTTTTTCGATAGGTATTTCCATATTATAATCCCGAATAGTGATTTATGGCAGTGCGGACTCTTCCCCCCTGGCGATGTCATAAGGGGATTAAATCCTACTTCAGGCTACCTAAATTCTGTACGGCCAAAAAGGGTGCGATGATGGATACCATTTCTGGTATTTCCCTTGTTAAATGCAAGATACTGCACAGAGCAGGTGGAGGTAACGAGTTCTACTTGACCCGTATATGATGCCAGCAGAACGAATCTATTTATGGAATTTCGTCGTGAGGAAATAAGGCTAATTGTTTCCTTCATTACAGGACACTTCCCCCTGCTGATGTCATGCGGATATATACTGATGGCTCAAAAATGGGCTGTAGGGTCGCACAGTGGGGTCAAATGCATCTTTTTTACGGATTTATTAATATCTCAACAACAATAATAGCAACGCTCGCAAAATTTTACGTGGGTAGCCCTTACACCAATCCGCATATTGTAACAAAATTTTAGAGATATAGGAGGGGGAAGTCAATTACCCACCATATAAAATAATTATTAACTGTGCTATATCTATAGAACTACAATAGTTATGCACACTAAATTTGCTGCGGGTAACTCTGAAAACAAACTACACGTTCCGCCAAAATCGGAAGATTATACGAGGGTGGAATCGGGTTCCCCCCATACAAATGAATTATTAATTCTCCTATATCTATAGAACTACATCAGTGAGACACACTAAATTTATGCATGTTATTGATAAAAAAAAAACTACCATATTGTTTTAAGAAGATATCATTATATTAACTAGTAATGGGAGGTTGAATAATAGAGATCTTTCCCAACTCCTGCCACTAAAAGACTTGCAAAGTTTAAATGCACTGCTTTGAAATTAATACAACACAATATTTGAAATGAAACAATATAAAAACTACAGATCTGAATGTGAGTGATAACTGGCTCCCGATATAAAACTTTAAAATTCTCACTAAATTGCCTGCTATCGGATGACTTCGTATTAATCACAAGAAAAAACGAATTAATCACAAAAAAAAAAACTTTTAAACAAGCATATACAAGCGTGAGTGCATGAGAGTTAAATTGTTAAAATTCCGCGTGTTATTCATTCACGATTAGAAAATCAACGGATGGAAAACTAAACTGAAATAAAGAAAAGTAATTTGTAAAAGTTTATTATTGTTTATCTCATTATAATACAAGAATATAACCACGTCCAGGCCTGACTCACACGTGACTCTCGTATTATTAATCACAACACTTGCACATCTCTTATAAAAAAAAAAACAATTACAATAACAACAACAACGACAGCAATAAAACGTTTATCAGAATCGAAAAGTGCTTTTTGATGGTAGACTTAAAGGGTGAAGCTTTTACTAATTTACATATAACTTATGAGGCGCAGCGATGCGCAACCTAATTTTTTCTGAAACTACGCCTAACTGTCCAGGCTTTTAAATTATATTAAATTCTCTGCCCAGCTGAGCCCAGCTAATAACTTTATGTCCATTTGAACTGACAAAATCCATTTTTTTTTTGCACTTCCAATATAAAAACTAATATCAAAGCCACTTCCACAAATAATTCAAATTTAAATTTAACCAAAACATATCAATAAATACCTGAACTTGATGGTTGCATAATTAGATTTGTTAATTTTATTAAAGTACCTATCACAAATAGTATTTATTTGCGTAATTTTTTATTTTTTTTTTATCAATTTTTTTGGTTTTTTTCTCACAATATGTAATTTCAACACGTGACTATAAAAATACCTTTTAATATTTTACATTAATTTTTTGCCTGCTGATGTAGAATTTTGTTCTCTTTAAGCTGGCACTTTCAGTTTTCACGATACTTGAAATTTGTATTTTCAATTAATCCGCAAAATTAGTATGTTTGGCCCCTCTGTGGGTCGGTGGTGGTTTCTTTATTGAGAACTATGGGATTAAATCCCATAGTACCTATCTTTTGCACGGCTCTTCAGGCGGATGTTACGGCCATTAAACGTGCATCCAACTGGCTGAGGTTTTATCGAATATCTGGTGATATATGTATATTTACTGACAGCAATGCTACCGTTAGCGGAATAGCGGGTGTCTTCACGACATCTAGGTTAACCGAGGAATGCCGGGTATCCCTTAATGAGATAGCGAGACATTCTAGGATAACGCTGATATGGGTCCCTGGACATGATGGAAATCAGGGTAATTGTATAGCAGATGATCTGGCCAAAAGGGGTGCGATGATGAGTGATGAGGCGATCGACCCCTTTTCTGGTATTTCCCTTGCTAAATGCAAGATGGTTGTTCAGCAGAAACAATATGAGACTGCACAATACAGATGGACTAATGAACCTTCCTGTGTTACAGCGAGGTCGACTTAGCCCGTATATGATGCCAACAGGACGAATCTACTTATCGTGAGCAAATAAGTCTAAGTTTTCCTTTATTGCAGGACACTGTTTAATCGGGACATACTAGAAGATTGGGCTACGGTACAATGACTACTGTAGGCTGTCATAATGAAGAAGAGAAGGAGATGGTGTCCCACCTATTCTGCCAATGCCCGGCTCTGATAAAGCTGTGCGTACGCATCCTCGGAATTCCATTCCTATCATGCTTAGATAAACAATAAAGTATGAGTCCTAGACGAATATACTCCTTCATCAGAGAATCTGGTTGGTCTAGCCTGGAAACAACGGACGTATATTAAATACACTGCTGTTTATCCCTTGGAATAAATGGGATCAGTTTTGAATGGACCCAAGTCAGCTGCTTGAAGAGTGGTTGCCCATGGAACCTAACTTAAAATATTATCAGGCTTCTCATTCTTAGGTATTGATCCCGTTCTATGATTAATTGGGTTTGTACTTACTTTCAGGCGGTACCAAAAGTTAGTTTACTGTTAGTTATCATATTTTTATCAACAGCTGTCAATGACAAATTTTCTTTTGTACAAACACTATTCGTAAACAAAGTGGGAATAGAATTTTCTTCCACAGTCACAAACACTTATGCATTTCTCACTATAATTAGCACTTGAGAAACTCGCAAAGGTTAATCTCTGTTTATTTTTTTGCACTTCTGCTGATTACACAGGGCAACAAAATCGAAAAAAATTTAGAGGCTTTTTAAATCACTACACAATTTTGATGTATTGTGGTTCCAGTAGTACAAATATGGTACACATTCTAAATTCTATTCGCTAATTTTTAGAAAATTGTATGTGCGTACAAGGGTGTACTGAGTGTACATTTTACATGTGTTTTGTTTTTGCTAAAATTTTTATTGCAATAAAAAAACACATGTACAATTATGTAAATTTGAACGTTTTCTGAGTTTACTTCAATAATATCGGTCTAAACCTTTTTCAGTTATCATACATTATGTAGAGAAACATCTAAAAAAATTCTCAATTTTAGAAAAGAAAAATTTTTAAAAAATCTATCCATAGAATTCAAAAATTTTACTATTTTTGTACTTAGGTAACCATGATGCATTAAATCTATATAGTGGTTAGAGAAACATTTTTTTTGCTGTTGACCTGTGTTATTGGTTGAGAAAAAGAAAAACAAATAAAAGAATGAAAAACAAATTTAATTGGACTTCAATATTATTTTATGATTTGTATTTAATCAAAACGTTTGTTTCTAATTATTTTGTACAGTAAAACCTTGATAATCCGAAGGGCGCTAATCCGGATTATTCAGTAATCCGGACATCAGGGGCCTATTTCACTAAACTACAATTCTACAAGTTTACAAGTTACAATTACAAGTCTAATTCTTACAAGTGCTGATGAATTGTGTTTCATTAAAAATTTCACAACACTTGTAGCTTTTTGCACTTGTAAACTACAATTTCTACAATTACACGTTCTTGTACATATATATTGTGATATTAATTTTACAATTCATATTTATTATTACTCAAAATGCTAAAATATCCTATAAAAACGTAATATTTCAATATGTATTTTTTGGCCGATATTAAATAAATAAAAATAAATAAAAAATGTGCGGGGACTGATAAAAATAAATTCTTTTGCAATTATGGGTACTAAAGTGCAAATTTAGTTTAGTGAAACAAAACCACTTGTAGAAGTATGTCTTGTAGACTTGTGACTTGTAAAATTCACTTGTAGCTACAAACTTGTAATTGTATTTTGATGAAACACAATTATTCACAAGTTCACAATTTTACAGGCAAAAACACTTGTCATTGTGAACTTGTAGCTTAGTGAAATAGGACCCAGTTTTCATTACATTTTGTACTCTATAATCCGGATTGATTGCATCTTTATAATCCGGATTTCATACAAACTTTGAAAAAGTTTGAACAATTCTCGACAAACAAGATTGAATGATTATTTTACCAAGCAAAATAAAAGCTTTATTATTTTTTTTTTGTAATTTTCTGGACTTGTAGAATTGAAATATGTTAATACTTTTTTATAAAATGTACATACATACTGTTGAGAAATAAAACAATTTTTGAAATTGGATTCTATTTCAACATAAGATTAATTTTATTTATTAAGTTGTAAAATAATTAGCGACTTAAGCTTACAACGATTAACAAACAAGTGAATATTACAAAATAATATTTGTTACGTATGTACCAAAAATGCTTATGTACATTTAGATTGAGTGATCTATTAAGTATATAGTATCATAGGCAAATAATAAAATAGACAAACAATAAAGAGTATCATAGACAAACAATAAACCGTTATTTGAGTGAGTAATATTGAAAGTACACATTTGAGATCAATAACAAGACAAATTAGAATTAAAACATACCAACAACAACAATATAAGGTTGGTAGGTAAAATTCTTGACAAAACCAATTTTAGTTGAAAACAAATTAAGAGCATAGGTAAACAAAATAGCACTTGCAATGTGTTCATAAACATCCAGCGCCGCTCTGAAACATGGTTTCAGAATATGGGCAACTGGACAATTCCTGTAATGGGTCGGGTTACGTCTCCTCGCTGAGACTTCAATTTCACTACACGTACATTGCCGTCAGGACCCGGATAAGTTTCTATTACCTTGGCCATAAGCCATTTCGAAGGAGGAATATTTTTATCTTTTATCACAACCACATTACCTGCTGATAAATTTGGCATAGTTTGTTTCCATTTAGGTCTCTGTTGCAGGGACGTCAGGTATTATTGATGCCATCGCCGCCAAAATCCTTGGAACATATTTTGAACATGTTGCCAGTAACCGAGTTTATTGGGATTTATTTCTATATATTCTCCTTCAGGCACTGTGGTATAGGGTCGACCGATAAGAAAATGAGCTGGTGATAGATAACCACATTCTGTATCTGGGGCACTACCAAGAGGTCTCGAATTAACAACGGCCTCAATTTGAGTCAATAAGGTGTGCATCTGTTCGAAAGTCAATTCCGTATTCATGATAACCCGCTTGAGGTGCAGTTTCACGGATCGAACCGCAGACTCCCAAATTCCACCCCAATATGGAGCCAGTGGTGGAATATAATTCCATTGTATTCCGTCTTCAGCTAAAGATGCGGAGACAATTTCATTATGGACTTGCGACATAATTACTTTGTGCATCTCGCTTAGTTCTCGAGAGGCACCAATAAAGTTTCTTCCGTTATCGCTATATATCTGTCGACATTTTCCTCTTCTGGCTGTAAATCTTCGTAGGGCAGCAATAAAACATTCCGTGCTCAAATCTGTGGCAAGTTCTAGGTGGATGGCAGTTGTAACAAGGCAGACAAATAGGCAGATGTATCCCTTAGATTTTCGAGCGTTTCTTCCAGCATACTGTTTCAAAAGTATGGGGCCAGCATAGTCACAGCCAGTATTTTCAAATGGAAATGCTTGGCGTACACGAACTCTGTCATCATTAAATTCGTTCTGTGCATGTTTCAGCAGGACACGTTTGGCATGTTGAATATCAGCAAAGGTGAGACCAGAACGTCGAGCAATGCGATGATATTTTGTGGCATTGAAAAATTTAAACATATACGCCACAATTCGAACCAATTTTGTCCATTTTGAAATCCGATTAAGAATATATTCCAGTGGGTTGTAATCCTCACAAGTAGTGACCATAGTAACGAAGTTTGATTTAACTGCGGCCAGTGCTTCAGGGTCTGTAATTATATCAAAATTATTAGAACGGTTTAAAATAAAATTATATTTTAAAATATCGCTTAGCCATTCAGGTCCCTTCCACCAGAGGTTAAAGCTAAGCAATTTTGAGGCTGACATTCCCCGGGAGGCGCAGTCAGCAGGATTTTCCTTAGAGTCGACATGGTCCCAAAATCTTCTAGATAAATTTTCCAGAATTTCTGAAGTTCTATTAGCCTCAAATGTTTTCAATTTTAGTGGTGTCTGCGAGAGCCAGGAGAGTACAATAGTTGAGTCACACCAAGCTCGAATTACAATTGATTTATGGGGCAAGGCATTTCTAATACGTTTAAGTAATTGCGACAACAACAGAGCTCCACATAATTCCAATCGTGGCAAGGATTTTTGCTTTATGGGAGCAACACGAGTTTTTGAGGCAATAAGAGTCACATGACTAGATCCGGAGTCATCCACAAATCTTGAGTAAACTACGGCCGAGTAAGCTTGTATGGACGCATCCGAGAACCCATGTAGTTCCAGTTTTAAATTATCATTGTGAACGAATCTGGGCAATTCAAAGTTTTCCAAGGCCTGTAAATCATCGCGATATTGTGTCCACGTGACAGCTAGGTTTTTTGGCAGTGTTTCATCCCATGTAAGATCTTTGATCCAGAGTTCTCTCATTAAGATTTTGAATCGAACAACAATCGGAGCCAAATATTCTGGATAGATCAGAAAGTACTTGTCTTTTTGAAAACCCAGAATTTGTTGTAAGGCTGATTTTATAACCAAGCATATCATTGGCAGCATTCCAATGGACCCCCAGAACCTTTTTGATATCATCGGGAGATTTTATCAACGAAAAGTCATGTGTACTCACCGATATACGGGAACAATTAGAGACCCACTTCCTTAATTCTAGTTCAGCGTGAGACAATAAGCTTACCAAATTATCACGCTTGAAAACTATTTCTTCCTCAGAAGCTGCTCCTGTGAGTACGTCATCAACATAAAAGCCTTTCAGAAGCACCTTCGAAGCTAATGGATAAATTGATTTGTAATCATGAGCTAACTGCTCCAAAACACGTACAGAGAGGTAAGGTGCACACGCTGTGCCATACGTCACAGTACATAACTGATAATGCTTTACATTTTCTAGGGGTGATTCTCTCCAAACAATTCGCTGGTAGTTTTTGTGTTTCTCGGAAATCCATATCTGGCGAAACATCTTCACTATATCGGCAGAGAAGACATAACGATGAAAACGAAAACGAAGCAAACTGAGAACAAATCAATTTGAATACTGGGTCCAATATGTAAAGTGTTGTTAAGCAAAATACCATTGGAGTCGTGAAAGGACCCATCAAATACGACGCGCAGTTTTTCCCCTAGAACTGGATGGTGGGGCAAGTAGAAGACTCTACCGTCGCTGATCTGTACTTCGCTTTGATTAATTTGACGCATGTGGCCCAATTGTTCATACTCACGCATGAACGATGTATACTGTTCTCGAAGGGTTCCATTTCGTTGAAGCCATCTTTCTACCGCATACAATCGGGATAATGCTCCATTAAGTGTGTTTCCAAAACGTGGGTCATCCATTTTGAATGGCAATTCGACCACATATTTACCATCACAGGCACGAGCGTGAGTTGATTGAAAGTGAGATTCAACATAGGCATCATCTGGATCAATGCACACTTGATGTTCAGTTTCCTCTATCTCCCAAAAACTGCGGAGGCACTTGTCGATATCTACTGTGTGTGATATAAGAAACATAGTTTGATTATTAAACTGAGGTATTTCTACACAAGTAACAACCCATCCAAAAATCGTTGAAATAGCAATTGTGTTTCCTTGAGAGTCGAAATGCCTATTGAAGGTGAAAATATTCCAAATGTGTTCAAGTCCAAATAAGATATCAATTTCGGATGAGATGTTATAATATGGATCGGCAAGAGCGATATTGTTTAAATATTGCGCAGCTTGATTATTAAATGTTTGCGTTGGAAGCGATGCAGTTATATTAGGTAAAACGTGTACCACAGCATCGAGGGGGTGTTCGGAGAACCGAGAGTGTACTCTAATGTGACAGCACCCACGTGTTACTTCAGCTTTAACAGATGAAATGCCGCTGACTAAAACCTTTGAGGGAGACCGAGCGAGTTCTAAGCGTTGAGCGCAACTCTCGGTAATATATGACAGCTTTGATGCGGAATCCAGTAACGCACGACAAGTGATCATCTGACCGGAACGGTTTTTTACATATACTAAGGCGGTAGGCATAATAAATTCTTGTTGTTTTTTCCCTTTGTTGACACATGATTCTAGTGAAAATGATGGTAATGAGACTGGACATGCAACATTAGCGACGGTTGACCAACGACCAGCAGCCGAGACAGTCTGAGGTGTAGAGGTACCAGGTAATTGCACCGACGATGTTCCTGCAATAGAAGGCTCTACCGGAGGGGCAGCTGACGGTGCGGCAGTAGGCACATGCAGCAGGGAATGATGACGTCGCTGACAATCTTTACATTTGTGTTTGGATGGACGGTTCAAAACAGCATGACCAGGTCTGAGGCAATTGTAGCATAAGGACGATTCCTTCACAAGGTTACGGCGCTCATTGAGACTCAATTGGATAAATTGCGGACATTTAAAAATCGAATGATCGGAAGATTTGCATTTGCAACAAGGGTTTGATTTTGCATTAGTACTAACCAGACATTTTGAATAGCTACCATGAGATTTATTTGAATAACCTGGCTTAGACTGGGAGGTCGTCTTAGGTTGGCAAAGTTCCAATTCTTCACACCGGTTGTCCAAAAAATCAAGAAAGTCTGCAATATTGGGACATGGATTATTACGGCTGCTATGAATCCAACGGCTTTTTGATTCAGAGTCAATTTTAGCGAGCAGCAAATAAATGAGCCAGCAATCTCGTTCTATTTTCCCAATAGCATCCAGACCCCGAATTATTTCATTAGCTTCGTCTGATATTTACCTCAGAGTCGCACCATTTCCCGTTGATGTAGAAGGCAATGCCATAAAAGCTTCAATAAAAGAATTAACGATGTATTTGAGTCGACTGTACTTTCAAACAAATCTTTGAAACTGGGCCAATCTTTATATGATCCACAAAATGGAGGAATATTAATTCGTGGCAGTTCGTTTTCTTTTGGTGGGGTAGTTGTAGCAAATTTTTGTAAAAATGCGGCTTGTTGATCAGCAAGCTTGTCAATAGCACCCGCAGTACTGGAATTCTCGACAGGCTTCGGAGCATATTTAGTTTTTAAAGCATAGAGCTTACCTCGTGCAGCTAAATACTTATCTTCGTATATTTCAAAATCATCCTCTGGATCCACAAAATTGACTTCATTTTTAAATTGATGCAACTTGTCTGTGGTTTGTAAAAATCCCAGCCATACATCTTCCAATCGTTCCAAACGGCTTACAATTATATCAAATGTACAGTCATCAGGAGGGGCATCGGCATAAGCAAGCAATCGAGTTAACGAACCCTTCAAACGACCCCTATAGGTCACCAAAGAATTCATTGCATCGGCCATTTGATATCTTATTTTTTAGTTCAACACAATAAACTAACTTCCAATAAAAAAACTTCGGATAGATCTGCTGATCCGGTTCCAAGAAGGACCAAGCTCTTATGTTGAGAAATAAAACAAATTTTTGAAATTGGATTCTATTTCAACATAAGATTAATTTTATTTATTATGTAGTAAAATAATTAGCGACTTAAGCTTACAACGATTAACAAACAAGTGAATATTACAAAATAATATTTGTTACGTATGTACCAAAAATGCTTATGTACATTTAGATTGAGTGATCTATTAAGTATATAGTATCATAAGGAGTGAGATCGAAAAATTCTTAACATACATATATGTTTATAAAAAAGAAACCACTAAACTTACAGCTTTAATTTTTTTTTTATTTGATTGAAATTATTATTACAATTTACAAAAAAAATTATTTTTATAGTTTTAATCACTAGTGATGAAATTTTGAACCTTTTTCGGAAACCCTTCCATTAACGTTTTTATAGTGCTTTCTGTCACTTTGCTCGAACATGTAGTCCATCTCCGTTTAAAATCTACCACACTTTTGGACACCTTTTTTGTACTCTTCAATTCTCTTTTAACAAGAGCCCAATATCTCTCCACTGGCCTTAGCTCCGGGCAGTTTGGAGGATTTGCCTCTCTTGGTACAAATACCACATTATTGTTCTTGTACCACTCAAGGGCTTGTTTGCCATAGTGACAGGATGCCAAGTCAGGCCAAAAATAAGTGGACACATTATGAAGTCTTATGAATGGAAGCAGCCTTTTTTGTAAACATTCCTTGATGTAAATTTCGGTATTTATAGAGCCCGTTGTAACAAATGAGTGGCTTCTTTTGCCGCAACTGCATATTGCTTGCCATACCAAGAACTTTCTGGGAAATTTTGTCTGCTTTTGGGTCCTAAACTTTTCTTCAACATTCCCTCGAGCATCAGCAACATAAAATTTTTGACCTGGAAGTTGCGAAAAATCTGCCAGAACATACGTTTCGTCATCCATTATGCAGCAAGAATATTTTTTTATAAAACTTGACTTCAATTTCCGTGCTCTGTTTTTGGCCTCTAAATTTTTAGTAGCGTTCCTGTCAGGAACTTTTTGAGCCTTGTATGTTTTTAAACCTGCATTAGCTTTAACTTTTCGTACCAAATAGTCCGAGCACTGAGCTAACCGGGCTGCTTTCCTACCGGATGTGTTGGGAGCTCTTTTGAAAATGCGTTCTATTTTTTTGGCTTTAGAAACATCATGTGGACCATTCCTTCTACCTGAACCAGGTTTTCTATCAACTGACAAGTTCTCCCGGTACTGTTTAATAACATTGGAAACAGTTTGACGGCAGACCTTTGTATGCTTGGCCAACTTTTTGTAAGACCAAGTTGGGTTTTGTTGAAAATATTTAATAATTTCAGTACGCACTTTTTTCTGGTCACTCATTTTAATCAGATTAACAAAAAAATTAATATAATTGACATTACACATAATAACTGACATGTTTTTCAAAGGTAACTTGATCAAAAAAAAATTCAAATAATACTTGGGTTAAAAAATGTAATGAAAAACGTGTGTTAAGAATTTTTCGATCTCACTCCTTAGGCAAATAATAAAATAGACAAACAATAAAGAGTATCATAGACAAACAATAAACCGTTATTTGAGTGAGTAATATTGAAAGTACATATTTGAGATCAATAACAAGACAAATTAGAATTAAAATGTACCAACAACAACAATATAAGGTTGGTAGGTAAAATTCTTGACAAAACCAATTTTAGTTGAAAACAAATTAACAGCATAGGTAAACAAAATAGCACTTGCAATGTGTTCATAAACACATACTATAAATGTTCTTTTTAAAAGTAATCATTTATTTAACCCTCCGATAGTCGCAACTGATCTGGTTGATACAGGCAAACATTTTTTATTGTAAATTTTTTTAAACATCCTAAATTTTAAGCTATTTTTTGATAAAAATATATTTTTACTGCAATTTTACTTTTATCGCTCTTTCAAATACTTTGAATTTAATATTGTTTTTGAGTTTTCGAAATAAAAAGTTAAGAGATTTTTTCCAATCGCTCCTTTTTTATTGATATCAATTTGATACATTGCGACTAGTCTCGATTGAAAATGATTGCGACTAACGGAGGGTTAAATGCTACGTAAGTATAATATATCATTAGATACATATGTGATTTAAAAGCATTTTTAATACAAGAACAATGTTTAAAATTTTTATTCGGTAGTCCGGATTAGGGTATATATGAAATTTATTTGTGTTGAATTTTATTTGAATACCAACTTTATTAAGAGATTTACATTCTAGTTAAAACGATTTTAGGAAGTGGGTCTTATATGGGAACTATGACTAATTATCGACCACTCGTCACAAAATTTGGTGGTGCGAGTTCGGCTTATATAAAACTTATTTGTGGTGAATTTGATTTGTATATCTATATATCGCTACCTTAATATAGAAAGGCCCTAACTAACATTTTCATTACTTTAGAGGAGAAGGAAACAACTTAATAAAACTTAAAGTTCTGTAGTTACATTTTTTTAACACAGACTTTTATGAAAGTCTTCAACCAATTTAATGTTGTGACATTTAAATTTATTTTCTTAATGGTGTATTGCGGGATTATCTATCGAAGTATGCAAAAAAACTAAACGAGTTAGGACGTTTCTATATTAAGGTAACGATATATAATTAAGATTTTTATGAGAGCTTAACTATTTTCAGATACGGCAATCGTACGGGGGATAGGAGAAATAATGGAACGATTCTAATCAAATTCAATAGGCTTCATCCTTGCAAAAATAGAGAAGCTGGTAACAACTTTTGTCTAAACATCAGAACTAACCCAATATAGCCTCTGTACTTCGCTTTGATTAATTTGACGCATGTGGCCCAATTGTTCATACTCACGCATGAACGATGTATACTGTTCTCGAAGGGTTCCATTTCGTTGAAGCCATCTTTCTACCGCATACAATCGGGATAATGCTCCATTAAGTGTGTTTCCAAAACGTGGGTCATCCATTTTGAATGGCAATTCGACCACATATTTACCATCACAGGCACGAGCGTGAGTTGATTGAAAGTGAGATTCAACATAGGCATCATCTGGATCAATGCACACTTGATGTTCAGTTTCCTCTATCTCCCAAAAACTGCGGAGGCACTTGTCGATATCTACTGTGTGTGATATAAGAAACATAGTTTGATTATTAAACTGAGGTATTTCTACACAAGTAACAACCCATCCAAAAATCGTTGAAATAGCAATTGTGTTTCCTTGAGAGTCGAAATGCCTATTGAAGGTGAAAATATTCCAAATGTGTTCAAGTCCAAATAAGATATCAATTTCGGATGAGATGTTATAATATGGATCGGCAAGAGCGATATTGTTTAAATATTGCGCAGCTTGATTATTAAATGTTTGCGTTGGAAGCGATGCAGTTATATTAGGTAAAACGTGTACCACAGCATCGAGGGGGTGTTCGGAGAACCGAGAGTGTACTCTAATGTGACAGCACCCACGTGTTACTTCAGCTTTAACAGATGAAATGCCGCTGACTAAAACCTTTGAGGGAGACCGAGCGAGTTCTAAGCGTTGAGCGCAACTCTCGGTAATATATGACAGCTTTGATGCGGAATCCAGTAACGCACGACAAGTGATCATCTGACCGGAACGGTTTTTTACATATACTAAGGCGGTAGGCATAATAAATTCTTGTTGTTTTTTCCCTTTGTTGACACATGATTCTAGTGAAAATGATGGTAATGAGACTGGACATGCAACATTAGCGACGGTTGACCAACGACCAGCAGCCGAGACAGTCTGAGGTGTAGAGGTACCAGGTAATTGCACCGACGATGTTCCTGCAATAGAAGGCTCTACCGGAGGGGCAGCTGACGGTGCGGCAGTAGGCACATGCAGCAGGGAATGATGACGTCGCTGACAATCTTTACATTTGTGTTTGGATGGACGGTTCAAAACAGCATGACCAGGTCTGAGGCAATTGTAGCATAAGGACGATTCCTTCACAAGGTTACGGCGCTCATTGAGACTCAATTGGATAAATTGCGGACATTTAAAAATCGAATGATCGGAAGATTTGCATTTGCAACAAGGGTTTGATTTTGCATTAGTACTAACCAGACATTTTGAATAGCTACCATGAGATTTATTTGAATAACCTGGCTTAGACTGGGAGGTCGTCTTAGGTTGGCAAAGTTCCAATTCTTCACACCGGTTGTCCAAAAAATCAAGAAAGTCTGCAATATTGGGACATGGATTATTACGGCTGCTATGAATCCAACGGCTTTTTGATTCAGAGTCAATTTTAGCGAGCAGCAAATAAATGAGCCAGCAATCTCGTTCTATTTTCCCAATAGCATCCAGACCCCGAATTATTTCATTAGCTTCGTCTGATATTTACCTCAGAGTCGCACCATTTCCCGTTGATGTAGAAGGCAATGCCATAAAAGCTTCAATAAAAGAATTAACGATGTATTTGAGTCGACTGTACTTTCAAACAAATCTTTGAAACTGGGCCAATCTTTATATGATCCACAAAATGGAGGAATATTAATTCGTGGCAGTTCGTTTTCTTTTGGTGGGGTAGTTGTAGCAAATTTTTGTAAAAATGCGGCTTGTTGATCAGCAAGCTTGTCAATAGCACCCGCAGTACTGGAATTCTCGACAGGCTTCGGAGCATATTTAGTTTTTAAAGCATAGAGCTTACCTCGTGCAGCTAAATACTTATCTTCGTATATTTCAAAATCATCCTCTGGATCCACAAAATTGACTTCATTTTTAAATTGATGCAACTTGTCTGTGGTTTGTAAAAATCCCAGCCATACATCTTCCAATCGTTCCAAACGGCTTACAATTATATCAAATGTACAGTCATCAGGAGGGGCATCGGCATAAGCAAGCAATCGAGTTAACGAACCCTTCAAACGACCCCTATAGGTCACCAAAGAATTCATTGCATCGGCCATTTGATATCTTATTTTTTAGTTCAACACAATAAACTAACTTCCAATAAAAAAACTTCGGATAGATCTGCTGATCCGGTTCCAAGAAGGACCAAGCTCTTATGTTGAGAAATAAAACAAATTTTTGAAATTGGATTCTATTTCAACATAAGATTAATTTTATTTATTATGTAGTAAAATAATTAGCGACTTAAGCTTACAACGATTAACAAACAAGTGAATATTACAAAATAATATTTGTTACGTATGTACCAAAAATGCTTATGTACATTTAGATTGAGTGATCTATTAAGTATATAGTATCATAGGCAAATAATAAAATAGACAAACAATAAAGAGTATCATAGACAAACAATAAACCGTTATTTGAGTGAGTAATATTGAAAGTACATATTTGAGATCAATAACAAGACAAATTAGAATTAAAATGTACCAACAACAACAATATAAGGTTGGTAGGTAAAATTCTTGACAAAACCAATTTTAGTTGAAAACAAATTAACAGCATAGGTAAACAAAATAGCACTTGCAATGTGTTCATAAACACATACTATAAATGTTCTTTTTAAAAGTAATCATTTATTTAACCCTCCGATAGTCGCAACTGATCTGGTTGATACAGGCAAACATTTTTTATTGTAAATTTTTTTAAACATCCTAAATTTTAAGCTATTTTTTGATAAAAATATATTTTTACTGCAATTTTACTTTTATCGCTCTTTCAAATACTTTGAATTTAATATTGTTTTTGAGTTTTCGAAATAAAAAGTTAAGAGATTTTTTCCAATCGCTCCTTTTTTATTGATATCAATTTGATACATTGCGACTAGTCTCGATTGAAAATGATTGCGACTAACGGAGGGTTAAATGCTACGTAAGTATAATATATCATTAGATACATATGTGATTTAAAAGCATTTTTAATACAAGAACAATGTTTAAAATTTTTATTCGGTAGTCCGGATTAGGGTCTGCAATCAATTATCCGGATTATCAAGGTTTTACTGTATATTTAAATATACATATTTTTGCGTCCATTCGCGTTAAATATTTGTTTATATTTATTATATTTGTATCCGTTAATATCATTAAAAAGAAAGAAATAAAGTATAGTCGGTCAAGACCGAACATAACTATTATACCCTACACCGAGAAGATGATTACTTTTAAGATGTACAATATATGGGAGCTATGACATGTCTTCTGTATATATGAAATTTATTTGTGTTGAATTTTATTTGAATACCAACTTTATTAAGAGATTTACATTCTAGTTAAAACGATTTTAGGAAGTGGGTCTTATATGGGAACTATGACTAATTATCGACCACTCGTCACAAAATTTGGTGGTGCGAGTTCGGCTTATATAAAACTTATTTGTGGTGAATTTGATTTGTATATCTATATATCGCTACCTTAATATAGAAAGGCCCTAACTAACATTTTCATTACTTTAGAGGAGAAGGAAACAACTTAATAAAACTTAAAGTTCTGTAGTTACATTTTTTTTAACACAGACTTTTATGAAAGTCTTCAACCAATTTAATGTTGTGACATTTAAATTTATTTTCTTAATGGTGTATTGCGGGATTATCTATCGAAGTATGCAAAAAAAACTAAACGAGTTAGGACGTTTCTATATTAAGGTAACGATATATAATTAAGATTTTTATGAGAGCTTAACTATTTTCAGATACGGCAATCGTACGGGGGATAGGAGAAATAATGGAACGATTCTAATCAAATTCAATAGGCTTCATCCTTGCAAAAATAGAGAAGCTGGTAACAACTTTTGTCTAAACATCAGAACTAACCCAATATAGCCTCCCCTCTATAGATGTATACGAACAAATTATTTAATATGAATTTTATTTTGAAATAAAACTTACCTCTGGAAATTGCTCAAAAAATTGTATATCACTCAAGGCGTTTTTCAAAACAAATTTATCTAAAAAAAAATAAAATACATGTGAAAAAATAATATCTTTAACATAACATTTTAATATTTGTTTTTTCATTTATAGAAATATTGGATATCTTGGACGTTGACTAAGATAATTATAATGAAGCGCGGGACGCTTTCGCCCGTAAATCCGACTGGTACTGTAACAATGCTACATTTTAAATAAATAATATTTGCCAAATCATTTTAAATTTAAAAAGTAAGAGTGTTATATTTGGCTGTGTCGAATCTTGTGTAGAAAATTTCAGCCAGCTAATTCCTCTTTTGAACCCTATTGCTATATACATATATACTAATGTGGGTCTGCGATAGTATTGCCAAATGTCCCGATTTTTGGGACATTTATTTCTTATTTCTTAATGATCAATCGACTCTGAATAATTAAAAAACATTATGTCCATCTTTTGGCTGGTTGTCCGTGACTGAAATATCCAAGAATTGGAGGCGTTACTCAATAAAGACAGTTGTCAAACTTGTACTGACCAGGTTTTGAAAAAGAAAATAAACCAACAGAAACATCTGTTGTAATGTTGGTGTTACCAGATGTTGGCGGCGCTGGTATAATGGCGTATGCCAGGCTGAGGCTCGCCGGATGGGGTGGTTCTTGCCAACACTGGTACCCTTGTTCTGGAGATTGAGATGAATTACGAAAAATAATAGGAACCCAAAGTGAGTGAAAAACGCAAAACGACACACAAACACAAACTCAATATAAACAATTTTCTGTCAAAACTAATCATCTTGTTGGCCGATGGACTGCCAACATATTGTTCCCTCCCACGGGACACTACTGTTCTTTCCGTGGCAACTTATGTTCAGTAGTTGCCCCCAACTAACCCTACACACACACCGCTAGATTATTTTACCCCCAAATCACTTACCTTTCACTTATTTATTTTTCCATTTTATACAATTAAAATACTCATTAATATTTTTTTTAATTAACGTTATAAAAAAATTCATTATTTTTATTGAAAAATTCTAATAAAATGTTTTATTATAAGCATTTACAACATGCAATAGTAACTTAATAAAAATTCAGGTAAAAATCAAAATAACGATTTAATAAAAATTATTTAGCATAAGATTAATATTTTTTTTTCAGCAGTTTTTTTTTTATTATTTATTTTCAGGTAAGTCTTATTTATTTTGTTTTGTACTTCCCAGCAAAAACTTTGCTTACCTAGTAAGCCAGCAAGTATAATTGGAGCAAAGCGATAACTACTTATTATTTGACTGAAACACTACTTACCGTTGTTCGAGATTTTTAAAAAATTCAGGGGTCAAGCTTACAAATGTACTTACAATCAGTTGAGAAATAAGTAGTAAATTCACAACAAGAATATGTAGCTAAAAAAAACACAAAAAATATTGCCTTGTGTGGGAATCGAACAGTCACATTATTTGTTTGATAGTCAAGCTGCTAACTCACTGCTCCATGTACGAGTTATTTTATTGTATGTTAACAATAGTTTTAACATCAACATATAAATGAATATGATATGAACAAAAAAATTAATGGCTTTGACAGGTGGCGAACCACTAACCTCCCGTTTTCCAGTCAAACACACTAGATAGCTGTGCTAAATGCAAAAGTTCATTACCAGCCTGCATAAAAATAAGTACTTATTCTTGTAAATAAAATAATGTTCTGGGTAACCACCACTCCTTACAAAAGAATGCATGAAATAACTAGTGGTCATTACAAAAATTCACAAAATTTTTCCTGGGTTATAACATGACGTATTTACTTATACAATTTTTTCTTTCACGTAATTTATTTTTATACCCTCCACCACCATAAGTGGTGAATGAGGGTATATATAAGTTTGTCATTCCGTGTGTAACATTGAGAAATATTCATCTGAGACCCAACAAAGTATATATATTATTGATCCTTATGAAATTCTAAGTCGATTGAGCTATGTCTGTCTGTCTGTCTGTCTGTCTGTCTGTCTGTCTGTCTGTCTGTCTGTCTGTCTGTCTGTCTGTCTGTCTGTCTGTCTGTCTGTCTGTCTGTCTGTCTGTCTGTCTGTCTGTCTGTCTGTCTGTCTGTCTGTCTGTCTGTCTGTCTGTCTGTCTGTCTGTCTGTCTATCTGTGTAAAACACGCTCACGTCCAAAATAGGCAAACAAAATTGGTAGACTTGCAAAACAAATATTTATTGTCCTTCTAAGCAGTTTGGTATTGAAAATCAGCAAAATCGGTTCAGTGGAACCAGAGTTATGAACCAAAATGTGAGACAACCTAAAAAAAAAAATTGATAATTTTAACATAGTTTTCGTTATTTGTGCAAATATATTGGAGATAATACCATAAAATTGTACACACGTTATTTTTATGTTAAATGGACTAACTCTGGTGAAAATTATAAGAATGGGTCCATGATTTCTCCTAGACCCCATACAAATTTCTTCCCGAAATTTGGTTATATGGTCTGTAAATGCCTACAAAATTGCAGTATCCACACAAAATTCAGAAAAAATAAGTTTCGTGCGTAAAAAAATTACAACCCCAAATTTGTTGTGGATCGGCCCATATTTCACCGTAGCCCCCATATAAAGTTCATTTCCGAAAATCAATTAAATAAGCATAAATGTCTTATAAATATCGCTATTAAGTTGAAATTCGTCATAAATAGTCCCCATATATACCAAAATCGCTGCACCTAATTCTATGAGCATCGATCGATAATTGGTATAGCTCCCATATAAGGACCACTTCCAAAAAACACATTAACCTACATAAATATCTAAAAAATATCAATATCAAAACAAAGTTTTACATAGATCCATAATTTATACTTAGAAATCATACTACAGGATTTTGTGAATATCGGTCCATATTTGACCATAGCTCCCATATAAGGTCCACCTCCGAAAATCAGTTAAGTACTCATAAAACTCTTATAAATCATGCTAAAATTCGACAAAAATAATACTCATATACATAGAAATCACTGTACTAAATTGTATGCAGATTGGCCGATGATTGGTCATAGCTCCCCTATAAGGCCCATTTCCGAAAATGATATTAACCTCAAAAAATATTTAAAACATATCGATATCAAAATGAAATAACGCACAGATCAGTAATTTGTATCCAGTAATCATACTTCTGAATTTTTTGAATATCGGTCCATATTTAACCATAGCTCCCATATAAGGTCCACTCCTGAAAATCACTAAAATCCTCATAAATTTGTTAGAAATATAGTTATCAGGTTAAAATTCGAAACAAATTTATTCAATATATAAAAAAATCGATGTACCAAATTTTATGATGATAGGCCCATTATTGGTCATAGCCTCCATATAAGAACTACTTCAGGAAAACACATTAACCTGCACAAATATCCAAAAAATCTGTACTGAACCAAAATTTTACACCGATCAGTAATTTTTATCTATAAAAACCGATCTGTATAATTTGTAAATATTGGTCCATAATTCGGCATAGCTCCCATATAAGGTCCACTTTTGTTAATAGCGTTGTTTATATGAAATTCTATAAAAATAGCCCTCAAATACTTTGGACCATAATAGGTCATAGCTCCCACATATTGAACCAAAATAGTACACCAAAATAGTACAATAGTACAGATCAGTAATTTGTATTTAAAAATCATAATACTGAATTTTGTGAATATCGGTACATAATTGGCCACACCACCCATATAAGTCCATAAAAATCACGTTAAAATATTTTATGACAATCAAGTCATAATAGGTCATAGCTCCCATATAAGTCCCACAACCAAATATTTTGAAATTTAACCGAATATATTTGTATACCCTTTTTTATACTCTGTTTCTTCACTTGAGGTTAACAGGGAAAAATGTTGATCCAAACGTATTAACTAATTATTATGAATATAAATTGTTAAATTTCATACGTTCTAATAGGAATTTAAATTATAAATTGCTGAATTAAATACAATTTTTTGTACATTTCAAATAAAATATCTTCTGCGTAAACTAGTCTGTCTAACAATTGTTATATTATTTCAGTTGTTATAACATCATATTTAGGTGGAGGGTATTTAAGATTCGGCACGGCCGAATATAGTACTCTTACTTGTTTTCCTTCACAATTCTTTAATGAATTAATTACCTAGGTAATTTCAAAAAAAGTTAAATCTAACTTTTACCAAAAAAAAATATATGTATATGATTTAAATACGTATTTATCTTTTTTTTCTTTACAGATACCTGTTGCTGCTTTATGCGGAGGATAGTGCTATGCTGGATGTGGTGGACGATATAGATGACGATGAAGAGGATGGCAGACGGATGATGGTGATGAGGATGACTAAAGATGATGGAGAATAGGATGACCAGTGATGATGGAGGATGACCGATGAAATTGGTGGATGATGGAACTCATAAGTTGAATTCCGAACAGCGACAGAAATTAGATTTGGACATATCGATGTTCCCCTGCTATACAAAAAAGGACTAGGAAAAACACATTTGGAAATGCATTCAATAGATACGCGTGATGCAATTCCAGTGAAAGATCGCTACTACCCTGTATCCACGGCTGTGCAAAAATTTATGTATGATGAGCTGGATAGGATGCTTGACCTCGGGGTGATTGAGCTTAGCGAGAGTCCATGGAGTCATCCGGTTACTCTCGTACGAAGGAGCGAGAAGAATCGGTTATGCCTGAACGTTTCACAGTGGTATGAGAAAAAAAAAAGATGGAAATAAATCTGTAACTTCTAAACCCTTAGTCCGATTTGAATGAAATTTGACATGCGCACAGAAATTTTACAGTAATATAGATTTTTCGATTTAAAATGAAAAACTGAACACCAATTTTTAAATTTGTAATCAGGAATCCCGCAATTCCCAAAAAAGTGTTGAAAAATTCCAAAAATGGGATTTTTTAGTTTTTAGGCTATAATATCCATACCAGGGACGGGGTTATCGGAACCCTTTACAAAATAATTAAGAACATATTGGGCCATGTAAAATGGGTTACTATATTTTGATATCGAGTATGCAATTTGAGAATTTTTACACTAAAGTTGAATTTTACATAAAAAATAGGCGTTCTTTGAATGGACCTGGTCCCCTCGGTATTAAACATTTTTAATTTTTTTTTAATTTAAAAAATTTGATGTAAAGCTAGCTTTTTAAAAAGTACAAATTCTTTATACATCCTTTTAGAAATTTTTTAGATAACTTAAAAAGAATAATAGTACTTTTTTTCCCAAAAAAATCGCTTTTTTAAAATTCAAATGCATGTAACTTTGGACTCAGTCAAATGCATGTAACTTTCATACATAAATTTATTGTTAGTCCAACAAGAGAAAAATGGAGAAATGACAGGTACCACTAGAATTATCTAGTATTCAACAATTCCAGATGTGTCTCGAATTCTGGATCAAAATATCATCTAAGTAGACAAAAACTCTTTCACGAAGCGCCGTGGGGATCACTTTATCCATTAAACGACATAACCTTTGGGCTGCATTACACAATCCAAAAGGCATGACCGTAAATTGATAAAGTGGTCATCCGGGTACCGTGAATGGAGTTTTTTTCCACTAGATAATTCTAGTGGTACCTGCCAGAACGCGTATTTTAAGTCGACACTTGAAATATAAATCGTATCTCCCAATCAACTGAGCAAACCTTCGATATGCGGCAAAGGATAAGCATCCTTGACTGTCAGCGCATTGAGCTTACGAACGTCCAGGCATAACCGATCCTTCTCGCTCCTTCGTACGAGAGTAACCGGATGACTCCATGGACTCTCGCTAAGCTCAATCACCCCGAGGTCAAGCATCCTATCCAGCTCAGCATACATTAATTTTTGCACAGCCGTGGATACAGGGTAGTAGCGATCTTTCACTGGAATTGCATCACGCGTATCTATTGAATGCATTTCCAAATGTGTTTTTCCTAGTCCTTTTTTGTATAGCAGGGGAACATCGATATGTCCAAATCTAATTTCTGTCGCTGTTCGGAATTCAACTTATGAGTTATAACATCTAGTGTCTCATCCTCGTCATCACACAGATTAATACCATTATCTGTTAAACTATCGATATTAGCGAAAAAATTTAAAGCCTTCATAAAATCAACTCCCAAGAATAGCTCGCGACTCAGAGTAGGAACTAAATAAAAGTTGATATCATGTGACATACCACGAAACTCAACTTTGACTTTAACTCGACCGACTATAGGGTGTTCGGTTCCATCCGCCGTTTTTATACTAGTCTTAAAATCGTGGATTGTTAGACCGGTCCTTTGTATGAAGTCCATACAATTACGACCTAAGCACGTAACCGTAGCACCGCTATCTAACAATCCCTCGATTTCCTGACCAATTATAACAATCCTAGTATAAAAACGTGAATCACCCCACTCAAACAACGACGCGGCCGAAATTTCCCGCCTAACGTTTCTCCGTCTTTGATATCGCTCGCCCGCCTTCCTGATTGTATTCGATACGTTACCGAAAATTCTAATTTTTGCTTCATTGTATTCACTAATTCTGATATGCTGAGGTTTTAATTCTCTGAGCCGAGGCTCAGGACTTACATCTAATTTTGCCTCACTATTTCTCAAAATCCTAATTTGCCCTTTCCCTTCTTCAATAGTTGATGTTGTTAACTGTCTAACTGGGCCTATACCTCGGTTGTCGTCGTCTCCCCAGTTCGAGACGGGTTCCATGTCCGGTTTCCCTGACACCTAGGACATTTAGGGGTCACTACGTTGTCCATTCCACATTTAAAACAAAAAATTCTTCGTGTGGACGAAGGACAATCAAAAAAACTGTGGCCAACCTCCTTGCAGTTCCAGCAGGTGTATCTACTCGTGTTCTGCATCGCGTCCACTTCCAGTGTAGGCATTACTTCTTCCTGCTGGACCTCTATTTCGTTGACTCTACCATAATTGGGACGCTGTTGGTAGCTCTGTCTCTGGCTTGCCAACAAATTCTCAGCCCTTTTTACTTCCCGACCAACATCTTGTAAATTGTAAACTTTTATGGGGAACAGCAGGTGCGCTAAGGATGGCTTCAAATTTCCTCTCATTATATCTATAAGGGACTTCTCGTCATATGAGGTCTTTTGTTGATGACGTAGTTTAATGATGGCGTTATAAAAGTCCTCAAAGGACTCGTGAGGCAACTGCCGGCGATTGAGTATTTGCATCTGTACCTGGAACTCATTTTCGAAACGCTGGTACTGACACAAAATGGTATTTTCCAACTCTTGCCAAGAATTTATTTGCGTCAGTTTGCGGTGGTTCCAATACCAGTCTAAATCTGGACCCTCTAACAAATGATGGAAATGCCCCAAATATCTGTGTCTGAGCAGTTATAATCTCTGCGTAGCTCGTTGACACGGAAAATAAATTCCTGAGCATTCAAGGATTTGTTAGTCCCATCAAATTTTATCCTCCACTTGGATAAATTTACATGTTGATGATTTCCAAAGCCATTGGACATCGGCCAAGCATAGTTAGGAGTTGGTACATAATTCTGTTGTGGCTGGTAATTATACCCTTGTTGTTGCTGTTGATGATAGTCTTGTTGTTGTTGTTATTATTATAGCCTTGTTGTAGCTGGTTGTTATAGCCTTGTTGTTGCTGTAAGTAAGCCTGGGGTGAATTAACCGGAGGCTGAGCCATTTGTTGTGGCTGCTCAAAGAATCTGTTTGCCTGGTTTATTTGAGGCTCAGTAAAACCTGGATAAACCCTTCGCTGGTGCAGGAAATAATGGTGGTGGTTGATTTGACCAAGGCTGATTTACAGCTGGCTGCGGTTGTGTATATGTGACTGATGTCACCTCTCTTCCACGTGGATACGTTACTTGTGAGCAAACCGGTGCCACTAAGCTTCTAGTTCTAGTAAAGAATTTGCATGGATCATCGGGCTAGATAAAAGCTGTGGTCTTCTTGCATGAGCATCATGAAATGGCATAGTCGGAGCTGGATTTGTTGGAGTATTTTGTTGTTGTTGATTTGCGTTCAAGGCCATTTTTATTTCGTTTAATGCATTATTTAGTTTGTCGTCAACTTGCCTCATAAATTGAGCCTGAGAAATTCCGATAGAAGCGTTAATAACTTCCTGAATATTACTATTCTGGTTTTATTGAGCCATACTTACGCGCACTTTACGACGAACACTTTGAGCTGCGAGGCTACTGTACTCTGGCGAAATAATGGTGGAGTTAAGTTCGTCTGGACTAAGCGAAACATCGTGAGACAATGCCGGAGCTATGGATGAAGTAGTTGTGGTAAACCCAACTGTAGTGACTGCATCTGCGGTACGAGATACACCTGCTTCAGTGGTTGCCATGTTGCTGCTGGTTGGTAAATTGTTAGAAATTTTGCTACCCTGACGAGTTACTACCATATTCCACCAAAATTAATCAACAAAAATAAAAATTATATGGAAAAATTTGAAAATTGTGTTTTTCTATCTCTGGAGTAGAAAGTACTACATCAAGGATTAAAACCACGATTATAACGAAAATCAAATTTAAAATAATAAAAAAAAATCAAAAATATAAAAAATCAAGAATATAATAAAATAAAAGGTAATATATAAAAATAATAAAATAGAAATTATAAAAAAATTTAACGCAAAAATAATGGATATTTCCAGTATTTACGGATAACGCACTAATACCGAAAATTATTTATAAAAATTATAATATTGTGTAAATAAGTGATTGGGGTTTAAATCAGCGTGAGTGTGTAGGATTAGAAAAACAATTTGATGATTAATTTTGACATAAATTATATTTATACTTGTAGTATAATTCAGGTTTTAAGTATGTTGTGTTTCCCTATTGAAACTAATATTGGAAATTTGAAATAATAGACTGACTTAAGTGATGTGGCTGAAAATTGAAATATCCTTTCATTTTCCTTTTTCAGGACTAGCTACAGAAAAGTCTGTAGAACAAAACTATTTAACTAAAATTTTAATCTTCCTCTCCCAGGAGCAGTTATATTAGCTATTTGAAACTAACTAATTAAGACTCTGAGATTGGAAATGCTAAAAAGTACTTATATTTAAGAATGTATCGCAATTATATTTCATCTAATTAATAAATTTTTAAATATAAGGCTTATACATATTAAATGAAAGTATGAAAAAAAGAAATGAAATTTAGTTGGGATATTGAATCTAATATGACTGTTTATTAACTTTATTTTCTATGCGATTAATCCTGTTCTCATATATACAACATTGATTACGACTCTAGCTATAAAGTTAACAAAAAGAAATATTTTTTTTTTGCCAAGAAGATGTCGCAACGCGTTACGGACTCTTATGTTTACGTGAACGGGACTTAAGGGTGGATTAGCCGACTGTAATGTAATGTAACCTTAACGGAACGGAACAGCTGATCGTTTCTATTGTGTGTAAAGTAGTTAAAGCAGTTATAGTGACAACATGTAACGTAACTGTAACGTCTGAAGGCTCCATTAGTCTTTGCGTTCTGTAACGTTTCTGTTCTGTGCCGTTCTGAATGCTGTTTTATTGCAGTTAGTTTTTTCGTAAGATCGTATCAGCTGTTTTTAAAATAATAACCAAAAAACCATCTTGGTGATTTTTTTACTATTTTTAGTGTTTTTTGTATTTAGACCTTCAACATATTATTGTGGACATTTTTATAAATACATACATATATTTTTTGTTAATTATTTAATTTAAACTATTTTTTTACATAAATAGTACATACATTAAAAGAAATTTATATTTATTTTATTAAATTTCAATGTTTTTTGAAAATATTATATTTTTTATTCTTTTGTTAATAATAAATATTTCCCTTTCAAAAATGTTGGCACCACTGCTTTCATATTGTTGGCATTTTTGTGTATATATGTATCAGCTGTTTTAGCTGTCACTTAACGTTGCGGACAAAATTCTGTTTTCAACAGATTCATCCGCAACAGAACGGCAACGTTACAGAAAAACTAACGACATACACAACTTTCCCTATGCTAAAAACAAAACAGCTGATTCGGAACGGAACGTACAAACTAACTAGGCCTTGAACCTGTTAAAAACAGAATTTCTTTACCCCCTATCTATACCTGATAAATTTTTATCATGATAAATGTCAAAATCGTTGTCAAGATAAAAAATTATCAGGTATAGTCCTAGGGTTGCCAGGTGGGCTGGACTTGGCTGGATTGTCCAGCTTTTTTGATGCCTGTCCAGTTTCAAGCTAAAATTGAATTTGTCCAGCTAGAGTCTTTCGACAATAATATCCATAAATGAATATTTACTTACTACTACTATATAGTACACAGTAATAACTTATGCAAAAACGTGTATGTATTTTTTGAAGAAAGGAACAAAATAAATACCGAAAAGTTTTCTGGGAATACGTGTCATATGGAATTTCTGATAATGATGCCAATGAAGAAGAATGTAAACGTGAATAATTATTAGAAGCATTTTTATATTTTATGCAAAACATAATGCAGGAATTTACTCTTGATAATGACCCTTGTATATTTTTAGAGTTGCACGATATAATGACCACCGTACTTATGAATAGCCTCAAATTTGAATACATAACAAATTTTTTGGCACCAAAGTTAACAGCATTTTGAAAAAAAAAAATGTCGCTTAATGAAGATAAAACTTTTTTTATAAGACTTTTAAAAACAGCAGTTAGCTATTTAGAAAATCGTTACAACTTTGGTGATGACTCCTTTTTTTAAAAAAAATTCCATTTTTAAATTTATAAAATGTCCTATTTTCTTGGGAAGATTTACAAAATGCTTGAAATATCTGAAGAAATAGATAACGATAAACCATGTAAATATTACTGCTCCTTCGTGAATCTTATAAAAAATATCTAGAGATTTGTCAAATGATATGGATATATTTTGTTTATCAAAGGTGAAAGGAATAAATTCGAGAACTTTAGAAAAGTTGTATTTTCAATACAAATCCGTAAGCTCAAAAACGAAATAAAGTGGCAATGTTTTTAGTATTAAAAAATTTGAGTTATTTTGAAACAACTATTTTACGGTAGGTCGTAGTACTTTAGTACCTATAATTCACACATTTTTAGACCGATTTAAATTTTAAACATTTACGGAAAGGCAAAGAATTAAACTTTCATAAAATATATGCATAAAATTCATTTTAAAGCGTAATCATTTTTTTTCTAAACCCATTAAAAAATTATACTGGTCGTTATGTTGATGAATATCACAGAAAACGGTTTTTTGGAATAACTTCAAAATTTGAGGGTGTTTCTAAAATTTTTCACACAATTTGTATGTTCTCAACAAGACCCACGCTATGTCGTTTTCCATGTTCTTTTCACTGTAGCACCGTTTAATATATGGGGCATTTCATGTCAAGTGAACCAACTTTTGAAATCGATGTCTTCCGATCGGGATGAAACAGGGGTTTTTTCTTATCCATGTAACTTATTACCTATTGTTCTTAGCAAAATGTGTCCCAAATAGTATAGATAGCTATTTCTTCGATCTTTCGAAAAAAAATAT
Organism: Calliphora vicina; assembly: GCF_958450345.1. NCBI lineage: Eukaryota > Metazoa > Arthropoda > Insecta > Diptera > Calliphoridae > Calliphora > Calliphora vicina. Next base: position 79,572,373 of record NC_088782.1, on the reverse strand, counting down.
TTAAAAAAAAAAATAAAAAATTTTTAATATTTTTTTTCCGAAATCAAAAACTTTTTTGACTTTTTTTTAAAATACGTCCTTTTTTTTTTTTTTTTTTTTTTCTTAAAATAAAGTTTAGATATTTTCCTTGAACACCTACTTGGTCGCTTAGTGGGATGCGAGTGGGATATCTATCAAAATAAATATTTTGTAACTCAAAACATAAAATTTTTGACTTTTTTTGCAAAATCAAAAACTTTGTTGACTTTTTTTTTTCAAAATGGACCCTTTTTTAATCTTTTTTTTTAGGTCAAACAAAAGCTTAGATATTATCCTTGAAGACCCTTTTGGTCGCTTAGTGGGATGCGAGTGGGATATCTATCAAAATAAATATTTTTTAACTCAAGACTTACAATTTTTGACTTTTTTTTTTTTTCCAAATACGATTTTTTTTCCAAATGGGCCCTTTTTTTAAAATTTTTTTTGTAGTCAAAAGAAAGCTTAGGTCCATTCCTTTAAGATATTTTTAGTCCCTTAGTGGGATGCGAGTGGGATATCTATCAAAATAAATATTTTGTAACGCAAGACATACAATTTTTTAATTTTTTTTTGCAAAATCAAAATTTTTTTCCAATATGGGCCCTTTTTTAATTTTTTTTTTTGCTCAAAAGAAAGCCTAGGTCCATTCCTTTAAGATATTTTTAGTCCCTTAGTGGGATGCGAGTGGGATATCTATCAAAATAAATATTTTGTAACAATTTTTTAATTTTTTTTTGCAAAATCGAAATTTTTTTCCAATATGGGACTTTTTTTTAAAAATTTTTTTTTTCTCAAAAGAAAGCTTAGGTCTTTTCCTTTAAGACCTATTTTGTCACTTAGGAAGATGTGAGTAGGATATCTATTAAAATAAAAATGTTGTAACTCAAGACATTCAATTATTGACTTTTTTTTTGCAAATTCGAATTTTTTTTCAAAATGGGCCCCTTTTTAAAAATTTCTTTTTAGTCAAAAGAAAGCTTAGGTCCGTTCCTTTAAGATATTTTAGGTCCCTTAGTGGGATACGAGTGGGATATCTATCAAAATAAATATTTTGTAACTCAAGATATACAATTTTTGATTTTTTGGCAAAATCAAAAACTTTTTTGACTTTTTTTTAAAATGGGCCCTTTTCGTAATTTTTTTTTTTGCTATAAAGAAAGCTTAGGCCTATTCCTTTAAGATGGTTTTGATCGCTTAGTGGGATGCGAGTGGGATATATATCAAAATAAATGTTTTGTAACTCAAGACATACAATTTTTGTGTTAAAACATTTATTTTGATAGATATCCCACTCGCATCCCACTAAGGGACTAAAAATATCTTAAAGGAATGGACCTAGGCTTTCTTTTGAGCAAAAAAAAAAATTAAAAAAGGGCCCATATTGGAAAAAAATTTTGATTTTGCAAAAAAAAATTAAAAAATTGTATGTCTTGCGTTACAAAATATTTATTTTGATAGATATCCCACTCGCATCCCACTAAGGGACTAAAAATATCTTAAAGGAATGGACCTAAGCTTTCTTTTGACTACAAAAAAAATTTTAAAAAAAGGGCCCATTTGGAAAAAAAATCGTATTTGCAAAAAAAAAAGTCAAAAATTGTAAGTCTTGAGTTAAAAAATATTTATTTTGATAGATATCCCACTCGCATCCCACTAAGCGACCAAAAGGGTCTTCAAGGATAATATCTAAGCTTTTGTTTGACCTAAAAAAAAAGATTAAAAAAGGGTCCATTTTGAAAAAAAAAGTCAACAAAGTTTTTGATTTTGCAAAAAAAGTCAAAAATTTTATGTTTTGAGTTACAAAATATTTATTTTGATAGATATCCCACTCGCATCCCACTAAGCGACCAAGTAGGTGTTCAAGGAAAATATCTAAACTTTATTTTAAGAAAAAAAAAAAAAAAAAAAAAAAAAAAAAAAAAAGGACGTATTTTAAAAAAAAGTCAAAAAAGTTTTTGATTTCGGAAAAAAAATATTAAAAATTTTTTATTTTTTTTTTAAATATTTTTTTTCGAAAGATCGAAGAAATAGCTATCTATACTAGTTGGGACACATTTTGCTAAGAACAATAGGTAATAAGTTACATGGATAAGAAAAAACCCCTGTTTGACCAAATTGTCAAAATTTTACCCCCTATAACTCAGAGAGTTCTCGACCGATGTTGTTGAAAAATTGTGTCTGAGTTACTATCCAATAGAGCTAACCTTGGTGCAAATTTCATCCCGATCGGAAGACATCGATTTCAAAAGTTGGTTCACTTGACATGAAATGCCCCATATATATTTTTATTACAATGCATAAAAATATATTTAAAAAAAAATTATTTACACAAAACCAAAATTAACATTTTCTCAGTAATTTTTTAATGTCCAGTTTTTTTTTATTTGTCCAGCTTTTTAAATCCCAATGTCCAGCTTTTTGCGAATCTGAATCTGGCATCCCTATATAGTCCCCATTTATTAGTATTATTGCTTCGTTATGACAAAATTGTTAGTGCTTTTGCTTAGACAACTTTGTCTTGACAACAAACGTCATTAATTGTTATGATAAATATTTGTCAAGTATAGACAGGGGTTTACGTTTCAACGTGACATTTACTAACGGTGTTGTCAACTTGTTGATTTTAAAAGTCTTGTATAAAAAATACTTATGCTCAGAACGCTTAACAATATTTTCAATATTCTAAAAATGTTTTAAATATTTCAATAATATAAATACATAAATAAAAAACAAAATGTAAGAAAAGATAAACTCACTATTTATTGTTGATTTTTTGTTTAAGCTTTGATATTTTTACAAATAAAGCTTGAGTGTCTGTAATTCTCATTCACTCTATAGTTTGATTTGTATAATATCTTTAGTTTTTCTAAAGCCTTTTGGGAAAAGGTTTCCTGATGATCTGGCCTAAGCAACCAGTGAAATGCGCATAGTCTACGTTTACAATGCAGAAATTGAAAGGTAGACAGACGAAGTTTGATGGCGAGGTGTTGAAGAGGTACAGTGTGTATTACACAGGTTTAGGTTAGTTCAAAAGAGAATGAGAAAAATGTCTGCCTTTCAATATCTGCATTATGTCAGTGAATTTATCAATAATTGGGAAATTTAGCACAATTCTTACTAAAAACAAAATTTTTTTATTGTTATGGTAATATTTACTTATTATACAAATTAGATCACAAGCATTTATAAAATGTATATTAATAATAGTCGAAAGTAATAAGTTTGAAAATATTAAATTAATATTTTGTATAGACAAATTAAATTAACAAATTAGGGCCATTATTACAACTTGCCTTTATGTTCGAAATAGTGAAAGGTGAAACTTTAAGCAATAGAAAAAGGTACCCTTAAAGTTAACTATTACTATTACGAACATAAAGGCAAGTTGTAATAATGGCCCTTAGTATAAAGTACAATACAATATTAATTAATTTTTAAGTTATCGGACCTTTAATAAATAAAGTCTGTATGACAAGGTAATAAATAATATTTATAATTGTCTCCTAATGGGTTAATATAAACATTAGGGTGTCCCTTAATAAACGAAAGTTGGATTTTGGCCATTCTCACCCTCCAGTTTGGTGAACATTAGTAAATAAATCATCCTGAAAAAATTTTAGGTAAATCGGTTGGGGATAAGACGTGCCGCAAGCCCTCTGAAGTTTTGAGATGCATTTACAAGGGGAAAAAATTAATTTTTTTCAGTTTTTGTAAAAATTTTGCCATTAAAAAATTACTTTTGCTATTTAATTTAAAAGAATCGAAGTTTGTAGGTAATTGTCGTTCTAATGAGACATAAAAACAGAAATTGGTCAAAAAATGTTAAAGTTATTAAAAATTCGCCAGGCCATTAACGTGTCTCAGGCAACTAGAACAAGAAAGGTAGGAACAAAACTAACATATTTTGATAAATATTAAAATAAAAGTTAATTTTTACTTAAAATATGTCCATATTTACTTGTATATGAGTTTTTGTCTTCGTAGGATACCGTTAACCTATTCTTAGGTATGAACAAAAAAATAAAATTTTTTTAACGGCAGTTTCAAAACTCCATTTTCAAATTTTTAAAAATTTTGTTAAACAAATTTCAGAATTTTTTGGTAATCTCATTGGGATTTATTGTCAACACAATAGGGAATAAAAATGTGAAAAAATTATGAAAATATCTTTTATAGTTTTTCCGTACCTGCGATTTAAATTTTTAAATTTTCGAGAAAAACCAATTATTTGGCAATTTTTTGGCGAATGAGCTCTATTTCCTTAATCTTATGAATTTTAAGCAAAACTTATTCAGAATATTATAGCACAGACAATTCTAAATATACTCTGAAACCTTTACTAAAATCGAAAAACGTTAACCCTTAAATCGTGAAGGTCAAAGGTCAAATTTTTCAATATTTGGAATTTCTCTTGGAAAGATAGCGAAATGTTGGAAATATTTTATATTTTTGGGCCGATTTTGATGAAATTTAACAAAAATATAACACAAAGCCTAGTGTTTACAAAAACAGCAGAAAAATTAAAATTAACCCTATATAGCACTTGGGGTTAAAATGACCCCAAACTTCTAAAACCATAAACAAATTATGATTTTAAAAGTTTGGGGTCATTTTAACCCCAAGTGCCATTAAGTGTTAATTTCCAATCTTGTGCTGTTATTATAAACCCTAGAGTTTATGTTGTATTTTTCTTAAGTTTCATCAAAATCGGCCCAAAAATATAAAACATTTCCAACATTTCGCTATCTCTCCATGAAAAATTCCAAATATTGAAAAATTTGAATTTGACCTTCACAATTTCGGAGATATTGATGTATCATTCGTGTATGTAGGTTATTTGGGGGCTTCATGAAGTTGATTTCAACACACAGACGGACAGACGGACATGGCTATAACGATTTAGAATATATATACTTTGTGGGGTCGCAAATGAAAAATGTAGAAATTACAAACGGTATGACAAACTTATATATACCCTTGCCACTCATGGTGAAGGGTATAATAAATTAATAAAACAAATTATCAAACAGTGATGTTTATTTTATCACAGAATATTCGCCATTCGAATACTTTTAATATAATTGAAATAAACTACATACATATATAAAAAAGTTTGTACATTAATACATTTTAGCTTAATATAAATTTACTAGAATCAGATATATATTTTTTATACCCTTCACCATGAGTGGCAAGGGTATATATAAGTTTGTCATACCGTTTGTAATTTCCACAATATAATTTTCCGACCCCATAAATTATATATGTATATCAGCGAAATGCAAACTCACACCACTACAGTTTTTAGATATTGTAGTTGTATGAGTTGAGAATTATTCTCTGGCAAAAACAAAAACAACTAGCTGAAATAATGAAATAAACAAGCATAAAAGCGTAACACAACCTGCTTCTATCAATGCTCATGCGAGACTGACTGTTTTTGTACAATGTGTGTGCTTGCGTACATGTGAAAATAAAAACAAGAGAGCTCATTTGAGAGCTCATTGCATTTCGCTGATGTATATTCTGGATCCTTATAGATAGCGAAGTCGATTAAGCCGGACATGTCTGTCTGCTGAAATCAATTTTCTGAAGGCCCCAGATATCTCCGGGATCCAAATCATCAACAATTCTGTCAGACATGCTTTCGAGAATTTTGCTATTTAAAATCAGCAAAATCCGTCCATAAATAACGGAGATATGAGCAAAAATCCGAGACAACCTCTGAAATTTTTATCAAAAAAACACAATTTATTGCATGCTTTGACAAAAAATCAACAAAACGTATGTTTGGATGTGTATTGGTTTTATTGTTTTGCGTATTTTTTTTTTGTTTTTTCTTTTGGTGTTTTGTTTCGTTTGGCGTTGTTGTTTTTTATACAACAAAATGTATGTTTGGATGTGTATTGGTTTTATTGCTTTGTTTTTTGGTGTTTTGTTTCGTTTGTAACTTCTACAATTTTTAAAAGTGTTCTTGATAAATTTAGGATGCTGTACGCTGTAAGTGGGCAATGTACATACATATATACTAATTATAAAAAATAAAAATGCATCCACAACAAAGGTTAAGGGTATATAAGATTCGGCATAGCCGAATATAGCACTCTTACTTGTTTTTATTTCTTTTCCAACTTAGATCTAACTTTTTTTTATTTTACCAAATGTGCCAAATTGTGACTTAAATTACTAAGGAACCCTATCAAAATGAGCTTACTTTTATATTGTCCCTACGTTTATCCTTCATCATTCATTAAGGAATTTACTACCTAGGTAATTTCAAATAGTTAAATCTAATAACCGTAAAAATTATAGAAAATTTATATATATATATCATATATGTATACTTAAATCTTTTCTTTATATTTACAGAATACCTGATTGATGGATGTGATGCTAATGATGATGTGCTGAATATGTGGTGCTATTAATGATGTTGACGAGGATGACAAAGCGGATAGTGATGATACTGGTGATGGTGGATGATGGAGGAAGAAAACTATGAAGGATGAACAAGATGTCTATTGAGGATGATGACCAGACTATATGATGGAACAATGGTGATGGAGGAGGAAGATCGATGAAATTGATGCGGATGTAAGGATGACTGACTTCTGAATTTGCTGATATATGAATGCTGGTGATGGCTAGCTGATGATGCGTAGGCGTAACGGATGGAAATTGATGACTGATGACGGACGAAATGTAGAATACGATGAAATGCGGATGTAACGGATGCGGATGGAGTGGATTTTTGGCGATAAGTGGCGGTTTTATTTTTTTTAAATATTGTTCTTTTCTTTCTTTATTTTTGTTTATTTTTTGGATTCTTTTTTTTTTCTATTTTCAGTTTCTATTTGGTCTTTCTTTTTAAACTTTTATTTAGCTTTCGTTTTATATTTTGTATTGTCTTTAGATTTATATTTTATTTTAGTTTTAATTTCAGTTCCATTTTTATTTAGTTTTTATATTGATTTAGGTTTTATATTAAAATCATTTTTTAATTTTAGTTTAGATTTATTATTTAAATTTCATTTAGTTTTATTTTTTTTCTTTAAATTTTATTCAGTTTTAGATTTTAGATTTATTTAAATTTTATTTAGTTTTAGGTTTTATATTTAGATATTTATTTAGATTTTACTTTTATATTAAAGTTCCTTTAGTTTTAGGTTGTATATTTATTTATGTAGTTTCAATTTTTATTTATATTTAAATTTTGCTTTAATTCTTGTCTTGTTCTTTTTTTTATTTTAACTTTTCTTTATTTTTAATTTAAGGTAGAAACTTAGTCGTTAGTTTAGGTAGTCTTTAATTTATTAAATAAAATTTTCACAAAAACTTTTTCACAATTTTTTATTTTACTTCGACGGTGCGCCACTTAACCACTTACCAATCCGATCACAGCAAAAGAGATCGATCTCCAGTTAAAACATTAGCTCATCACCTCGGTACCGTCTTTTCAAGCAAAATAGATTGTCAGCAGTCTACTTTGCCAGGAGCCTGTATTTTATTTGTTTTTATTTTGCTCCTTTCTAGTCTGTTTCCTTTTGTTTTTTTTTCTGTCAAACCTCTTTGACATCTGTCATCATTTTTCCGCGTTGCCAACCTCTTTTCTAACATCTATCTTGCGAAATCATTTGGAACTACTTTATAGTTCAAACGTTGCCCGACTTCTATTTGTTTCGATTGAAGCAGAACGTTCTCTCTGCAATAAGCTTCACTTTGGAACAGAGTATCCTATATTTGCTTGATTCGTTCTTGGCCGCAAAAGATGTGCAGTTATTTTGGTTCCCAATATTTTACAATATATTTGTTGTATGGAAAATTTCCAAATCAAGTTAAATTAGCAAACAAACATTCTTTAATTTAATTTAACTCTATTATAAAATTTACACATTTATTGCGTAAATATACAATTTGAGAAAAATACATTAGCGGAGTTCACTATTAAGTGGGAATGGTCTAGCATCATTACAAATGCAAAATTTTACCGTAATCCAATAACAAAATACACAACAAAACCTTTACAATTTTGCATTTGCAATGATGCAAGACCATTCGATAGTTGAGGTATAATTTATTATCTTTTGTCCCGCGAAAGTTTTGAAAATCCCGCCATTTTTCACCTATTTTTAAAATTGTCCCGCTTTTTGCAAAAATAGAACTGGCAACCCTTGTCTGCGACAAATATTTTGATGTGTTACAAACGGGATCTCAAATCGTGTTTATTTTTAAGCCCAGATTTTCGTTTATTTAGTCAAAAAATCTAGACATAAAATAACACGAGTTAGGGCCTTTCGATATTAAGGAAATGATAAGTTTTTGTTATTTAACAATAAATTCGATGTAATTTATTGTTGGGGGATAAGCCAGTTACTATGCGCATTTCACTGGTTGCTTAGGACAGATCATCAGGAAATATTTTCACAAAGGCTAGGAAAGCTTAAGATATTATACAAATAAAACTAATAAGCGATTCTAAATATGTTGCATAAATAATTGGTAAATATGTTACATATTTCACCCTCAATTATATTTGAGGAGCCGCAGAACAAAAGGTACTTTTTTGCACATTTAAAATTTTTGGGAAAATGAGTTTTATTTATTTCGCCCCCTTAAAAAACTGCATGAACCTCGAAATTGTAACAAGTTTCTTACTTATCAATAGATACATCTTACTGCCATAAGTCACCACATTAAATGTTAATGTGTTTGATATAAAACCATTTTAATATCGGCAAAAGAACCTTTTGTTAAAAAATAAAGAAAAAAAAGTACGTTTTTTTAAAAACAAAATTAAAAAGTATGTTTATTATGCGTTTGTTTAACGATTATATTTTAAATGGATGCTTCTAATCCTGATCTATTATATAAACAAATTACACATTGAAATTAAATAATTTTTAATTTTTCGTTGTACGTTTTGTTAAGCACAATTTTTTTAGAACCCGTTTACTTAATAAAAAAATTAAAAAAAATTTGCTGACTTGATTGTTTCTAGAAGATTTCAACAGACATATTATAAAAATACCAAAAAACCAATTTTTGAAAAGTTGCAAAAAGGGTATTACCTCATTTGAGATAATACCCTTTTTTGCAACTGCCTTAAGTACTTTTTTGCAATTGAGTAACAGCTGATTTCTATTATTGCAAATCGATAAATACACAGAAAAAATGACGTAGTAAAAAACAGAACAAACGTTTCGTTTTTCGGAATATTTATTAGATTTTCTGCACCGTCAACGCCTGTCATAGAAAACCGATTAATACGTTCAACATTTTACTATATAGAGTTCAGCTTGTAAAAGTAAACGGGCGTTAGGATTTTAATTATATTCTTTTAATTTTTGCAAAACTGATCGAGATTTTAGGCTCTAATTTTATAAAACGCAACGCCTCCATTTTCTTTGCGTTGCATTTAATTACACTTTGCAAATAACTATGTTCAAGCAAGTTGTAACATCTGATTCTTACGTTATTGTGAATCCAATTGTTTGAAATTGTACATTTTATACTATGTTCACAATAATACACAAAAATACTTTAAACGTAGTGAATGTTCCGTACCTTATTACTAGTGAACGGAACATCATCTCACAATCGTAGTGTACGGTATATTGAATATGTACAAATTCACAATCATTAAAATGTTATACTATGTTCACATTTGCAGAGTTAATCATCTCAAACGTGATTAAGCTCTAATCACTTCAAAATCGAGATGATTAACATTTAAATGATTTGTTAATCACTTCAAATTGACATGATTAAATCTTAATCACTTAATTAATCACGTAGAATCAACTGAACATACCTCAAACTGATGATGATGTAGCATCGGCCACCTTTTAGTGTAGTACCGATAAATAAATTTTGACAGAAGTTTTTTTTTTCCTTAAAAAACCTTAAATAATTAATCAATGTTCACAATTTCATAATTAAAAAGTTTAAAATAATCTGCTGATATCTTTAATAAAGTATTTATTTTCATATTTAATGCCTTAAAGAAATATCAATTTGTTTTGTTGTTTTTTATTTGTCAACTTAATCATTTTAGTGTCAACTTAATCATCTCAAATGTAATGTGAACGGCATTGATTAACTTAATCAAAATTTTGCTTAAACGCGTTTAAAAGCCCAAGTGTGAACATAGAATTATACTACGCAACGCTGGCTTTTTTTGTAACTTTGATTGTCAAATTTAACGCTTCAATTTTCTTGGTGTTAGTTTAAAAAGTGGTCAAATATTCTTCAGTGTTCATCACACTGTGATTGTAATTGGACGTGTTTTATTTTTACTCCGAGTTAATTCGTTTTTAATGATTCTTTCGGAAAATAAATATAAATTACACCTGTTTATTAATTACGCGAAAGGACGCTTTTATTTTAATATTATTAAATAAAAAAATCAAAACAAGAACTAAAAGACAAATAAGTGAAAATTCTTTTATTTTTTCTTCTTTGAACTTTGTGCATTAACTATTAAATATAGATCAAGTGTGTTAACTAAAGTATTTACAACTACTCTTTAATGAGTCTCTTTAACGAAAACAGTGAGCGAAGGTTATGTGTAAACGGCAGAAATGCATACGTTACAGTTAATGCAGTTGAAAAAAATATAAACAAAACAAACAGAAGAATAGATGACAGCTTGTTTTTAACCGTCAAGCCTGTTAACCGTTCTTGTGCCCCCGCATTGTCAACAACTAATGATTGTCAAACGAAAGAAAACCCAACAGCTGTTAATCTGGAGTTACCAGAAAATACAAATATTTTATTTACGCCTGAAAGTATGCTAGCGATATCAGCTTCAGAAACGAAATCCACCACACCGACTACAAATAAAATTAACCCATTAAGCGGCGCTATACCCAAGATTATTTAACCATTAAATAAAGATAATAAATCCCAAATACAGGTTGGAGTGGACCGGTATGTTACAGTATTAAAACGGGCACGAAGTCCCAAGTCTTCGAAAGCGGCACCCTTGGCTAAATTATATAAGGATATTGAACCTGCTAGACTAAACAATGTAAATCGTTTTTCTATTCTGGAATGTGAAACAGATGAACCAGTAAATAAAATTAACTCTACAAAACCACCCCCTATTTACTTGAGAGAAAATCATTTAAATTCTCTGGTTCAGAGCCTGATCTCATTAATAGGAGAGAACTCTTTTTACGTTATCCCAATCAAGAAAGGCACGATTCATGAAACTAAAATACAGGTCAATAGTGAAAACGATTATAGAAAGGTTGTAACAGATTTTGAAACTCAAAAGAAAAGTTTTTACACTTATCAGCTGAAAGGAAGCAAGGGTCTACAAGTTGTAATAAAGGGTATTGACTGTAATTTTGAACCACTCGAAATAAAGCAAAGCTTAGAAGATAAAGGTTTTAAGACAAAAAATGTGATAAACATTAGAAATCGCGAAAAAAAACTCCAACCTCTCTTCCGTGTTGAACTTGAACCCGATGTCATAAATCTAAAAAAAATGAAACACATCCCATATATAACCTGAAGTATTTATTGCATCGTAAAATTATGGTAGAAGAACCACATAAACGATTTGGCCCCGTCCAATGTATGAATTGCCAAGAATATGGACATACCAAGGCATATTGCAAATTGCCACCCGTATGTGTTATTTGTGGAGAGTTGCATAACACATCTCAATGTAACAAATCCAAGGATGATGCTAAAATGCAGCAATTGCGGAGGTAACCACACAGCAAACTACAGGGGTTGTCCTGTCTAATCAATTGTTAAAAAATCACAAAGCCATAAACCGAAGATTTTCCCCGCTCAGCCATTAAATAACATCAATTTTAACTACCACACCTTGCAACAGACATATGACAGCAAAGAAACATATGCAAATGTACTAAGAAACAACCAAACTCAGACGCAAGTCCGTCAACCACAGAACCAAAATATGAACCCAGAGGTAAGAGAGCAAACGCCAATTTTCAATTTTACCCGACTAGAATCTAAATAACTTACAAACTCAATGAATAACATGATGCAAGAAATGCTTAAAATGCAATCAATGTTATTGCAGGCTGTACTTAACAGACCATGAACTGCCTAAGAATATGTTTTTGGAACGCTAACGGCATTCGCCAACATAAAAACGAACTCGAGTATTTTCTTAAAAGTCATGAAGTTGATATAATGTTAGTTTCGGAAACCTATTTGACGTCTAGAAGTTTATTTAAGACAAATATGAACATTTTTACGAATCACTAGGACCCCGATTCCTGGCATCTGGCGCTTATAATGCTAAGCATACTCACTGGGGATCAAGACTTGTAACCCCGAAAGGTCGCGCTTTGTTTAATACAATTTCTAAATTGAATTTGAATGTGCTGTCAAGCGGAGAACCAACATACTGGCCTACTCACCCAAGCAAAATACCCGATGTCATTGATTTTGCAGTTACAAAAAATTTACCAATGAAACTAATGCAGGTTAAATCTTCATTAGAATTATCCTCGGATCAATCACCCACCTTCGTTACTCTATTGAACCCAATATCAAGCACGAAAATAAATTGGTTGAAATATAGAAAATATATTAGCACACATAGTACAGAAAATATATTAGCACACATAGTATAGAAAATATATCGCTAAGAACACCAGAAGATATCGATATATCACTCAAAAATTTTGAACAAAACTTAAAACTTGCTGTTGAACACGCCACTCAAATAACCGAACAAATAAGATACAATAGACTCTATTCTGCAGACATTGAACAGTTATTAGCTGACAAAAGAAGAGTTCGTCGAGAGTGGCAACTCTACAGATCCCGTCAACTTAAAACGGAGCTTAGAAAATGTCGCAATCTCCTCAGTATGCTTCTTCACAAACGCAAAACTGACTCAATTAGTAAATATCTGGAAAACTTAGATGCCACCCAGTACTCAAATTACTCTCTATGGCGAGCTACAAAAAAATTAAAAAGACCTGTTATGAGCAGACCTCCTTTACGTAATTCTAGTGGAGGCTGGGCGAGAAACGATACTGAAAAAGGAAACCTGTTTGTTAGTCATCTACAGAATGTATTTTCCCCAAATGAGTCAAACGACATAATAGAGTTACCACCTACTTTACCCCATATTACTGCAGCTGAACCACTTCGTTTTGAGATTTCAGAGATTGACAAGCTATTGTTGATTTAAACTCCAAAAAATCACCTGGTATTGATAAAATCAGTAGCAAGATGCTCCTCGAGCTACCCCAAATTGCATTAAGAATAATCCTATTTATTTTTAATGCTATATTACGCCTTGAATATTACCCACCAGAATGGAAGGTTTCTTTGGTTACAATGATACCTAAGCCGGGAAAAGATCACAGTAAAGTAGAATCATATAGACCCATTAGCCTATTGTCAAATATATCAAAGCTATTCGAAAAAATGTTAATGCACAAGTTAAAGCCGATAGTGAATCATTTTGATTGTATTCCAACTCATCAATTCGGATTTCGAGAAAAACATAACACCATAGAACAAACTCACAGGTTGGTAGAAATCATATCCAAGACATTTGAAGAAAAAAAATATTGTTCTGCACTCTTCATCGACGTTTCGCAAGCCTTCGACAAAGTATGGCATGAAGGATTATCGATAAAAATAAGTTCACCATACCCCAAGAAAGCATACTGGGTCCCTGCCTATATTTCCTATATACTTGTGATATGCCTACAAACAGTCGAACCCACATATCTACTTTTGCTGATGACACAGCTATACTAGCCATTCATGAAAACCCCCAAGAAGCATCTGTACTTTTACAAGATTATATACTGGACATAGAAAGGTGGTTAAAACAATGGAGAATAAAAGTAAACGAGCAAAAATGTATACATCTTACATTCACATTGCGTAGAGAATCGTGCCCTCCAATCCTAATAAATAATCATAATCAATCAATAATCGTGGAAAAAGCATATAGATACGAAATTGACTCAAATGAAGTTAAAATTACTACAAATTTACTGGCTAATTGGTAAAAACTCGAGATTGAGTTTGGATTGCAAACTTTTGCTGTACAGCTCAATAATAAAACCCATATGGTGCTATGGAGATCAATTATGGGGCACGGCCTCAGCTTCTAATATTGAAAAAATTCAAAGATTCCAAAATAAAATATTACGAATGATAACAGCAGCGCCTTGGTATGTGAGAAATATAAACATTCATAAGGACCTAGGTGTCTCCCTGGTGAAAAATGAAATAAAAAAACAAGCGGAGTCATATTTGAAAAAGTTAGAAGTTCACCCAAACCCACTTGCACGAACATTAATGAGAAGTAATGGCTACATCCGACTAAGAAGGAATCCAACAGACCTGCGCTGATGATAGGATCTATAAACTAAACATAATTTTTCGTCCAACTGTGGTGGGACGTAATTAAAAATTAATATTTAGATTTAAGATTTGAACAAATTATTGATAGTTCACATTATTTTGTGAAGATACAATAAATAAAATATGAAATAAAAAAAAATATTCTTCACGACTTGCTTTGATTCGACTGCCAACATTAAAAAGCCGAAGAATTATGCTTAACTTTCATTTCTTGTAAATCTTTTAACACTCAGTCTGTAAGGATAATATCCGTAGATTAAATTAAATAAATATAAAATTTTAGGCAAATCGGTCAGCGGGAATTGATGCGGCGAAAAATGGGTTAAATAAAAATTAAAATTTCATACATAACATTGAAGATCTACATACATAAATATTAAGTAATAATTAAAATAAAGTACATATTAATTTTTTAATTAATTTCGCATTTAGCGTTTCGTCAGACAATCTGGAACGTATATTGTTTCCTGCGTAGGCCGCTGTAGAAAATCACCTTTCGCACTCTACGCAGGTTGGTAAAATAGTCTGCAAATATTTGTATGTGGTATCTAAAATTTGCCCCCTTATACCTTCAGATACGAATATTTCGATTTCGTTATTTAGCTTTGAATTGAACTCATCCTCATCAGACTTCCTAATTTGTCTTATGGGGCTTCTGCATTGATCAATATCATTTTGCAATTTTTGCGCTATTGACACATTATCATCTTCTAATTCTTCGTCCGATGCAATATTTATTTCATTCCCTGCAGCCGAATCATTAGAATTTTCATTTTGATTTAAACGTAAGTTTCATTTTTTATCATATTTTATTTTGGTGATATCCACATTTTTGTCAAAGATGGACTTCATGTTTGGGTTTTGTAGGAAGTATAGAATTGTGGAATATACAGTAAGAAAACGGTATTATCAAATCCCAAAAATCCTGGGGATTTAAAATTAAAAAGTCCCGGGTTTCGGGATTTTAAAATACCGAAAATACCGGGAATTTCGGGAATTCAAGTTTGGCATCTCTAAGATTTTTGCGTTTTTACCATTTAAAAACGGGGGTTTATTTCCTTTAAAGAAACCGGATACTTATGACTGCAAATAAAATCAGTTTAGTAGTTGAAAATTGTAACAACTCTTTATTTATTCAAAATGTACAACAAATAAATAGTAAATCAGTGTTTTTATACACGTTTATAAATTTGCAGAAATATGTACACTTAAATTACACACTGTACAATAATTCTCTGGTAATACGGCACTATGCTATCCAGACGTACTTTTTCAGCAGTACGCGTACCTTTTTAGTCAATGTATTGTTGTATGTATAACAGGGATGGCAAATTAAATTTAAAAATTGTACCAACAAGCATGAAAAATTGTACTTTTTTTAAACTGATTGTATCAAATAAAATTTTCGCAAATCCTAAGAATATTTTTTTTTTTCATTTAAAATAACATAAAAATTATAAAATATTTTTTTCAAATATCGTACATAAGAGTGGTCAATTTGTATAGATTTTGGAAAGTACTATAGAAGAAAATAATTTCAATATTTGTATAAGTGCGTGGTCAAGAGCCAATTTTTTATTTAAATTTTAAATTTATGCCAAATTTTCTCTAATCGCATAGCTACTTTTGCAAAGGGAATTTATAGCCCGGATCTTGGTACCGCCAACAGAGTCAAAAACATAAAAAATTTCATTTTTGGGATTCTAAAAATTTGTTTATTCCCATATTTCGGCAAAAAGTCTTCTATCAATACACAATACATTATATATATATATATCTTATACATTAATATATAATATGTTTAACTTATCTTTTCCACTAGTCTCATTAATGGCTATGCGATTAGAGAAAATTTGGCATAAATTTAAAATTTAGATAAAAAATAGGTCTACATCGGAAGGCTCTTGACCACGCACTTATACAAATATTGAAATTATTTTCATCTATAGTACTTTCCAAAATCTTACCGTTGAGATAAATATAATCGCATTATTTATTTTGTTTTTATTTTCTGTATAACTAAAGATTAATGTAAGTACTTTTTCTCGAAAAAAAATATTGGGAAAAAAATACTTTTTCAAATTGTTTTAATTTAAGTGCACATAACTTTTGACTTGGTATCGATTTTGAAATAATTTTTTATTTATTTATTTTTATTTATCTGTATTTCCATACAACAAGACATATATCTTTTGATTATAGTGTAGAACTAGGGGAAGTTATAGTAATACAATTTAGTTTAACATAATAATTTATTAATTGTGAAAAATTTAAACATTTTAAAGATCAAAAATTAAAATAGTTAAAAGTCAATTTAAAAATAATGTTTATGCGCACAGTGTATATGGCCAGTTACTGTTCACTGGCCATTCTATGTTTATTTATTGTATTCTCATTTTTTGTAATTATAAAATATTTCAAGGAAACAAATAAAAATATCGATATTTAACAAAAGTGCAAGTTAATATAATATAATATCTAGTTTAAAGTATGAAGTTACGTTATATCATTATTCAAATGTTTCGTTATTTCGTATTTAAGTGTTTACGTTGCTGTATAATACTAATAAATTAGTTGTTAATTAAAAAATATATATTTGACAAAAATCGGGAGAGATTTGGATCCGCTATTTGCAAAAATACAGACCAAGATTGGTAAAAAACATAAAATTTTAAATTTAAATGGTGAATATCTCGTAAACTATAAAAGATAAAATATAGTTATAGTAATATGTTTTGTAGCTCTCTTCTTGTAGATTCCATATATGTACAAATCTTTGGGATAGAGAACAAAAATTTGGCATCATTTTTAATACACCCGAGATACCCCATTTTGGGACCTTAAGACACCTTAGTGTTGAAAGTCCGAATTTAAAACTTAAGCTCAGTAACAACTCCTCTACAGTCGTGAGAAATTTTATTAAAATCGGATTATTGGTTTGGAACTTAAAAATTTATTTGCACCTTTTTATTTTTCATTTCCCCCACTGTGACCCAAAAGATCGGTTTTAGGTTCTCGCACAACCACAATATGAGATTTTGTAACCATCCTCTCGTGAAGTTTATTGTTAATCTTCTCCATTTGCAAAGATTCGTGTTTTTTGCCTTTCTTTCCTTTTGAAAAAGCCCAAACATAGTCCAGTTTCTTAAAAGGCTAAATAAAATGTTAGTATATTTAAACAAAAATATAAAATACGAAAGGAAATTTTTCGCGTTAAAAATGGGAAGCTCCATTTTGAATTTAGATCCATGGTTTCTTCGGCAAAATTTCTTAGAATTCATTGTAGATTACGATTTTGATAACCGCTTTGTCGAGAAAAAATTGACCCACTCTATTGTAGATACTAAAAAATATTTTAATATTTGAAACTAAGTTATCCAGCCCAATTATGAATAAAAAATTCCCCGGGAATTGAATATGAATTGGAAAAATGAGAAAAGGGAAAAAACTCCCGGGGAATTATTCATAATTGGGTCAATTATGTATTTTTTTTAAATATGTAGTAGGAACATTGCTTTAATTTAACTGATATGGATTTATTATAAGATTAATCTTTCTAGGTACATTATTAGAGAAAATTAAAAAAGGTTTCTCTTTTCGGTACTTTTATACCTTTATAGGGTTTTTACACTAGCGCACATCTAACATCTACCATCAATTTGCAAAGTTGTTAACATATTCCCATAAGAATTGCACAGCGCTGAGTGCCAACATCTTTCTACATCTTTAAAAAATGTTCCTATCTCATTTCGTTCCACCTAACATCTTTCGATTATTTTAGTGTCACCACTAATAAAATGGCATTTATATTTTGTTTTGACATTTTTGTTTGGACAGCTGATTTTGATACAAAAATAATCGATAAAAATTAGAGATGACAGTCATTCATGGTATTACCCTCTTGAACAACCGTCAAGAAAAACTGTGCTTTTAAAATGTACCAAATTGTTTACCCAGATTTAGTTAACTGTCGTATGTCTGGAGGACTCAACGTTTAAAATTCTATCGAAATTGTTTTATCGCCTAAGAAAAGGTTTCAATTCAAATTATGGGCCTTTTGATGTTTCTCTGTTGCTTTTTAGAACTCAAGACATTTGCAGTGCTGCCAACTTTTGTATTTTAGAACGTACTGCGCATTAGATGAAGCGCAGTTGTGCATTTCCGAAAAGGCCCTATTTTGAGGTTTTCTTCCCCTTTTTTTACTGTTGTAATCAAATAAATTTCAGTATCGTAGCTCATAATAAAATATTCATATGCCTATGGCAATTTATGAAAAATCATATTTTATTGAAAAAGTAGCAAATATTAATGATTTTTACTCCTTAGGTAAAATTTCAAATTTATATTTGATACATTTTGATATGCAAATAACACGATTTAAAATTTATTTCTGTGTTTATTGACTTAAAAGTTTCATAGGCTGCCCAAAAAAATTACCAGAACACAGTTTTCAACCGTTCTCTCCCCTAAATGGTTCGAATGTCTGCTCTGTATTTTAAATGTTTTTTTGTATCTGTATTGGTTTTTAAGAAATGTTATGACTATAACTTCAGACGTTTCGGCTGTACGACAATGAACTCTTTTATCACATATTAATAATTTCGGGTTGACTGTGAACGATATTTTTTGTCAGCTCCATTAAGTATCGAAAAACTTTAGTCAAATTAAGCTTTTAGTTTTGTTATATTTTTATTTAATTATATTTGGCATTTCTAAGTAATCTTAAGATCCCAGTCAAAAATTTTACTTCTTTTCAAAGCATTTCACACTTATGCGTGTTTTGTTCTTTTTTAATCGCCGCTTATGTTTTCTCCCTTACAAATTTATCATTTTTCCGTACATTGCTGATTCTAAGGCGCCTCTGGATATCCTTTCCAAAAAATGTTTTTTTAGGCTATTCCAAAAATGTCTAACATTAAAAATAATAATCAACTGAAGTAATTCCTTTTCTATTTCAACAACAATGTTTGTAATACAACATTGCATTTCATTAATGAAACTTTTTACTAAATAAATATTTAATACATACAAAAATAAAATGTTGAAATTAATTTTTTAAGCTAAAAATAATTTTAAAATTGTACCAAATTATCATCAGATATGTACCATGGTACGTTTCATCTTCGAATTGCACCAAAAAAAGTACAATTGTACCAACTTTGTCATCCCTGATGTATAACCCCTAAAGAAGTGCGCTAAAATACTTTTTTGGCTTTTGTATTTTAATTTGTACTTTTTTTTTCTCTGTTAAGCCTCTTTAGTAAATTTTTTTTTCAGTGTAGAAAGAATCACATAGTTACTGTTTTTAATCTTAACTCGAACATACCATTTCACGAATTTTCAGATATCATTAAATTATTTTCCATCAAAAACATTGACAGGGCTTAACTGTTTGATGAATTCGTTAATTTAAAAACTTCAACAGGAAAAACTGTTGAAGAAAAATTAAAGGATGCACTACTTAAAGTGCATCATTTTCAAATTTTGAAATAATTTGTGTTGCAACACTGACTGTTGGCTTATCATCAGCTGTTAAGTGTCATCACCAGGGAAACCGGAAATATGCTCTAAAAAAAGCGTTTTAGGCGCTTTAAATATGCAGTAAAAACTTTAAAATATGCTCTTAAAATTTAAAAAATATGCTCTTAAAAAAACAAACTTTTACATAATTTTTAACCCAAAAAAATTGACTTAAATTTTCAAATAAAAATCGTTGTCTATTGGATCTGAAAACATTTTTATACATAGAAAATGTACTTTCGACATCAACTGATGTTACAGGAGCAAATTTAAAAGACAATATTTCTTTAACACTTAGAACGGTTAAGTTTGAATTACAACTAAAATTTGATATTTAGATGGAGCTTTATTAAAATAGTGCTTATTTTATATTAAAACAAGTAAGAGAGCTATATTCGACTGTGCCGAATCTTATATACCCTTCACCTAATTATACTTCAAAATAAAAAATTTAAATATTTTTAGGTGAACAAACATTTTTTTCAGTTTTTTAATTTTTTGGAAAAAAAATTTTTTTTTTTTAGGTGAACATTTTTTTCAGTTTTTTCATTTTTTGGATAAAAAAATTTTTCGAATTGTTATTTTAAATTTAAAAAAAAAAAAAATTCTGTTTTTTAAATTTTTTTTTTTTGGTGAAAAGCCAACTATTTTTCAATTTTGAATTTTAAACAAAGGAAGTAAAAACCTGTAACACAACAGCGAAAAATAAGTAAGACCAAATTTGTTTTTGATAAACTCAAAATATGCTATTAACCAGTAAAATAGCTCTAAAAACGCAAAATATGACATATATATGCACTTAAAACAAATATATGCAAAAATATGTATTTAAGGGTAAAATATGCAAAAATATGCACTAACAAATCGATGCCAAAATTCTTAAATAGTATAATCCATGTGCTCATTAGACTCACCAGAAAAAACATGCATTTGCATATTTTGGTTTCCCTGGTCATCTATATATATAAAAGAGTAACGTTACTGACTGACTGACTGACTGACTGATTCATCATCGCACAGCCCAAACGGCTGAAGCTAGAATCACGAAATTTTAACTGTGGGTTCCTCCCTCCCCAAAACGATCCGATAAGAAGGGATTTTTGGAAATTCGAACGTTTAGGGGGTAAAAAAGGGTAAAAACGGGTAAATTCGGTAACCTTATATCTTCAAAACTAATAAAGATATAAAAAAACTTAAAATAGCATGTTACTCCATTTAAAAAATAAGCTGACAGGTGTTTCGTACTTTTTGGAAATTCGAAACTTTTAGGGGAAAAACGGGTAAAAACTGTATTTTGGTACTTTTTTTGCACCCTATGTATCTTTTAAACCAATAAACATAGAAACAAATTTTAAATCGTATTCTTTAATTAACAAAAAATAAAAAATATAAGTTTGGTACTTTTTGGAAATTCGAACCTTTAAGGGATAAAAATTGTGTTAATTTTTGGTACTTTTTCATAAAATATGTTTTTCTATAATTTGACATAGACATACGAATATTTTATTATGAGCTCCCACCACGTTACAGAAATTTATTTCAATGAAATTGTACCACCTCAATGGGGATAAAAAAGGTACCAAAAAGGGGATAAAATCGGGAAAATACATTATATTTGAAATTATTAAGCCAATTATGATAATTTTTTTTAACGTTGGTTCCTGGATTCATACAAAAATTAACTAACAGGGTGTTATTTGGAACTCGAGTACCAAGGTGTATATTGGGCCAAATCCGGGTAAACAGTTTGGTACTTTTTTTAAAACATATTTATTCTTGGGCACATTAACACAAATTTTAATATTTTGATACATGCCTGTAGCATAAACAATTTTGGCAAAATGGAATATTTTTAAATTTCAAACTTGAGGGGTGTTCAAGTAAGAAAAGGGAAATTGGTACTTTTCTCCTAATGGTACTTTTTTAAAATTTAAATTATTTCAGTTATCGACATTAAAGTTAGCTGATATGTATTTGAGTGAAGTTAGTGTTAGGAATAGGGGATAATATTTAGGTACCAAAATGTGTGAACTGTACTATAGGTACTTTTTTGTTCATCTATGGTACTTTTTGAAATTTCTATAATAATGGACTTAGAAACATGAAATTAAACATATATGGTCCTAAGTGAGTGAGAATTCTAGGGGGAGACTTATTGGTACTTTTTCTTTATTGGAAGGGTACTTTTTGTAATTTCTTCACCAATGAACCTAGAAACATGAAATAAAGCTTATATATAAACCGAGTGAGTGGGAAACCACAAGTGTGGGTTTTTTGGTACTTTTTCTAAATTCTAATGGTACTTTTTTGAATTTTCTATAACTATGGACTTAGAAACATGAAATTAAGCATATATGGTCCTAAGTAAGTGATAATTCTAGGGGGAGACTTTTTGGTACTTTTTCTTTATTCGATTGGTACTTTTTGTAATTTCTTCACCAATGAACCTAGAAACATGAAATAAAGCTTAAATGGAACCGAGTGAGTGGGAAACCACAAGTGTGGGCTTTTTGGTCCTTTTTCTATATTCTAATGGTACTTTTTTGAATTTTCTTTAACAATGGACTTAGAGACATGAAATTAAGCATATATGGTCCTAAGTGAGTGAGAATTCTAGGGGGAGACTTTTTGGTACTTTTTCTTTATTCGAATGGTACTTTTTGTAATTTCTTCACCAATGAACCTAGAATCATGAAATAAAGCTTATATGAACCCGAGTGTCTGGAAAACCACAAGTGTATACTTTTTAGTACTTTTTCTATATTCTAATGGTACTTTTTGAATTTTCTATAATATAATGGACCTAGAAATATGAAATTAAGCGTATTTGGTCCTAAGTGATTGAAAATTCAAGCGGATACCTCATGGTACCTTTTGTTTATTCTAATGGTACTTTTTTTTAATTTTCTATAGCAATGGACTTAAAAACATGAAATTAAGCATACATCCTAAGTGAGTTAGAATTCTAGGGGGAGACTTTTTGGTACTTTTTCTTTATTCGAATGGTACTTTTTGTATTTTCTTCACCAATGAACCTTGAAATATGAAATAAAGGTTATATGGACCAGAGTGAGTGGGAATCCGCAAGTGGCTGCTTTTTGGTACTTTTTCTATATTCTAATGGTACTTTTTTGAATTTTCTATAACAATGGACTTAGAAACACGAAATTAAGTGAGTGAGAAGTCTAGGGGGAGACTTTTTGGTACTTATTCTTTATTCAAATGGTACTTTTTGTAATTTCTTCACCAATGAACCTAGAAACATTAAATAAAGATTATACGGACCCGAGTGGGTGAGTAACTACAAGTGGGTGCTTTTTGGTACTTTTTCTATATTCTAATGTTACTTTTTGAATTTTCTATAACATAATGGACCTAGAAATATGAAATTGAGCGTATATGGTACTAAGTGATTGAAAATTCAAGCGGATACCTCATGGTACCTTTTGTTTATTCTAATGTTACTTTTTTTAATTTTCTATAGCAATGGACTTAAAACATGAAATTAAGCATACTGCATGGTCCTAAGTTAGTTAGAATTCTAGGGGAGACTTTTTGGTACTTTTTCTTTATTCGAATGATACTTTTTGTAATTTCTTCACCAATGAACCTAAAAACATGAAATTAAGCTTATATGGACCGGAGTGAGTGGGAAACCACAAGTGGGGGATTTTTGGTACTTTTTATATATAATAATGGTACTTTTTTGAATTTCCTATAATAATGGACCTAGAGTTTCCAAATAATCGAAGAATTTCAAAACCGCGGTTTCGGTTTTAAAAAATTAAAAACCGATCGGTTTCGGTTTTGTGATAATTTATTAAATCTTAAGTATTATAGAAACAAAATTAGTTGATAATATAGGAAATGATATACAAATCTAAAATTCAAACTTGACGGGTTATGGTTTAGTGAATGCGAATTTAAAAGTGATAATCAATGGTACTATTTCCTTATTGCAATGGTACTTTTTGAATATTTTATAATAATAAACATAAAAATTTTAAATTAGGAACACATTTTGCATTTTCTATAATAATGGACCCAGAAATATGAAATTAGACATTTACAATTAGATTCACAAACGGAGACTTAATAGTACTATTTCTTTCTTCTAATTGGGGTGGCGAAGCGCACCGGGTCTGCTAGTCACTAATATACTTGTAAAAGGAAAACTAAAAGAAGCAATTGAAATAAAAGTTTAAGTTTTTGTATGATATCAATTACATTGTTTTATTATAATTAGCCACAGGTTATTACATTGGCGATGAGTGGTAAATTGTGGAGATTTGATATTAGCATTAAATTGCGTGAAATTGAATTGTTTTTTCTTTAGATTGTTTGAATACCAGACAGCATTCAATTGCGTTTAAGTTTTTTTAGATTTGTTGAACAACACAAATTGCATTAAATTGCAGCTGACATTTGTAAATGTGAATGGGCATTAAATTGCGTGTAATTGGATTGCCTGTACCGCAATTCTGTAATTTTTTATACTTTCCTACCGATGTCGGTAAGTAACGACACATATCGTTTGCTTTAACGAATTTAATATTCACTATTTGAAGTTAACGATTTCTCTCGGTAATACATTTTAACGACGAATATAGTTAAAAATATAAATGTCAATATTTTTAACACTTTTTCGTGTTTGCATATAAATTCGTAGTCGTGTGAATAAATAATCGCATTTATATATAAAAATTAAACACCAGCTCCCCCAAATATGTTCGCGAAACCTACTGAAAACAGTAGAACAAGAGTATTTTTTTTAAAAAATAAAAATTAAACCAGTGTAATCCATATGTCTATGTCACCACAAGTTATTATTGATTCAGAATTTAGATATGTATGTGTTGTTATAAGGACAGTCGACAAATTCCGATGAATTTCCTTCTTAGAATACGGTCTTAAAAATAATTTTTAACCAGCCCAATTATGAATAAAAAATTTAGTGGGAGTTTGTTCCCCGGGAGTTTTTTCCTATTGAATTTGAATAGGAAAAAAGAGAAAAGGGGAAAAACTCCCGGGGAATTTTTATTAATAATTGGTCTGAACATTTATATTAGTTTATACTCGTATCACATCGCCAAATATGGTTTAAATTGCTCACTAGGAAATTTTAAAGTTTTAATATGGACATTATGCCCTATATAAAAGTTGCTCTTAAAATTCGAGTACTTTTTTCTAAAAGCAAAATAATCTATTTCCAAATTTATCTTAAAAAGCATGTTAATTTGTATATTTAAATCTCAAATCAGTCCGTATCTAACAAACACAAAAAGGTTGACCAATCGTACTTTCAAAGAACAGCTTATTTCGTATATTTATGTTACAAAACTAACTCCTAAACAATTATCGTTATGGCTTCACTAGAACATTTTATTTGTCGTTAACCTACCGACACATGTCGTTATTTTTATTATTTAGATATTGTTAACTAACGAATTTTGATTACTTAATGACAAAATTTTGTCGTTAATAAGTTACAGAATTGCGGTACTGAGGAAGATTGAATATTTATATGTTACCGATTAAATTCGGCATATTAAACTGACACCTGTGGTGTAGTTTAGTTTGATTAATTTTTATGGATATTGTTACAGTGCCTTCGAATGGTAAAATGGCGGAAGTTATAAAACCTTTTCTTTGTGATGCCATAGAGAAGTCGCTTCTTCGACACGAATGGGAAAAATGGCTAGATCATTAAGACTTTATTTGGCAGCGGAAGAAATCGTTGATGATGTCAAGAAGAATAAACTTTTACACTTAGGTGACCCCCAGTTGCAGGAAGTAATATTCAATATTCCTGGGGCATTGGTAGAAAGTGACGGAAAGGACGGTATTAAAATGTATGATGTTCTAGTGGAGAAACTAAGTGAATATTTCTCTCCAAAAAGAAACACAACATTTGAGCGGCATTTATTCCGGAATATAACTCCTGTTGAGGGCGAGAATTTTAATAAGTTTTTGCTTCGGCTACGTCAACAAGTAACAAAATGTTCATTTGGCAACACTAGGGAAGAAATTGAAGAAATTTCCATAAAAGACAAGATAATAGATTCTTGGGCCCCTCTCGATTTGAAAAAGAGATTGTTAGAGAAGGAGCAGAATCTCTTTGAAATTATTGACGCATGCCAAGTGTACGAGCATGCTGTTCTACACTGATAAAGAGGAATTAAAAAAATCAATGTTCAATCACAACCGTCAACCGAATGCAGACGATGCGAAAGAAAGGGGCATTTGTCCAATTCTTTTGAATGTCCTGCCAGAAATGCAATAAGTGTTCTTTACAGGGACATTTTGCAATAAGATGCAGAACTAAGAAAAGGAAGTTTGATATTGACAACAGTGTGCCGTACAAAAAAAGGCGGCCTATAGCAAATGTACATTGTATTGTAGAAGAGGATAATTCCAATTCAGAAATTCAATGATTTTTGCTGTTTTAAAATTTGGAAAGATGAACATAAAGAGGAAAACATATGCTGCACTATTGGTGGTAAAGATATTCCAATGATAATTGATTCCGGGTGCCGTTTTAACCTCATAAGCGAAAACGATTGGAATTTATTACAAGTATCAGAAGCGGTAATGTGGAATATACGCTTACATTCGCAGAACAAAATTAAGGCGTATGCTGCCATGGATCCATTGGAAATTATGGTGGTTTTTTGATGCTCCGATATGCATTAGTAACAGAAAAGAAATAATATCTTCATTTTATGTTAAGAATGCCAACCAATCTCTCTTGGGAAGGGAATCAGCTCATCGCCTAAATGTGCTCAAATTGGGATTAGATGTTAATCAAATTCAGGAAAATGAAAAACAACCCTTTCCGAAAATCCAATGAGTTAAGGTATCATTATCTATAGACCCTTCCATAAATCCGGTCCAGCAACCAGTACGCCGTTTTCCTGTTGCGCTTGAGGAGAAGGTGTCTAATAAAATAGATGAGGCATTACGCCTTGATATTATAGAACCTGTTTCGGTCCGAGTAAATGGATTTCTCCTATAGTTATTGCTTTTAAAGGAAATGACGACATTCGTATTTTTGTTGATATGAGATGGGCAAATCGCTCCATTCTTCGTGAAAATTACCCTTTGCCTACTTTTGAGTCATTCATGAGTAGATTGAAAACAGCAAAAATCTTTACTAGACTGGACCTTAATCCGCATACCATCAGATAGAGTTGGATGAATCAAGTCGTGAAATCACAACCTTTGTGACACACAAAGGATTTAGATACAAACGATTGATGTTTGGGATGAACTCAGCTCCCGAAATTTTTCAGAAAATTATGAAAGGGATGCTATCGACATGCCGAAACGCTCTAAATTATATATATTATAGTGTTTGGAAGTTGCGATGAAGATCATGACGAGACATTAAAGACTGTCATGGATATTTTAAGGAAGAACAATGTTACCTTAAATCATGAAAAATGTGTACGGAAGACTAAAAAACTTAGGTTCCTAGGACACGTGCTTTCGGCAGATGGGTTTACTGCGGATCCGGAGAAAGTAAAAATCATACAGCAGTTTCGAGCTCCAAAATCAAAAGATGAGGTACGCAGTTTTTTAGGCTTAATAACATAGGAAAGTTTTTGCCTGATTTAGCAGATATGACTAATCCACTGCGGACTAAGGATGCAAAATTTGTATGGGGTCAGATACAAAACGATGCCTTTAACAAATTGAAGATGATGTTACCCGAAATACCAAATCTTTCATATTTTGACCCAAAATTATGGACTAGAGTCATAGCTGACGCAAGCCCTGTAGCATTAGGTATAGTTTTGCTACAATTCGATAACGAAGGGGAGCCTAGAATCATCTCCTTTGCAAGTAAAAGTTTATCTGCCTTTGAGAGAAGATATTCTCAAACTGAGAAGGAAAGTTCGGTCAGTAGAAATGTTTTACTACTATCTTGCTGGGTTAGATTTTGAGCTCGTAACTGACCACAAACCTTCGGAAGCCATTTTTAAACCGAATTCGAGACCTCTGGCTAGAATTGAAAGATGGTTACTTAGACTACAGGCTTTCAAGTTTAAGGTAATATATTGTAGTGGAATAGATAATATAGCAGACTCAATATCTAGACTCTGCAAAATTTCTGATGAAGAATCTTTTGATGGTACATGCGAGGAATCTATTTTTCACGTACTACAAAACACAGTTCCTAACACTTTAACTATATCTCTAATAAGTAAGGAAAGCAACAAAGACGTGGATATTCAACAGGTGATTTCCTGCATGGAAAATTATTGTTGGGATTCGAATTTATCAAATCCATATTATGTTTTTCGTCATGAATTATCAGCCATTGGATCAATTTTACTACGCGGAAATCGAATTATAATACCAACATTTTTAAGAT
Source organism: Calliphora vicina (assembly GCF_958450345.1). NCBI lineage: Eukaryota > Metazoa > Arthropoda > Insecta > Diptera > Calliphoridae > Calliphora > Calliphora vicina. Next base: position 79,544,082 of record NC_088782.1, on the reverse strand, counting down.
CAAAGGTATTGGATTTGGCACACCAGGGACAACCTGGTGAGTCGGCAATGAAACGTCGTCTTCGATCTAAGGTCTGGTGGCCATTAATTGATAGGGACGCTGAGAACTTTGTAATATCGTGTCGTGATTGCCTCTTAGTTTCACAACCGTTGAAACCAACTCTAATGCAAAGACACCCATTTCCGAATGGGCCTTGGCAAATAGTGGCAACTGATCTTCTAGGACCACTGCCTAATGGGGTGTATATTTTAGTACTCATTGATTACTATTCCAGATACCAAGAAGTCGTTTTCTTGAAACGTATTTCTTCTGATGCTATAATTAAGGCCATGAGGGAAATTTTATCTAGGCTTGGGTTACCCAGGACGATAAGAACTGATAATGGCAGACAATATGTCAGCGATGAATGTAAATGCTTTTGTGCTGAAAATAGCATATCAATAATCAGAACGCCACCCTATTGGCCTCAGGCGAAGTAGAAAATATGAACAAATCCCTGGGAAAACGATTGAAAATTGCTGCAGCGAATAAATTAGATTACAAGGAAGAAATTCAAAAATTTATACTTATGTACAATGTGACCCCACATAACACAACAGGTTCAGCATCGAGTGAGCTAATGTTTAACAGACGTATTCGTGATAAGATTCCTAGCATTGAGGATATATCAGAAGAGGTAATTGATTCGTCAGCTAGAGATAATGATTAAATAAACAAACAAAAAGGAAAAGAAAGAGCTGACACGAAGAGAGGAGCGAAAGAATCTAATATTCAGATAGGTGACAAGATTTTATTGAAAAATTTAATTTTCCCCAAAAAACTCACTCCGAATTTTGATAAAACTTTTTATGAAGTTGTTGAGAGAAATGGAACTAAAGTTAAATCGTGGGAGGAGGACGAACATATAAAAGAAATATAAGTATGGTGAAAATAATTCCAGAGGGCATGACATGCTCGGAACCATTACCAGCCGCCACAAATCTGCTATTGCCTAATAATGACTTATTTTCATCTTGATCCACCGGAAACGTTACCCAGACCGCGGGACTGCAGTGACGCTGATGCCTATGTCCGTCGTTTTCAGGCCAAGGACCGTTGAAGCTAAAACTGAAAAAGTTGGAGGGGATGTGGCAACACTGACTGTTGGCTTATCATCAGCTGTTCAGTATCATCACTAATATGACATCAAGTACATTGTTTTATTATAATTAGCCACAGGTTATTACAATTTGTATGTTTATTTTTTCTATAGCACATTCAAATGCGGCAACTGAGAGAATATTCAGTTTAATGATTACCTTTTCGAGAAAAGAAAGAAATAAGCATTTAATTGAAAATTTAGGGAGTGAACTGACTATTAAAACCAATTTTCAATTTACATGCTTCGATTTTTTTTAATATTTTAAAAACTGAAAATGGCAAAAATGGAATTGTTAACATCATTTAAAAGAATGATAAATACATATTTGTAAAAGTTTTGAATTATTAAAAAAAATATAATTATTTAATAACACTGTCCAACAAATTTAGACTTCATGATTGGAACAGAATAGCGCAAGTCTCTTGCCCAACAACAAAACAGCATGTACAATTTTCCTTTCCTTAACCCGACATTACCTCTGGCATCTACAATCACAAGAGACTTGCGCAACTAAATTGCCTAGTGTGAAAGGGGTCTTTTGACCGTTAAGAACAATCTAAGCTACTCAGATGCAGATGACAGTGTGTATAAATCAAGGTTGCCAACTCTTCAGCTCAGAAAATGTCTAGATTTTGAATTAAAAATGGCTAAAACCCAAAAATAACTGAATACAAATTCAAAAATATTTCTTGCCCCTCATTGCCACGTAATCTGGTTATGTGTTAACTAATAGTTATACTGACAGTTTTCCAAAAAAATTTTTACCGACTTCGTGTTAATGGGGTTTAGCAGATTTAAAGATTGTAATATCAATATTTTTTTCAATAATCCTTTTTGATAAATTAAACAAATTTCTGGACACTTACAATCAAAATCGGATCAATTGAAGAACTGCAAAATTGATTTTTGAATATGCCTGATGTGTTTGCTTTGGAAACAATTTTGAAAACTGTTTTCATAAAACCAATAATATTCTCATCAAATCATCAACAGACGAATTTGTTTAAAAAGACTTTTTCTTTGTCATTTGATAAAAAATACTGTTTTATTTTTAAAAAATTACAAAAATGTTCAAGAAAAGTATAAAATAAAAAGGCTAGGACAAAATAAAATGGCTAGATCTTCCGGCTAGAATAAATCTAGCCATTTTTTATGGCTAAATGAAATTAAAATCGCTAGTGATTGCGGTTGCAGTAGTGATGAGTCTAATTTGAAGCATCGTTAAGTACAGATATCAACTGATTTACCAGTGTATACTTGTATACTATAAAGTGTGTGTATTTCTGAGAATTTATAAACGCGTATAAAAACACTGAGTGACTATTTAAACTGCTGTTGTTATACACTTTAAACAAACAAATTTTAAACTATTAAACTGTTTTTATTTGCAAACAAAAGTATCCGGTTTATTTAAAGAAAATAAACCACGTATTTAAAAGGTAAAAACGTAAAAATACTTTATATATAAATTTAACAAAATTTGGAAAATATTAAATATTTACAGTAGATTAAATTAAACTATTAAAATTATTCAAAATCTAAAAAAATTCAAAAAACATTCCAATGGTATAATAATTTTATATGCTTAGAAAAATCTAAAAAAGAAACTGAGAAATTTGATATTATTTATCATGCGTTACTTTCGATTTCTTCAACATCTACAATCAGCGTGAGAGTTTTTTCCAAATCAATTAAAACTAAAGAACAAAAATTATTTAAAAGGAAAACATTAAATTATATTCTTGTTTTAAAAGATTATTACAAAATATCTCACTAAAATCCTAAAAAAAATCGCATCTGTTTATAGAAGGCATCTCAAATACCAAATTTTTTCAATAATTTATTTTTTGTTGAATTGTTAAGTTTTGTTTGTGTTTTATGTTTTTATTCGGTTAATCGAATAGTTTAAAATTAACCGATTAAATCTAAACCCCGATTAATTAGTTGATCGATTGAACCAGAATCCCGATTAAGTGAATACCCTAGTTCTTACACTATTACACATAATTTTATGATTATGTTAACACTTTTAGAAAACTTTTATTTCCAATACACTTTTATATTGCACAAATGAAAAAAAAAATATTTTGTTATTCATTTTTGGATAACTAATATTATTTGAGGTAGAATTTATATTATTTTTGATATTGAAAATCAAATAAAGCTCAAACTAATTAAGGCCTTATTCATAAACAATTTTTAAATTTAAACAATGTTTTAAAATCAAATTTTGTATGGAAATTTTGCTTTAAAACATTGTTTTTGAGAATATGGGTGTTAATAAATTTAGAGTTAGGTACAGTTATCAAAGATACATTCTGTAATGTACATTCATTGTACATACTTACATCTAAATACATCGTATACTAAGGAATATACTTTTCTCATATCGTGTTCGTTCGTAAAAATGGGATTTTCTGAAGGTTTTTTTAGAAGTTGAGCCGCTTTGCATATATTATCCAAAGTCCAACAAACATTTACTTTCTTATTGCTTTTTATAAAAATTCGACCACATTTTTTTAATTCACTAGTCATACAATTTGATGGACTGGTTGCTGGTGAAAATTTTTGGATATGCGTGGAATCAAAAATAGGTTTCTCCTTTTGACGTATTACATCTTCATAATTCCTAAAAAAAATATTAAACGAATTTAAATTTGGTTTACAAAATATGTATGTAAGTATTAAACAAATTTTAAACAACATTTTAATTATAAATTTAAGTTGAAATATTGTTACGAAATTATACTTGAATTCAAAAACGGTTGATTTAAAGTTGCAAACAGCAGTGCCTTTCAAACTGTAACATATCTGTAGGTATTATTAACATTGAATAAAAGCTTTGAGTTGATCATTGATCGTAATGTTTGCTGCGACTCGTATATTTTTTTTTTTAACTTTTTATTTATTTATTGAATCTGCCTATATCATTAGGCCTGACAATAAGTGATTAAATCTTATAACTAAAATTAAAACGAATTGCTCTCTAAAGAGAGCATTGCTTGATGCATGGACCTCATCTTAGCGGGGTGGTAGATCTCCTCTACAAAGCCTTGATCTGGTTTGGCTCTGTGCGAGAAGCCGAGCAAGCGGATTTGGGTGGGATTCCTGTTTCAGTATATATTTATCGCGGACTTTCTTGAACTCATCCTTCACTAGTGGCACTTCCAAGTCCCTGTGGATGTTTTCATTTCTTATGTACCATGGTGCACCCGTCATGGTCCAAAGAATTTTCGACTGAGCCCTCTGTATAAGCTCAATACTGGAATTACTGGCCACAATTGGATTCCATATGTCCAAATTGGTTTTAAAATGATTTTATACAGGGTGACTTTATAGTCCAGGCTTAACTTTGATTGGTCACTTATTAACCAGTGAAGGCTAGATGCTTTTAACTTCATGTGAAGTCTCTTGGTTTCTATATGACGGCGCCAAGTAAGTCTTCTATCTAAGTGAATACCAAGGTATGTAACATAATCGGACTGATGTATATTAACATTGTTAAGTGTGACAGGTGGACAGCATCCCCTCCTCAGTGTGAACGTAACATGTTTGCTTTTTAACTCATTTACACGTATTCTCCATTTGTTTAACCATGTTTCCACACATCTTAAGTAGCCATCTAGTATACTAGATGCTATATATGGGTTTTCATGCGAGCTAATAATTGCGGTGTCATCAGCAAATGTAGAAATAGTCAATTCATCGCTCATAGGCAAATCAGAGGTGTAAATCAAATAGAGCGCAGGCCGAAGAACACTTCCTTGTGGTACTCCTGCTCCAATCCTATATTCTCTTGTCACGTAATCGTTGTACTTAACTGTAAACATACGGTCCGATAGATAAGATTCCAATAGTTTTTGAGTAGATGGTGACAGCAAACATTTTATTTTATATACCAGGCCTTTGTGCCATACTTTGTCGAAGGTTTGAGCGACATCCAAAAATATTGCTGAACAATATTTCTTTAATTCAAAGGATTTTCTTATCTCTCCGGTTATACGATTAACTTGTTCGATTGTTCCGTGGCGTTCCCGGAAACCAAATTGATGAACTGGGATTTATTTTTCTCATTTAAAAATGGTATGATTTTCTTTTGGAACACTTTTTCGAACAGTTTCGATAAGCAAGGAAGCAAGCTTATTGGTCTGGTACGGTCAAGTGTTTACCTAGCTTTGGTATCATTATTATCTGAGAAGTTTATCAATTTTGTTGCCATTATCTTTTCTAAAAGCAGCAGACAGCCTCTGCTTTGCAGCAGGTGATCTATTTTGTTGCCATTCTCTTCTGACATTTCTGTAGATATTCAATTTCGATTAATATTTTTTGTTATGGCAAAGTCTATGAGATCAGGAATTTTTTTAGGATCATCAGGCCAGTATGTTGGTTGTCCAGGTGACACAAAATCCAGGCCATTTTTACGATCAACTAATGCTTTATAAAGCTGTCTGTCTCTGGGATTCATTATTCGCGAGCCCCAATAAGTATGTTTGGCATTATAGTCGCCACATGCCAGAAAGCGATCTCCTAGCGTGCTAAAGAATTCTTCAAACTTCTCCTTGGTCATTGAAAAGCGTGGTGGGCAATAGATCGCGCTTATATTTAAATCTCCATCAAAGCTTACCAGATGAATGGATGTTGCCTGCATATAGTCTTTTGAGAATTCATCTAGGGGATAATGTTTTAAACGATTTCTAATTAAAGTACCAGTACCACAAATGTGCCTTACCATCAGGATGATTTGTACAGTAGAATGTATAACCCGAAATATAAAAGTTATACCTATTGGTAAGATGAGTTTCCGAAACCAATAGCACGTCGATGTTTTTATTCTGCGTGAAGTGGGATACCTCTGATTTGTGTTTCAAATAACTCATTTTCTTGTTAAGAGAATTTGTATCATTTGGTTCTGCGCTCTTAAAAGCTCTTGTATTGTGTTTTGCATGGACATAAAGTTTGTCATATTTTGATTAAGAGAGGTAATATTCTGGGTAAGCGCGTGCATAAGTGCTTCCAACCCTCCCGTAGTTTGGGGAACACCAGGTTGCTGGCAACCCGTTCTCAAAAAATTGGCATAAGAACCTGCTACATTCTTAGGCTGATCAATTTGAGTGGATTGTGAATTTAATTGAGTTGAGGCTGCTTGTTTGTTCAATAGCGGAACTTCAGAATTGACTGGTTGATAGGTGTTTTCAAATTTGTAGGCTGGTACTTCAGATGTTTTCCCTCTTATTAGCTTTTGCCTCTCTCTTAATCTGTTCAATAACTTCTTATAAACTGGGCACCCGCGGTAGTTGGCTGAATGATCGCCACCACAGTTACCACATTTTCTTCTGAGACCATTCTTTAGGATATCACATTGTGATGAAGAATGAAGGTCTCCGCATGCAACACACACGTCTGCAAGGTACAATAATTTTTAGTATGTCCAAACTCTTGACAATAGCCACATTGAACAGGACGATTTATTTTAAGAGGCTCCTCAATTTCATTTCCCCTCAATTTATTTTTTTCTAGCTCCAACTCGACTCTAAACATTGGCTGAGGAATTTTATCTTTATTAGATATATTAACTACAGCTCATATTTCCCAATTCTTGCAGGGCCTCCTTGATATCATTAGTCTCAACACTGGACTCTATGCCTTTAATGACAACTGTCAACCCTTTACTACTTTTCAGTTGATAGGAATAATAATTATTTTTATTTTCATTTCGGTATTGAGAGATTTTTCTATAAAAATCCTCAGTGTATACGACTATTTTCGTCTCTTGCACACCGCCTTTTCTTATTGGAACAATATGGAAATTATTTTTTCCAATGAGTTCAACAAATGTTTTGACCAAATTATTCGAGCTGGACTCACGCAGATATATTGGTGGTGGCTTTAATGATTTTTTTTTCGTAAACACCATATTTTATACTCTTATTATTATTATCCTCGCTCAAGAGTGCGAAACGATTGCCTATCAAGGGATTATCAACTATTTTCTGTTTCTTGACAGACGTTCCATTATTTTGGGGACTTAAATTTCTTTTATTATTATTTACATATCTAAGTTGTCACAATTTTTAAACTACTAAACGGTTTTTATTTGCAATCATTTAAAGTAAATAAATCAACGTTTTGAAAAGGTTAAAACGTAACAATATGTTTCAGTACGCAGAAAAAAGTTTCAACTTAAATATCATGTTTTGATTTCATTGGTTTCAATTCATAACATTTATAAATAATTTCTTAAATAGTATGATTTTTTTCATATTTTAAGTTTTAAATATAATCATATTATTATCGTTGGGGACTTCAACTTGAACCAATTAGACATTGCTAAATCTGAAATCGTGCGTTCATTTTGTAGTAGAAGTAACTTATCTATTTGCCACAATTCTAGACCTACACACTATGATGTGAGATACATGTCGACGTCGTTGCTTGACTTTTTTTTAGTCAGTGATCGTTCGATTGTTAGTTTTTCAGGTCAGGTTCAATGCCCTGGTATTTCGCACCATGCACTTATTTTTGCCACTTTTAGAATGCATTTGGAATGTTTTAACATTGTTGTTGAGCATCGTGATTTTAAAGCAATTGATTTTGATGGGATATTGACATATTTATCCGGATTTAATTTCTCCTGCTTTTTACATTCTGCGGATGTGGATGTTAAATGTTCCATTCTTTCCTCTCTTCTTATGTCACTTTTTTCATTTGTACCAATTAAAACGAGGATTCATTCTACTGCTAAAGATTGGATGAAATCAAGAGATATTACCTTGGCCACTTCACTGCGGGACCTCGCTTTCAACACGTTTAAATCTGACCGAAATGTACATAATTGGAGGATTTATTGCAAACTTCGTAATAGAGCTAAGTCTGTTATTAGACGTGAGAAAAGGAAACACTATGCTAGGGTTTTTGGGGTCTGGACATCTGTGGTATGTGGAGAGTACTTAGGGGAGCTGGCTGTGTGTCTACTCCTGATGGCACAATATGTAACGAGGATGTTGGTGCAATTTTGACTACGTCTGTTTTTCCAACGGCTTGGAAGACTGCGAGAGTAGTACCCATTCCCAAATCCGGTACGGTAAGATGTTTAGATGACCTTAGACCTATATCCATTCTTCCAGCTTTGTCGAAAGTGATGGAGCATTTAATTAAAAATAAGATTATGTCTTTTGTCGAGAGAAAAATTTTTGATTCGCAATATGCGTTTCGTCGAGGTTATAGCACCACATCGTTGTTGCTGAACTTGACGGATGATATTAGAACCTGTGAGAATGATAGAAAATTTTCACTTCTTGTCCCCCTTGACTTAACTAAAGCTTTTAATTCTATTTGCTATTCTACTTTAATAGTTAAGTTGAAAGATAAGTTTGCATTCTCTAAATCGGTCTGTAAGTTAGTTATGTCTTTTTTGGGTGGAAGACAACAATTTGTAGAGTTAAGTGGAATTTGCTCTGAAAGTCTAATGCTTAGGTCTGGTGTCCCACAGGGATCAGTATTAGGTCCGTTGTTATTTGTGTTATATATTAATGATCTCCCTGATGTTTTGGACAGTAGTATGTGTAAGCCATTTTTCTTTGCTGATGACATTTTGCTATTATTTAGTACAGATCGAGAATTTGTAGATGTTTTGGAAAGTAATGTTAACTTCTGTCTTGGGAATGTTGCTAACTGGACTTCGGTTAATTCTCTTGCTATTAATCCCTCAAAGACAAAGGCTATGCTTTTAGGATCATCTGATCATTTTGTTTCTGATTTGAATATTCATATTTCTGATTATCGGATTGAGCTTGTAGCCAACATAAATGCTTAGGTGTAATTGTTGATAGTCATCTTAATTTTGAGTCCCACATTGGGTCCATATATCGGAAAGTTAATTATATTCTACGTAGGTTGTATTCGATGAATATTTACTTGCCGTTGTGGGTAAAGATTAGGGTGGCTAAGGCATTATTGATGCCTCAAATTTTATATGGATTGGAGGTTGTATCGGGCACTATTTGTGTTAACCTACGGAAACTTGGTCGTGTTGTGAATTCAATTACAAGATTTGTGAATAATGTTCGTAGACGTGATCATATCTCCGAGTTTGTTACGAAATTTCTGGGTTGCCCATTTATTGACTTTGTTAGGTATCGAAACATTTTTTTCTATTACAGGTTAATGAAGGATGGCATAATCCGACAGTTTTGTGATCGGTTTTGTTTTTCTCGTTCGACTAGGAATAAACAGATTCTGATCCCTAGAGTAAGATGTTCAACATTAGGCAGGTTGTTTGTCGTTAGGATTGCTCGTTGGTGGAACTGCATACCGTATGAATTGAGAATTTTCTCCCAGTCCAATAACGTCTTTCGCCTTAAACTCTTGAGACACTTCTCTGTTACTTATATATGACTTGTTTCTAGATAAGAATACTTTTGCGTTAAATTTTAAATTTTTTAAACTTTGGAGTTGTTCTAATGATAACCGGATACTAAAATTATATTTCATTCGTGTATTTTTGTCATTTCTTAAATTTTTTTTATTAAGGCTGGGGAGCCAAAAATTTATAATTTATAAAAACAAACAAATAAAAATAGTTTTAAGCTTAATGTATAATTATATTAACTATACTCAGGATTGTATTGCTATGTAATATGTTTTTTTGGCCTGGATGGCTTTTGTATTACAATATGGATTAATAAATAAAATAAAATCTAGAAGGCTTGTAAAATATAATTTCAATTTCATTTATGCATATTTTTATGTCGTTCAAAAATGTTTGAAATTTTCCTGAAAAAATTTTATATTTTTTATGATTTGATTCAAATTTTTAAAAAGGATGAGATATTTATTGATGTTTTTTATGTTTAATGATATTTTTAAGTATGTATCAGATATTTTTGATTCATCTTCAAATATTGGCCAATATATGGCTAGTATGAAAACAATTTTGAACTAATTCATTATATAATACAATTATAATGCAATTTATTATAAAATATTATTAAATATACATACATACGTAAAAAATACAAAAATTTCCGTCATGTACAATTTTATAATATTTATGAACATAGACAACAACTAGATAGGTAACTGAGAGCCAAAAACCTAAGTCTGTTGTCAAAAACCTAATGCATGAGTATGTATTGCATGTATTTTGTTTTTGTATCATTTATATTCATTTAATAAAACCAATTTATTAAATGAATATAATTTAAATTTTAAGGAAATGAAAGAATATACATTATACGACCGAAATACTCTCAAATTTTTTATTTATTTTTAAATTTGTTTTTTTGTGTTCTTTATCCAAAAACCAACCAACAACAATGCTTATTGAATTTTTTAAAAAATTAGACATTTATTATGCTCATTAAAAGAGCGTAACAAATGTGTTTAAATTTTTATACCCTTCACCTTCGTGAGAAGGGTATATATAAGTTTGTCATTCCGTTTGTAATTTCTACATTTTTCATTTCCGACCCTATAAAGTATATATATTCTGGATCCTTATAGATAGCGGAGTCGATTAAGCCATGTCCGTCTGTCTGTCTGTCTGTCTGTCTGTCTGTCTGTCTGTCTGTCTGTCTGTCTGTCTGTCTGTCTGTCTGTCTGTCTGTCTGTCTGTCTGTCTGTCTGTCTGTCTGTCTGTCTGTCTGTCTGTCTGTCTGTCTGTCTGTCTGTCTGTCTGTCTGTCTGTCTGTCTGTCTGTCTGTCTGTCTGTCTGTCTGTCTGTCTGTCTGTCTGTCTGTCTGTCCGTCTGTCTGTCTGTCTGTCTGTCTGTTGAAATCAGTTTTCTGAAGACCCCAGATATCTTCGGGATCCAAATCTTCAATAATTCTGTCAGACATGCTTTCGAGAATTTTGCTATTTAAAATCAGCAAAATCGGTCCACAAATGGCTGAGATATGAGGAAAAAACCAAGACAACCTCGATTTTTGACCTATTTTTTTACCTATATCTGGATTACTAAGACATTAATTTAGACAATATGGATATCTAATGATAGATATTTCAAAGACATTTGCAACGATGTATATAAATCCATAGTAAATTGGACCTACAATGGGTCAAAATCGGGGAAAAAATTTTGAACCCGAATTTTTAAAAAAAAAAAAAAAATTGAAAAAACAAAAAAAAAATTTTTAAAATTTAAAAAAAAAAAATTTTTTAAATTTAAAAAAAAAAAAAAAATTGAAAATTTAAAAAAAAAAATTTTTAAATTTAAAATAAATTTTTAAATTTAAAAAAAAAAAATTAAAATAACAATCGAAAAATTTTTTTTTCCAAAAAATTCAAAAAACAACTGGAAAAAAAATTAAATTTTGTTTTCCTAAAAATATTTAAAATTTTGAAGTATAATTTGGTGAAGGGTATATAAGATTCGGCACAGCCGAATATAGCACTCTTACTTGTTTAAACAATTGTTGTATGGGATGAACATCACTGGTTTATGAACATGTTCTTATTCTGAATGAAAAAAGTTTGGGAAAAGAAAGTCATGTTCGATTAATAATAATTATTACAAAATTCATTCCAAACATGAGATTCACTTAGAAGAATTTGGAATTAAATATCACAAACGCAATAAACGTAACGTTTGGTGATGAAATTCCGACTGAAAGGCAATTATTCATTATACATGGATGGATGGATATTCTAACGAATCAGAATCGAAAAGTAGATTTGTTAAAAAATCTTCCGTAAGAAATACAAATTTATATTAAATGATTCGATAATTACTTCACGATGCTAAAATTTAAATCCACAACTCTCTTCTAGTAGGTCAACTTAATGCAAATTGAAATTTTAAGTATTTAACATTACAACTTGTAAGGATATAAATATCTTGAGAAAATAAGGACAATAAAGTCTAATGTTCCCTCTCGAAACTAGATTTGACTTTGTCGGACCCCTTAAATATTTTAATTAAATAGTAGACATTATTGAATTTCCACCGATTAACTACGAGTGTGACAAATCCTGTAAAATGCCACTATTATTTTGTTACGTTTTAACCTTTTTAAAACGTTGGTTTATTTCATTTAAATAAACCGGATTTAGTTTTGATTGCATATAAAAGTCGTTTAGTAGTTTAAAAATTGTAACAACTCTTTATTTATTTAAAAATGTACAACAACAACAATTTAATACAAACACACGTTTATCAGATATCTCAATATTATGATTCCGTAATATTAGGCTGATATATTTATTATTTGTTTGGACAGACACGATCGAAGTTCATATGTATATGTTCGCTTGTTTAAAATGGCATGCAAATTTACTGTATATTCAATCTTTTGGTACAATTACAGTAAACTTATCATTTGACTTTGTTGTATATTTTCGTAAATGACAATTGCCATAGATGAGATTTACATTAAAAAAAAGTTGGAAAAAGTGCCATATAAAAAATTTCGTAGAACAAAATATAAACATCAAAATTTCAATGTTCATCAACTTCAGTGGACTGCATCTTTTTAGCGCTGTTTAACGAAAGATGTCAAATTACAGATGATCAACGTCAAAGCTGGGTAATACTTTTTATTTATTTATTTGTTTAAAGGGACAAATCGGACAATAAAAGTCTTAATCTGTCCTCTTTAGTATTATTTTTTATTATTTAAAAAAACGCCGCTTTATAATTTGGTCAACTTTACCAGTGGACAGTTCATAAGCGAATGAATTTTATTTCAAAAAGTATTTATAGCTAAGCTTCAAAATAAATCAATAAAATAATACAGGATTAACGGTATTTTAAGAAGTAAATGAGAGTTGAGTGATAACATGAGTTATTACGAAAGTAAAAGAATGAGACAAAGAAAAACAAAATATCATTGAGCATCAATTGTATATATGTAAACAATAATAATCAGGTATGCTATCCGAGGAAGCGAGGAATAAAGACTATAGATTACATCATTCGAGAAGATTTTTTTTTTTTCAATTTTATTTTTTATTTATTGTATCTTCATTCATGAACTAACAACAAGTACTTCAAATCTTATATCTAATAATTATAATTTAATTAGTCCAGCCAGTGCCGGACGAAAAATTGTTTATTCATTTAGCTTTTATTAAATTGACATTATTCCTTCTATTATTTGAATTAGGTCTGCTGTGTCCCTCCTTCTTATTTAATATGTTGCGGGCCAGTGGGTTTGGGTGAATTTCAAGTTTTTTTAAATATTTTTCTACATTTTTCGTGATCTCAGTTTTTACAAGGGGCACGTTTAGATCTTTGTGTATATTCGCGTTTTTGATATACCAGGGGGCAACTGTGATCATTCTTAGAAACTTGTTTTGGCGTCTTTGGATCTTTTCAACATTTGACGCTGAGGCCGTGCCCCATAGCTGTATGCCATAACACCATATCGGTTTTATGATCATGTTGTAAAGTAGAAGTTTACAATCTAAACTAAACGTAGAGTTTCTACCAATAAGCCAGTTAATTTGAATTGATTTCAATTTCATTTGAATCAACTTTGCATCTATATGACTTTTCCATGTAAGGCGACGATCGAGATGTATTTCACTTCCGATTGTTGAATTATTGTTTGGTTATTGATATGAATAGGGGGCATGATTCTCTACGCAATGTAAATGTTATGTGTGTACATTTTTGCTCGTTGACTTTAATTTTCCATTGTTTTAACCATTTTTCTAATTCAAATATGTGGTTTTGTAAGTAACAAGACGCTTCTTGAGGGTTTTCATGAATGCTTAGAATAGCAGTATCATCAGCAAATGTTGATGTATGAGTGCGATTGTTAGTTGGCATATCAGACGAATATATCAAATATAAAAAAGGTCCCAGGATACTGCCTTGGGGGACTCCAGCTTCAATGGGTTGGGGACTACTTAAAAAGTCTCCTTCTTTAACCTTAAATGTTCGACCAGTTAAATAGCTTTCCAATAGCTTATGTGTGTTTGCGGGTAAATTTTGACTCAGTTTGTATATTAAACCATCATGCCATACTTTATCAAACGCTTGAGAAATGTCAATAAAGAGAGCGGAACAATATTTCTTTTCCTCAAACGCTTTTCTTACAATATTTACAAGTCTATGGGTTTGTTCGATAGTACTGTGTTTTCTTCTAAATCCAAATTGATGATTCGGAATTGTTTTCAGCTAACATCGGGTACTTGTTCATAAGTATCTTCTCAAATAGCTTTGATATATTAGACAATAGGCTGATGGGTCTGTATGATTCCACCTTTGTGTGATCTTTTCCCGGCTTGGGTATCATGGTAACCAGTGAAACCTTCCATTCTGGAGGATAATATTCAAGTCGTAATATAGCATTAAAAATAAAAAGAATTATTTTTATTGCTATCCGGGGTAGCTCCATAAGCATCTTGTTGCTGATCTTGTCCATACCAGGCGCTTTCTTGGGATTTAAATCAACAATAGCATTTTCGATCTCTCGAATGCTCCAAAATGGGGTGCAACAGGTGGCAACTCAATTGCTTCGTTTGATGTGTTTTTTTAAATGATTAACAAACAGACTCCCTTTTTCAGTATCATTTCTTGCCCAACCGCCACTGGAATTTCGCAAGGGGGACTTACATATAACGGGTCTTTTAAGACTTTTTGTTGCTCGCCATAATGAGTAATCCGATTGCGGGATTACACTTCAATGATTCCATTTTTCGAAATTCCAAGAGCTTTTTAAGTCTTTTTATACAATCTTTAAGCTTTGATTTTAGCTGGGGGGATCTGTGCAAGTGCCACTCTCTTCGAACTCTTCTTTTTTCATTTAAAAGCCGTTCGACATCTGCAGAATTAATTCTATTATATCTGATTTGTCGGGGGGATATTTTTCATCACGCTAAAATCAATAACATCCGGTATTTTTCGTGGGTCAGTAGGCCAGTAGGTAGGTTGGCCGCTCGAAATCACATTCAAACCCATTTTAGAAATTGTATCAAACAAAACACGACCTTTAGGGGTAATCAGTCGTGATCCCCAGAATGTGTGCTTAGCATTATAATCGCCAGCAGCCAGGAAAAGGGGGCCTAGTGATTTAAAAAATCTATTATATTGACTTTCTGTAATTGAAAATCTAGGGGGTGATTATATCGATGAAATCACTAAGTTTCGATGAAAATATTCAAGACAGATTGTAGTAGCTTGAAGATAATCTTCGCAAAGATCACACATTAAGTAGTGTTTGATTCGAGCCTTTACTCCGCATGCTCTACCTCTGGGATCTTTGGTGTCATATATTACGTATCCATTTATTCGAAATGAACTTCTGGACGTCAAATGAGTTTCAGAAACCAGCATTACATCAATTTGTTGGTTTCTTAAAAAATATTCGAGTTCGTTTTTGTGTTAACGTATGCCGTTTGCATTCCAAAAACATATTCTTTTGTGTTTCGCGTTTGCTCTCTTACTTCTGGGTTCACATTTTCGTTTTGGAGTTGACGGACTTGCGTTTGAGTTTGGTTGTTTCTAAGTACATTTGCATATGTTACTTTGTTGTCATATGTCTGTTGAAACGGGGGGTAGTTAAAATTGTTGTTATTTAATGGCTGAGCGGGGAAAATCTTTGGTTTCTGGCTGTGTGATTTTTTAACAATTGAGTAGACAGGACAACCCCTGTAGTTTGCTGTGTGGTTACCTCTGCAATTGCTGCATTTTTTTTATTTTAGGATGATCTTTGGATTTGTTACATTGGGATGTTTTATGCAACTCCCCGCAAATGACACATACTGGTGGCAATTTGCAATATGCCTTGGTGTGTCCATATTCTTGGCAATTCATACATTGGACGGGGCCAAATCGTTTGTGTGGTTCTTCTACCGTAATTTTACGATGCAATAAGTACTTCAGGTTATATATGGGATGTGTTTCATTATACCCTACACCACCATAGTGGGGAGGGTATTATGCGTTTGTGCAGATGTTTGTAACGCCCAAAAATATTAGTCTAACACCCACCTTAAAGTATACCGATCGACTTAGAATCACTTTCTGAGTCGATTAAGCGATGTCCGTCCGTCCGTCTGGTTGGCTGGCTGGCTGGCTGGCTGTCCATGTAAACCTTGTGCGCAGAGTACAGGTCGCAATTTTGAAGATATTTCGATCAAATTTGGTACATATTATTTTTTCGGCTCAAGGACCAAGCCTATTGAAACTGGCTGAAATCGGTCCACTATTTCACCTAGCCCCCATACGAATGTCCTCCCGAAATTGGACTTTATCGGTCATAAATGTTTAATTTATATATGTATCTCCACAAATTCCGCTCCAAATAAGTTTTTATATACATAAAATTCATGTCACCAAATTTTGTTACGATCGGTCCATAATTAGTCATAGCTCCCATATAGAACCGCTTCCGAAAATCACTTTAACGTGCATAAATCGCTTAAAAATGTTGGTAAACACACAAAATTCAACATAGTTAACTTTCATATAGACATAAATCACATGACCTAATTTCATGGTGATCGGTCCATAATTGGTCATAGCCCCCATATAACCCCACTTCCGAAAATCACTCAAAAATATAAATTATTGAAATTTTAAAAGAAAATTTTTTTTGCTCTTTTACTTAGTGTAGGGTATTATATGGTCGGGCTTGACCGACCATACTTTCTTACTTGTTTTTTTTTAGGTTTATGTCACCGGGTTCAAGTTCAACACGGAAGAGTGGTTGGGTTTTTTTTCGCGATTTCTAATATTTATCACATTTTTTGTCTTAAAGCCTTTATCTTCTAAGCTTTGCTTTATTTCGAGTGGTTCAACATTACAGTCAATACCCTTTATTACAACTTGTAGACCCTTGCTTCATTTCAGCTGATAAGTGTAAAAACTTTTCTTTTGAGTTTCAAAATATGTTACAACCTTTCTATAATCGTTTTCACTATTGACCTGTATTTTAGTTTCATGAATCGTGCCTTTCTTGATTGGGATAACGTAAAAAGAGTTCTCTCGTATTAATAAGATCAGGCTCTGAACCAGTGAATTTGAATTATTTTCTCTCAAGTAAATAGGGGGTGGTTTTCTAGAGGTAATTTTATTTACGGGTTCATCTGTTTCACATTCCAGAATAGAAAAACGATTTTCATTGTTTAGTCTAGCAGGTTCACTATCCTTATATAATTTAGCCAAGGGTGCCGCTTTCGAAGACTTGGGACTTCGTGCCCGTTTTAATATTGTAACATACCGGTCCATTCCAACCTGTATTTGGGATTTATTATCTTTATTTAATGGTTGACTAATCTTGGGTATAGCGCAGCTTAATGTGTTAATTTTAATTGTTGTCGGTGTGGTGGATTTCGTTTCTAAAGCTGATATTGCTAGCATACTTTCAGGCGTAAATAAAGTATTTGTATTTTTTGGTAACTCCAGATTAACAGCTGTTGGGTTTTCCTTTGTTTGACAATCATTAGTTGTTGACAATGCGGGGGAACAAGAACGAGCACGGTTAACAGGCTTGGCGGTTAAAAACAAGCTGTCATCTATTCTTCTGTTTGTTTTGTTTATATTTTTTTCATCTGCATTAACTGTTACGTATGCATTTCTGCCGTTTACACTTAAGGGTGGATTAGCCGACTGTAATGTAATGTAACCTTAACGGAACGGAACAGCTGATCGTTTCTATTGTGTGTAAGTAGTTAAAGTAGTTATAGTGACAAAATGTAACGTAACTGTAACGTCTGAACCTGTTAAAAACAGAATTTCTTTACGTTTCAACGTGACATTTACTAACGGTGTTGTCAATTTGTTGATTTTAAAAGTCTTGTATAAAAAATACTTATGCTCAGAACGCTTAACAATATTTTCAATGTTCTAAAAATGTTTTAAATATTTCAATAATATAAATACATAAATAAAAAACAAAATGTAAGAAAAGATAAACTCACTGTTTATTGTTGATTTTTTGTTTAAGCTTTGATATTTTTACAAATAAAGCTTGAGTGTCTGTAATTCTCATTCACTCTGTAGTTTGATTTGTATAAATCTTTAGTTTTTCTAAAGCCTTTTGGGAAAAGGTTTCCTGATGATCTGGCTTAAGCAACCAGTGAAATGCGCATAGTCTACGTTTACAATGCAGAAATTGAAAGGTAGACAGACGAAGTTTGAAGGCGAGGTGTTGAAGAGGTACAGTGTGTATTACACAGGTTTAGGTTATTTCAAAAGAGAATGAGAAAAATGTCTGCCTTTCAAAAGGGGACAAAGGAACTAGCATATCCCACAACTGTAATGCAAATGCATCACCCAGTATTACATAAATCAATTATCACTTACGTACTTACTTATTTGTATTATATTAACTTACCAACTTACTCTTATTACTCTTATTTGTAAACTAGAACTATATAATTAACCTACTTACACTTACTTACTTATATTTATAAACTAGAACTATCTCGCTTACTCTAATTACCATATGTATTAACACAGTGTATGCATCACTGATTTACAGAACTTAAGATAAAGAATAAAAGATCAATAAAGGTCAGTCGATAATGAACTATCAACTCAACGAGTTGTTTTATTTAACTCAACGGCTAGACGTTTTGCCACAATCCACCACATGGCGATCCTGCCTTGGTAAAAGAAAAAAAAGAACATTCGAGAAAAACATTTTTTTGTGCGATTATTGTGTAATTAGTGAAAATTAAAAAAAAAAGTGGAATAAAAATTAAATTACAAAAATTTAACTTTTAAAAAAAAATTAATTACAAATTTTAAGTAAAAATCAACATAAAATGTTCTGAAACTTACATACATAAGAAACACTAAATTTAATTAAAAAAAAAAATAATATCAAATTCGTAATATTAATTAAAATCTTATAAAAATAAAATGAAAAAACTGAAGTGGAAACTATACAAACATTTGACGGACTTTTTAAAATGAATTGGTAACAAAATTGTTAAAAATGTTTGTGCAAAAATAATTTTTGAAAATTATTCTGACGCAGTTTTTCGCATAAAAAAGTTATTAAAGTAAAGTTAAAGTATCAAGAAAATTTATGTGCATAAAAATATTGTTAAAAAAAAGAAATTTATACAAAAGTAAAAGGTACAGTTTAAAAAAAATGTGTAATTGAGAAAAAACATGAAATTCAAAAAAAAATTTAAAAACCAAATACAAAATTTAAAAAAAATAATACAGTTATAAAAAAAAATGAAAAGACAAACAGAAAAAACACTGGTTTTAAAAAATTACCTACCGGGAAAAAGTACAGTCTCTACAAAATCATTTGAAAGAAAACATTAAAAAAAATAGTGCTAAAACATTCAAAGTGAATACAAAAAAATACCGTTATAAAAAATTCTAAATTTAAAAAAACACATCAACAAAATTCATCGTAGCCAAAAAAAAAAAGAAACAAGTAAGAGTGCTATATTCGGCTATGCCGAATCTTATATACCCTTTTGTCAAAAAAACCAACACACAACCAAACAAACGTTTAGTTGTATAAAAAACAACAACAACGCCAAAAGAAACAAAACACAAAAAAAATAAAAAATACGCATAGCTTGCACATCCAACCATACGTTTTGTTGCTTTTTTGTCAAAGCATGCAATACATTGTGTTTTTTGATGAAATTTTCAGAGGTTGTCTCGGATTTTTGCTCATATCTCCGTTATTTATGGACGGATTTTGCTGATTTTAAATAGCAAAATTCTCGAAAGTATGTCTGACAGAATTGTTGAAGATTTGGATCCCGGAGATATCTGGGGCCTTCAGCTTCTCACGATATAGGGTATAAAAAAAAGGTTAAAAATACAAAGTGGAATCAAATCAGCTACTGCAAAATACATATCGTGCCTTAAGAAAGATAATAGAAATCACATACAGAAAATAAGGAAACATGTAATAAAACTATGTACAAGAAATAAATTAAATATGGTTAACAAAAAAAAAACAAAGAAAGTTGAAAAAAGAAAAAAACAACACAGTAAAAAGAAAAGATCACCTTGTAAAACACCGATAAAATAAAACAAAAAGAACAAACAAATCCAAAGAAAATTGAAAAACAAATTAAAAAAAAAATAATAAGGTAAAAATCATTTTAAAGAACAGTGAAAAAAACAATACAAGAAACAGAGAATTTAAAATAGAAAACCGAAACAAATACCAAAAAAAAAACAGGATTAAAACAAAATCCAAGTAAGAAAATTTAAAATAGAAAAAAAAAAACAGAAAAATTTAAGAACAAATTTTAAAGCATAAATATAAAAAAAATTAACAAAAACTATACAAAAATATACATTATAATTCTGAAAAAAATAAAAACAAAAGCATACAAATTTAACATATATAAAAAACTACAATAATGAAGTAAACAAGAAAAACAACTATACATGCAAAAAGGATGAAAGCCAAAACAAAAGTTAAATCAATAAATAGTGATGAAGTTTAAGTGAAAGCAAGTGAAATGAAATTTGCACCAATGTTAGTTCTATCGGATAGTAATTCGGACACCATTTTTCAACAAGATCGGTCAAGAACTCTCTGAGTTATAGGAGGTCAAAATTTGACATTTTGGCCAAACAGGTGTTTTTTTTATCCATATAACTTATTACCTATTGTTCTTAGCAAAATGTGTCCCAAATAGTTTAGATAGCTATTTATGCAATCTTTCGAAAAAAAAAATTAAAAAAATTTAATAAAATATTTTTGATTTTTTTTTAAATCAAAAATATTTTTGACTTTTTTTTCAAAATGGGCCCTTTTTATTTTTTTAAGAAAGCTTAGGTCTTTTCCTAAGCGACCTATATGGTCGCTTAGTGGGATGCGAGTGGGATATCTATCAAAAAAAATATTTTGTAACTCAAGATTTAAAATTTTTGAATTTTTTTGCAAAATCAAAAACTTTGTTGACTTTTTTTAAAAAAATGGACCCATTTTTTAATTTTGTGTTTTTTCGTGTGTTTTCCTTTAACACCCTTTTTGTCGCTTAGTGGGATGCGAGTGGGATATCTATAAAAAAAAATGTTTTGTAACTCAAGACATACAATTTTTTACTTTTTTTTGAAAAATCAAAAACCTTTTTGACTTTTTTTTCCAAAATGGACTCTTTTTTTATTTATTTTTTTTCTCAAAAGAAAGCTTAGGTCTTTTCCTTTAAAACCTTTTTGGTCGCTTAGTGGGATGCGAGTGGGATATCTATCAAAATAAATGTTTTGTAACTCAAGACAAATGTTTTTAAATTGATTTTTTTCATATTTGTGTGTAAGTGTTTCTAAAACCTTAAAAATAAAAACCACAACAACTGACCGATAATAGCCACTGGAGGGGTGCAATATGAGGCCGACCGCTATTAATTTTCCACCCCCAAAATTTGTCTGAGTTTTGTATCTTGCGGCTTTTTTAGTCAATCCTAGAGGTAGTTTTCAGCGCACGTGATTTTCATTGTTAAAATATCAGGTGCCCCAGAAACAAATTTTTGGAATCAAGTGGAAATATTTTATGGCCCTTCTCCGAAGTACCAGTTTATTTATTATTTTATGACATTTGACTTTAAGAAGTGGGTGGAGAGGTAGAAGTTGACAGGTAGGTTATTTATATGGTGGTTTATTTTTATTATTATTTGTAACATTTGGTTAAACTAGGTACTTTAGTATGTAAGCCCTTCTTGACCCTAATAAAAGATTTTAGACTCATCCATTAAAACGTACTACCTATATGATCTTAAAAAACTATTTATTGTCATTCTGAAGACATACGGAAATCAGTTTTTTAGAAACAGCGTTAAAGTTAAGACGTGTGTTATTTACATAAATACTTACAAAATTCAAAATGTCTATGACTTCTAAAAAGGCTAAGGTTGAAAATGAAATTTATTCGTCTTTTTGTTTTAATCCCTTTAACAAAATGAAGCACAGATCATCAGATATGCGAAATATTTCCGACGGCTTATTAAAAAAATTCCTTACGCTGTCAAAACGATTGAAAATTTGTGGATCATGAAGGAAAGAGCTCGGAAAGTTGAACGAATTACCGAATTTGAATAGTGCTTTGAAGTTATTCCAGATGAAGACAAAAGTAATTCCGAGAATGAAGACAGAACTGTTGATGATGATGGTTATTCTAACTTTTCAAATTCAACGAATGAGTGTCGAAACCAATACCATAAGGATGCAGTAGAAGTTCTTGAACAAATAAAAGAGAAATACAAAACGTCACAGAGTGAAGCTGAAAGAATTCAACTTCTCACGCTTGCTCCAAGAACATGGAGTTCTGCAAAAACAATGACTGAGTTTGAAACGTCTCAACGAAAAGCAAGAATTGCTAAACAATTGGTTGCTGAGCATGGGATTCTCACACTCCCAAACAAAAAGAAGGGAAAAACTTTGGAGTGCGATACTAAATCTCTAATAACTCAGTTTTATCAGCGAGATGATATGAGTCGCCTGATGCCAGGGATGAAAGACTGGATGTCTGTACTAATCGATGGCAAGAAAGTTCAAATGCAGAAGAGAATGGTTCTCTGTAACCTGAATGAATTATTCGCAACATTTCAATCTGAATACGAGGATGTCAAAATTGGATTCACAAAATTTACACAACTGAGGCCAAAACATTGCGTTTTGGCAGGAAGCAGCGGATCTCACACAGTATGTGTTTGTATTTACCATGAAAATGTTAAATTGATGTTGAAGGAAATCAACTTAAATTACTTAAAAGATGATTCATCAGAAGATTTACACCATTACCGCGATTGCCTTAAATTGACTATGTGCCCTAATGCTACAACTTCTTGCCACTTAGGTGAATGTTCGAATTGGCCGGAAACCACATCCATCAAAGAAAATTTAATCAACTATTTTGATCGAGAATGTATTGAGGAGTTAAAATCTGAATCTTGGCTTCAGACTGAAAGATGCACACTGAAAACCATAATTTTAAATGTGGATGATTTTGTGGAAGAACTGTGTAGAGGATTGCTAAATTTGAGAACCCATGACTTTTTAGTCAAAGAGCAGTGGTCATTCTTCAAGGACTTGAAAACACATTTGAAGTCTGGTGAATTCATTATTTCATTTGATTTCGCAGAGAACTATAAATATGTTCTTCAGGATTCCATACAAGCATTCCACTTCAATAACGACCAAGCAACTGGAACACAAAAGTATGGCAATCATATCCGACGATTTAAAACATGACACCGTTGCAGTTTATGAGTACCAGAAGATAATACTAAATTATCTAAAATCAAAATTTACAGTAGAAAAGGTATACTACGTTTCGGACGGAGCTCGTCAACATTTTAAAAACAAAAGTAGCTTCGCAAATCTTACAGCTCATGAAAAAGATTTTGGAATGCCAGTTGAGTGGCATTTTCATCCTACTGCTCATGGTAAAGGAGCATGTGATGGTATTGGAGCAAACCTCAAAAGAAATACAGCGAAGTATAGCCTCCAGTGCTCTCATCAAGATCGCATCTTAGATGCGACTGCTTTATTCCATTGGGCAAAGAATTATTGTAAAGAAACTAAAATAGTTTTTAGTAGCAAAGAGGATCATGAGGAAACATTGAAAACACTAAAGAGCAGATTCGATGCTGCGGTAACAATCGATGGCACTGCTCAATACCATGCTTTCATACCACTTGTCGATGGAAGACTCAAATTAAAAAAGTTTTCTGCATCTACTCAATGCGATTTCTTTCCAAAGCCAAAAAAGAAGCCAGCAGCGAAATCAGTAGCTGAATCTAATAACGCCAAGAAAGGATTAACAAAAAAAAAGCAGCTAATAAAGGTGACAAATAAGGAGGATAAAAGTATGGATATTTGAAAATTTAAAAACTTCATAAATTAAGTGTAAAAATAAATAAATTGATCTATTGTGATTAAGATTAAATTTTACTAAATTATTCATCTTTTTATTATTATTATTATTATTATTATTATTATTATTATTATTATTATTATTATTATTATTATTATTATTATTATTATTATTATTATTATTATTATTATTATTATTATTATTATTATTATTATTATTATTATTATTATTATTATTATTATTATTATTATTATTATTATTATTATTATTATTATTATTATTATTATTATTATTATTATTATTATTATTATTATTATTATTATTATTATTATTATTATTATTATTATTATTATTATTATTATTATTATTATTATTATTATTATTATTATTATTATTATTATTATTATTATTATTATTATTATTATTATTATTATTATTATTATTATTATTATTATTATTATTATTATTATTATTATTATTATTATTATTATTATTATTATTATTATTATTATTATTATTATTATTATTATTATTATTATTATTATTATTATTATTATTATTATTATTATTATTATTATTATTATTATTATTATTATTATTATTATTATTATTATTATTATTATTATTATTATTATTATTATTATTATTATTATTATTATTATTATTATTATTATTATTATTATTATTATTATTATTATTATTATTATTATTATTATTATTATTATTATTATTATTATTATTATTATTATTATTATTATTATTATTATTATTATTATTATTATTATTATTATTATTATTATTATTATTATTATTATTATTATTATTATTATTATTATTATTATTATTATTATTATTATTATTATTATTATTATTATTATTATTATTATTATTATTATTATTATTATTATTATTATTATTATTATTATTATTATTATTATTATTATTATTATTATTATTATTATTATTATTATTATTATTATTATTATTATTATTATTATTATTATTATTATTATTATTATTATTATTATTATTATTATTATTATTATTATTATTATTATTATTATTATTATTATTATTATTATTATTATTATTATTATTATTATATATTAAATTAATTATTATTACAAATAAATAACAAAATTATTCAACATTTCCATAGAAAAAAAGGGATTTTTAATCCTGAGGTTAACATATTATGGGTATTACAGTATCGAGGCTATGAAATTTTAGTTGGGTATGTTACATACCATCGGAAAGGCTAATGTGTCTAGTTTCTCTGCGTAAGTTTAATTTTTAAGGTTTACACACAAATATGAAAAAAATTAAAATAGTGCAAATTTAAAAACCTTTGTCTTGAGTTACAAAACATTTATTTTGATAGATATCCCACTCGCATCCCACTAAGCGATGTGGTGGCGATCATGGATTTAACCTTAACTTTAATTTTTTTTTACGAACTATTTTATCTGAGTGTAGGAAAATTTATTTTATAAAAGTTTATTCTACATTGGCCATGATTTTTATTTGAAAATAGTTTGAAAATTTTGAACAAAAATTTCATTCGAAAAATTGAGTTTGTCTCAAAAGGTCGTAATCAAGAATTAGTTTTTTTAATTTGTGAAATTTGAACAAGCAAATTAAATAATTTCAATTTTGGAGGATTTATCCAAAAGAATATTTATGAAATTTGTGAATTGCATATACATAGCATAGATCTTTGGTTACCGTTGTATATTTTGCTCTGCCATCGAATTATTGGTTGGAGAATAGTATCCTGTAGAAGATCTTTTATAAAATTATTATCCTGCAAGCATCATCAAACAATATTGAACCAGCAGAGGACAAACAAATAAAAAGAACATCAGTGAAAACTATTTTTTAAAGAAATAGGAAGATTAATTTCTCCTATTTCACATATTGGGGTGACCAGGTCATCATACATTTTTCTTGTCCGAATTAAAATTTGATTTAAAATTCGAAACTGTTTCCATCTTCTTCAATCAATCCCAACTGATTTAAATCATCTTCATAAATCCAAATTTAAAAAAAAAAAAAAAAACAATTAAACTAAGCTAATTTTCCAAATTCCAAATTAATTTTACCATTTTTTGAATCCATTTCTTTAATATTTATATAATCAATTAACTTTAATTTGCATTTTTAAATAATTTTTTTTCAAATTTCTAATATTTGAAAATTGTATGGTCACCTAAATTTCTATATATTTGTTCAAAAGATACCCTACATACATTCTAAACACATACACATTAACAGAAACAGAAACATACATACTTGAACACATATACAAAAATTACTTAAACCCAACAAACATCTTAACATAAACTCTATTAAAAAAATAATCGCAAGTCATCTGGCGCCGGCTGACATCGATGGATAAAAAACAGTAAGTCAAAACTTCATATTATTTTATCAACCAAATTTATTTAAAAATAATCGAAACATGAATATTTAAAACTTAAAAAATGTATTTATTTAATTACATTGTTGTTAAATAATTGCTTAATATTCATGTTTCCTATGTTCAACAATAAAATACACCCTACACTATAAAATACATCACCTATCAACTTTGAAAATTATTTGAATTTTTTTATTGTTACATAATTTTGTTATTAAATTAATTCTTATTGAATTAAGGTGACCATTTCTTTCTTTAATTTAAACAACATAATCTAAGAAAATTAACTAATTTCGATAATTTACTTCGTTAAAAAACTTTTTCAATAAATAATTTTGTTTTTATAATGTTTTAAAATATGAAATTTTGAGTTTATTTTGTCGCTATTACGAAAGGTGAAGAAACAGGTATGGGGAGATAAATAGGGTATTCCTTATTTAGTTATTTTTTTGGGCTGACAATCGATATCTCATTTCTGTCAGCAAGGAGGGAGGGTTTAGAGCTACACTACCTTTATCAACTACTTTATTTTATTTTCTATAATATTTATGTGTATCTCAGTTTGATTTGACCACCTAAGTAAAATCTTTTGTAATGGTTCGCAATTATATCTTACATTGTTTATTTTGGGAACATAACACACCCACCCATACGACGAGCATAGCCGAAATTAAAGGTAGTCCCGTTCCCAAACAATCCTAACCATTCGGAATCGTTACAGAGATTTTTGGCGCCCAACGTGGGGCCTCAGTTGTCGTAAGTTTTGAGAATTTTATAGTGCAATTACATCTAGTAACTGAGGGCCTTTTGAATCTTTGGTGTGGAATATTGATTCATATAGATACATCTATTCCTTTTCTTTTATTGTCAATTTCTTTAATTATTGTTTCATTATTTGATAATTTGGATATAATTGATTGGTTGTGTATTCGATTTTCAATCCCAAAATTAACATTTTTTTTGAGATAATAATTCAAATAATAATTCGATCTAGAGATGTTGAACTGGTTTAATATCGGTTCAATTGTCGTACGACTCTTGCTCTCCTTTTCTTCCTTCTTGTCTGTTATCATCTTTTTGACAATTTGGATTTTCTTCTCTTCTTCAAAATTATTTTCTTTCATATTGATTTTTCTGGTGTTTTGGATGTAAAGTATATTGATTGTTTTGATTGCTTTCCAACATCAGAACAACAATAGGTTTCTATTTCTATTACTCAATATTCTAGTGGACATTAACTTCTTGATATGTGTCAGAAACTTCCCGGAATTTTGAGTTCATCTTTGTCTATTCTTTCTTACTGTAGTTGGTTGATAACTAATCAAGTTATTCGATTAATTTATTATATTTTTTGTTGATTTTGATTTGATTTTTTTTTTAGTTTTGAAGCCCCTACCTTAATACTTCACCGAGTAGTAGTAATATTTTTTTGAACTGAGAGTAAAAGGAAATACTTTTTTTTAATCTTGTTATTTTCTACCCTGTTTAGATAATTTTCATAACTCAATTTTGTTGTTTCTTTGAAACATTTTTTTTGGAGAAGTTGATTTAGTACTTTTCTTGTGTGATATTGTTTGTAGATTTTTTTTTTTAATTTTGACTTGATATTGTTGTCATGCCTTTGGTTCGTAGTACTGACGATATTCCTGCTCATGTTGAACAGGAGACCGGTAATGTGACAGATCCAGGTGCTGGTGGTGATTCGGAAACTCCGTTACATCGGGTAAGGAGACCGCGAACTAGATTACAAAGTCGCATAGAGGCAGCTGAATTGGTAAATGTTGATACTCGTATACGTCAAATCGTGAACCGTTCTTTAATGGAATTTAGGGAAGAAGTAGGAAATATGATTTCATATGGATTTCGAAATTTATCTTTGACGAATTCAGGATCGAATACTAGGGACAGACCTAACGAGCGGACTGAACACGTGGAAAGGGAAATTAATAATACTTCGGTGAATAGTAGAAATAGTCGTGAAAATCCCGGTTCTCATGTCATTAATAGTGATTTTGAGAGAAATTCTGAAAAGATCCTTAATTTGATACGTAACTGGAGGATAAGATTTACAGGTGATAGTTCAGATGTCACTGTTGATGAATTTATCTACAGGATAAACACTTTAACAAATGCAAATTTAAGAGGTGATTTTCCTCTTCTGTGTGAGCATGCTCACATCCTTTTCGAAGGTAAAGCACTGAAGTGGTTTTGGAGGTTTCATAGAAGTTGTGACAATATAATCTGGAATGATTTGTGCGATGCTTTGAAACGACAGTATAAAGACTACTACACTGATTTCGACATTAAAGACGAAATTTTAAGAAGAAAACAAAAACCAAACGAACCTTTCGATGAGTTTTATGACGCAATCATAGTTCTTTCAGATAGGTTACGAACTCCTTTTTCCGATTTTGAATTATGCGAAACTATTCAACGAAATTTAAGATCCGAAGTAAGGCATAAACTTCTTCACTTGGAAATAACACGAGTAGCTGAGCTACGACGTGCGGTGCGGAGACACGAGAAGTTTGTTAAAGATATGGGTTTCTGTAATTCGAACAAACGCACATATACGAAAGGACAAGTGACAGAAGTTGTGGATGTGGATAAACAAAAAGACCTAGATGTTAATTTAGACGAAGATTTGGAAGTTTATGTAGTTTCACAAACCAGTAAATGCTGGAACTGTGACAAGTCTGGACACAATTTTTTTGACTGCTTAGAGCCTAGGACGGTGTTCTGTTATGGATGCGGAACAAAGAACATGTACAAACCACAATGTTCGAAATGTGCTCAAAAGCGGGGAAACTCCTTACAGGATGTTCGTTTGAGGAAGGACGGGCATCCGAAACAGAACCACTAATTTCGGCTAATATTGCCAACCACCCTGATGAAACTACTATACCTGATTTGACAGATAAACCGGATATGTTAAACAAACCTGATAAGACCCAAATTCATCCTTTACAAAGACCGTACCATATTCGTTTAGAAGAATATAATCGCGTAAGGGATAGAATTTTTAATCGAAACGACTTACAGCGAAAATCTAACAGATCTTCAAAGAGAATTCGCGAATACTATAATCGAAGAAAGCTTTTAGGAAAATTTGTGGTATCTTCTTTAGTAAACAAGGTTAACGACAACAGACCATATATTTTATTAAATTTACGGAATAAAAATGGTTTTGCGTTATTGGATAGTGGCGCAAATATTAGTGTTATCGGAGGGAATTTATGTTCGGAAATTATTGAGTCTAAAAATTATAAGCGTGGAATTGGAAATGTCAAGACTGCAGACGGTCAACGACAACGTGTTTTAGGAACTACATTACTGGATATAAATTATAATGGTGAGACAAAATCTATTGAGTTTTTGCTAATTCCGTCTATAACTCAAGAAGTAATTTGTGGAATGGATTTTTGGGACAAATTCGGTATAAAGATTGCGGCTATAAATACTATTAGTGAAATTGTTTCGGATAATGATTCGGACAAAATTCCAATGAATACTTTACAAAAACAACAACTTCAGAAAATTATTGACTTTTTTCCAAATTCAGAACGTGACGGTCTTGGATGCACATCCTTAATAGAACACAAAATTGACACCGGAATTGCTTTACCAATTAAACAAAGGTATTACCCAATTTCACCTGCGAGGGAAAAACTGTTGAACTTAGGAGTTATAGAAGAGTGCCCAATATCTCCTTGGTCATCTCCTGGAGTTTTGATTGTAAAACCGGGAAAGGTACGATTTTGTTTGGACAGCCGCAAATTGAATTCAGTAACGACGAAAGATGCGTACCCGATACCAAATATAGATGGCCTAATTTCAAGACTTCCTCCGATTTATTTCATTTCCAAAGTGGATCTGAAAGATGCATTTTGGCAGATCAAATTGGACGTTACCTCCAGACAGAAAACTGCATTCACAATCCCAAATCGGCCATTATATCAGTTTACCAGGATGCCATTTGGATTGTGCAATGCACCACAAACCATGTGTAGACTGATGGACATAGTTATCCCATACAATTTAAAGACCAATGTATTTGTATACTTGGATGATTTACTTATTATTTCGAAGGACTTTGACGAACATTTACAACATCTGCAGGAGGTGGCAACCCAACTTCGTAGGGCGAATCTTACTATTAACGTTAAAAAGAGCAGTTTTGCTATTCGCCAGGTCCAATATTTAGGTTATATCGTAGGAGAAGGATGTTTAAAAGTGGACCCTGATAAGGTAAAGGCTATTTCTGAATTTCCGGTTCCAAAATCAGTACGCCAACTCCGTCAATTCCTTGGTATGGCAGGTTGGTACCGTAGATTTATTGACGACTATGCCAACGTAACATTTCACCTTACAGAGTTACTTTCGAAAAAGAAAATATTTTCTTGGTCACCGGATGCACAAAAGTCCTTTGAAACTGTCAAAGAGAAGTTGACTTCTGCTCCCGTTCTGGTTCATGCTAATTTTGACAAACCATTTCTCCTCCAGTGTGATGCAAGTATGCATGGAATAGGCGCGGTATTAGCTCAGTGTGATGAAGAGGGAAATGAGAAACCGATAGCTTTCATGTCCCAGAAATTGAACAAAGCGCAGAGGAACTACTCAATAACCGAATTAGAATGTTTAGCGGTAGTTTTGGCAATTAAAAAGTTCAGAGCATATATAGAAGGTCATGAATTTACTGTAATAACAGACCATGCAAGTCTCAAATGGCTTATGCGGCAAAAAGATCTGAACGGACGTTTAGCCAGGTGGGCTCTAAAACTACAGGGTTTTGACTTCAAAATCGAACATCGCAAAGGTATAGAAAATGTAGTTCCGGACGTTTTATCTCGTGCTTTTGAGGATGATATGACAGTAGCTGAATTAGATTTGCTAGTTTTGCCATCGATTGATCTCAATTCCGACGCATTTGAAAGTATTGACTATCAGCGTTTAAGAAACCAATTTTTGAATTCCGATTTACCTGACTATAAAGTCATCGACAAGTTTATTTACAAAAGAGTTAAATTTTCGTCCGGTAGGGAAGATGAATCCGATTCTTGGAAATTGTATGTTCCTTTGGATTTACGTAAGGGAGTAATATATGCAGCTCACGATATACCGAATGCATCGCATGGGGGTATTGCCAAGACAGTACATCGAATAAGGCAATTTTTCTTTTGGCCAAAAATGGTAGTTGATGTTAGGGATTATATCTTAAATTGTAGCTCATGTAGAACTTCTAAACCTCCAAATATTTCACTCAAACCTCCTATGGGTCAGATGGTTAATACCGAGAGGCCATTCCAAAGACTATATATGGACCTCATTGGACCATTTCCTAGAACGAGGAAAGGGAATATTGGTATATTTATTGTTATGGACCATTTCACGAAATTTACTTTTTTGAAACCTCTTCGGAAATTTGTAACAAAACCAATAATAGATTATTTCGACAATGAAATTTTTACTTGTTTTGGAGTTCCGGAAACTATCGTTTCGGACAATGGTAGTTAATTTAAATCAAAGGAGTTTAAGAAATTGATGGACAAGTTCGGAATTGATCACCAATATACTGCAGTTCACAGCCCACAATCGAATGCCTGTGAACGTGTAAATAGGTCCATAAATGAGGCACTTCGATCATATGTTCGGAATGACCAACGACAGTGGGATGAATACTTACCAAGCATAAATTGTGCTATACGAAGTAGCGTGCATCAAACTACGGGGCAGACTCCATATGAATTGTTATTTGGACAAACGATGATTAACCATGGCCAGGATTACAAAATTTTACGAAATTTAAGACTTTTGGAGGAAGTAGATACGGAAATAAAAAGACAAGATAATTTTACTCTTTTAAGGGACTCGATACGAACAAAAATTAAAGACGCTTATGAACGGAACGTAAAATCGTTTAATTTACGTTCTAGGAAACGGGAATTTAACATCGGTCAAATGGTAATTCATCGTAATTTCGCACAAAGTTCGTTGGTAGATCATTTTAATGCAAAACTTGCTCCGACAGGTGTTAAGGCATTAGTTAGGAGGAAAATCGGTAATGTCAATTATGAACTGGAAGATGTGAACGGAGGACATATAGGCGTGTACCATGTTAAGGACATATGGACGTGACTTTCTGTCAAACTTTCAATATCTCGCCTTTTTCAGATATAATACTGTATCTGGCTTGGTATTATATCTGCTTTGTGGTGGCGATCATGGATTTAACCTTAACTTTAATTTTTTTTTACGAACTATTTTATCTGAGTGTAGGAAAATTTATTTTATAAAAGTTTATTCTACATTGGCCATGATTTTTATTTGAAAATAGTTTGAAAATTTTGAACAAAAATTTCATTCGAAAAATTGAGTTTGTCACAAAAGGTCGTAATCAAGAATTAGTTTTTTTAATTTGTGAAATTTGAACAAGCAAATTAAATAATTTCAATTTTGGAGGATTTATCCAAAAGAATATTTATGAAATTTGTGAATTGCATATACATAGCATAGATCTTTGGTTACCGTTGTATATTTTGCTCTGCCATCGAATTATTGGTTGGAGAATAGTATCCTGTAGAAGATCTTTTATAAAATTATTATCCTGCAAGCATCATCAAACAATATTGAACCAGCAGAGGACAAACAAATAAAAAGAACATCAGTGAAAACTATTTTTTTAAAGAAATAGGAAGATTAATTTCTCCTATTTCACATATTGGGGTGACCAGGTCATCATACATTTTTCTTGTCCGAATTAAAATTTGATTTAAAATTCGAAACTGTTTCCATCTTCTTCAATCAATCCCAACTGATTTAAATCATCTTCATAAACCCAAATTTTAAAAAAAAAAAACCAATTAAACTAAGCTAATTTTCCAAATTCCAAATTAATTTTACCATTTTTTGAATCCATTTCTTTAATATTTATATAATCAATTAACTTTAATTTGCATTTTTAAATAATTTTTTTTTAAATTTCTAATATTTGAAAATTGTATGGTCACCTAAATTTCTATATATTTGTTCAAAAGATACCCTACATACATTCTAAACACATACACATTAACAGAAACATACATACTTGAACACATATACAAAAATTACTTAAACCCAACAAACATCTTAACATAAACTCTATTAAAAAAATAATTTATTGGTTGATCAAAATTAATTAAAACTTCAAGAAATCGCAAGTCATCTGGCGCCGGCTGACATCGATGGATAAAAAACAGTAAGTCAAAACTTCATATTATTTTATCAACCAAATTTATTTAAAAATAATCGAAACATGAATATTTAAAACTTAAAAAATGTATTTATTTAATTACATTGTTGTTAAATAATTGCTTAATATTCATGTTTCCTATGTTCAACAATAAAATACACCCTACACTATAAAATACATCACCTATCAACTTTGAAAATTATTTGAATTTTTTTATTGTTACATAATTTTGTTATTAAATTAATTCTTATTGAATTAAGGTGACCATTTCTTTCTTTAATTTAAACAACATAATCTAAGAAAATTAACTAATTTCGATAATTTACTTCGTTAAAAAACTTTTTCAATAAATAATTTTGTTTTTATAATGTTTTAAAATATGAAATTTTGAGTTTATTTTGTCGCTATTACGAAAGGTGAAGAAACAGGTATGGGGAGATAAATAGGGTATTCCTTATTTAGTTATTTTTTTGGGCTGACAATCGATATCTCATTTCTGTCAGCAAGGAGGGAGGGTTTAGATCAGTGTAGCCAATACCATCTTTAGCTACACTACCTTTATCAACTACTTTATTTTATTTTCTATAATATTTATGTGTATCTCAGTTTGATTTGACTACCTAAGTAAAATCTTTTGTAATGGTTCGCAATTATATCTTACATTGTTTATTTTGGGAACATAACACACCCACCCATACGACGAGCATAGCCGAAATTAAAGGTAGTCCCGTTCCCAAACAATCCTAACCATTCGGAATCGTTACAGCGACCAAAAAGGTTTTAAAGGAAAAGACCTAAGCTTTCTTTTGAGAAAAAAAATTAATAAAAAAAGAGTCCATTTTGGAAAAAAAAAGTCAAAAAGGTTTTTGATTTTTCAAAAAAAAGTAAAAAATTGTATGTCTTGAGTTACAAAACATTTTTTTTATAGATATCCCACTCGCATCCCACTAAGCGACAAAAAGGGTGTTAAAGGAAAACACATAAGCTTTCTTCTGAGCAAAAAAAAAAATTAAAAAATTTTTTTAAAAAAAGTCAACAAAGTTTTTGATTTTGCAAAAAAATTCAAAAATTTTAAATCTTGAGTTACAAAATATTTTTTTTGATAGATATCCCACTCGCATCCCACTAAGCGACCATATAGGTCGCTTAGGAAAAGACCTAAGCTTTCTTAAAAAAAATAAAAAAAAAATAAAAAGGGCCCATTTTGAAAAAAAAGTCAAAAATATTTTTGATTTAAAAAAAAAAAAATCAAAAATATTTTATTAAATTTTTTTAATTTTTTTTTTCGAAAGATTGCATAAATAGCTATCTAAACTATTTGGGACACATTTTGCTAAGAACAATAGGTAATAAGTTATATGGATAAAAAAAACACCTGTTTGGCCAAAATGTCAAATTTTGACCTCCTATAACTCAGAGAGTTCTTGACCGATCTTGTTGAAAAATGGTGTCCGAATTACTATCCAATAGAACTAACATTGGTGCAAATTTCATCGCGATCGGAAGACATCGATTTCAAAAGTTGGTTCACTTGACGTGAAATGCCCCATATATAAGTCGCACAGTGGACACATCTCTGCATTATTAGAAAAAAATTTAAGTATATAAAAAAATAAAATGTAAACAAAATAAAATTATAAATATATTTTTAATTATTTCATAATTGATTCGTATTATTACAAAACCATACATTTATATACATACAAAACACACATATTTACACGATGTTAAAATTATTAAAAAAAAAATGTTTTTGTTAAATATTAAAAATAAAAAAGATTTACATACCTATTGTATTCTAAACAAGAAAATTTTATTGAATTACATTTATATTAATTACATAGCTTAATATATTATATACATCACATTTTTTTTTACATTAATTAAAATATTACTTATTTACATTCATATTAATTACATTTATACACACCTACACAAAATTACACACAGTACACATTATCTACATTATTTACATTCACTAAAACACTTACCTACACACTAAAATGCAAAATACACCATTAAATTAATTTTTTTTGTAAAACGAAAAATAATGAAAATAAAAAAAATACATACATTACTTAGTCTGTAAAATAATAAAAATGAGAAATATATTTTTATTAATTCAATTGGAATCATAATATATGAATGTATATTAAGTGGGTAAATGTCTTCAAGTGAATTTCAAATTACTTTCTTTAATGAATTAGTATCAAATTTTTATAAAATTAAGAAGAGAATTTTGCAGAATCGACCGATTTCTAATAAGGCAAGTAAAATTGAAGAATATATAAACCTTTTAATTACATCATATAATAGTATTTTAACATACACGAAACCAAATATTTGTCAAGTACCTGATACTTTACAAAAAGATGTATATGATAAAATATTACACTGCAGAAAATTATTATTTCAATGTTTTTGTAAACTAGATTGCAAAATACAAATACCATTTGGTGTAGATTTATTTGAGATAGTGAAGAGAGATATTTTGACAGAATCCGTGTCCGATACTGAAATAAGCGAAAGCAATTCCGACTCCGAAACTAATTTTGAACAACAAATTAAAATTGACATACAGGATAAAACTACGGGAAAATTCGAGATGGCTTCGATCGAGGAAAAAACAAAATTTATCACCATGTGTTCCAACATTATACGTGAGAATTATGATGGAAACCCCGACACTAAATTCTTTTTTAGACAAAATTAATTTGATTGAGGAAATTACGGCTCCTAATTTAAACACTTGTTTTATTTCGTTTATAAAATCAAAATTAGATGGGAAAGCAAGGGAAGTTTTGCCTGAGGATATATCGACTGTAGAACAGATAAAAAAATTCACTTAAGTCCAGAATAAGACCAGACAGTTCGAAGGTTGTTGCTGGTAGAATTGCAGCATTGCACGTAAAAAATAACAATTATACAAATTTTGCCAAACATGTGGAAGATTTAGCCGATGCTCTGGAACGTTCGTTAGTTATAGAGGGCATAACCAAAGATAAGGCACATGAAATGGCCATAGAGCAAACGGTAAATGTATGCAGAGGTAATACAAGATCTGAAATGGTAAAGGCAATATTAGCATCAACTGCGTTTAAAGAACCAAAGGATGTCGTGGCAAAATTAATCGTGGAGGAATCAAACAATGAATCACATAATCAGGTTTTGTCGATGCGTTATAGTAGAGGTAGGTCTAATTTTAGTTATCAAAACTCTTCACGAACGGATAGATTTCCTCGACGCAATGACAACAATTATGGAAATATATCATATAATGGCAATAACAGCTATCGTGGGCAGAATAACTACAATGATTCTCGTGGACGTGGTTATAACAATCGTGGTAGATACGGCAATAACTCAAATCATAGACACAAGTCACAGGGCAATTTTCGTAGTCAAGGTACTTCCGTCCGGACTTTAAACGCGGAAGTCCCTCAGCAGGAGATGTTGAGGGAGGAAGACCAGTAAATATTTCAAATGATAGTACAGTTAAGTCAGTACACAGTTTCAATTTAAATTACTCCGATTTTGTAAATATAGACTGTCTTGCATCGTATAAGACTAATTCGTTTTTAGTAGATTCTCAAGCTGATATATCAATTTTAAAAGGTTCGTGTTTGAAAGATAATTTGGGAATAAATGGACAGAATATCGTTAATATTGTTGGTATAACAGCAGATATTACCAAGTCATTAGGAACAATTAACACAAAATTATTAATTTCTGACGTTTCAATACCACAAGTTTTTCATATTGTTTCCGATAATTTTAACATACCTTCAGATGGAATATTAGGAAAAGATTTTTTAAAGGCCAATAAGTGTCAAATTGATTACAATACAATGACAGTTTCTTTTTATGTTCCCTATATACGCAAAAGAGCAATTATTCCAATTTTCCATGGAATTAGTGCAAATTCGTTTTTTGTTCCACCAAGTATTTAGACAATTTCGTTTACAAAATATAAGTGAACCAGTTTTCGTTGATTGTCAAGAAATTTGTAACGGTGTACTTATTAGCAGGGTTTAAAATTAGTTAAACGTTTTTTACATTTGACTACCGACTGCGCAATAAATATGAATCGTTTTCATATTAATGTGCACAAATACTGAAAATATACAAACTATAAACCAATGCCATATATGCACAAGCTTCATGGTAGAAATATTTGTCGCAGTTTTTCCAAAAATATTTTGCCTTACAAAATATTTTACGTTGCAGCTAGAAGACAAAATGAAAATTTTTCATTTTTAAATCTTTTGCTGCCTAAATATATGTATATTTTTGGTTAGCAAAAACAAATGAAATTACTTGTGTAAGTTAACATAGCAACTAACATCAACAGATTTTGTGTGTAATTTGCTGATACTTTCTTAATAAAGTTTCTACCTAAAGCTGTAATGCTGTGCTCATAGTAACAACGAAGAATTTAATTTTGTTACTAAGTTATAATTGTTACTTCTGTTAATTCGCCTTGCTTCTACTATTAACATATTTACTCACATACTTACTCTCATATCTACCGACATGTCGCGACAGATTGTTCAGCTGAATTGGATGCTGAATGAGTATGAAGTATGAGTATGAAGTATGAGTACGAATATATGCTTGGGTATTGTGTTTGGATTTTGGGTTCAGTGAACGACAATAATAAAATAGACGTAGAGCTATTAAGATCGTATCAATAATTATTAATATTGTTAAATAAATAAATTCAATTATTATAAACAATAAGAATATTTAAATATTAATAAAAGAATAAATAAAATTATTGAAATAAACAATAATAATTAACTGGCGCCAAACGTGGGGCTCGAGGACCTACAATTGCTAAAAGGACATGCGAATCCTGAAAGGACAAAGGAACACTGACCGCCTCCATATTTAATTTTATTTAATTTAAAAAAGTGTAATGCCCAGTTTTTGACTTGTTATTTAAATACGTATTTACTTAATTTTTACTTAAAATTAAGTTGTATTTAAATACAGTTTGAGTTTTTCAGTGCTACATAATTTGTCTTATTTAAATAAGATAAAAGTATGGCAGCACTACTAAATATCAAAAAATTATCGATAGTTTTGCTTAAAACAGCTGTTCAACCAAAACAAAAATTGTTACATTTTGCCCAATAAGAAATGAAAGTTTATTAAACAATAAAATTATTGGTAGGAAAATGCACAAAAGAAGCTCCAATTGCCCCGCATCGGAATTGTAGTTTTTGCAAGACGCTTTTTTTTTAGCAAAACGCTGCAGCGCGCTGCTGTTTGTTTTTTTTTCACTACAATAGAGTCGAAAAAAAACTAAACAACAAAAGTCAGCTGTCAAAAACATATGGTAGTTTATGAAACTTAAATAGAATTTAAATGGCCAACGTTGGCCATTTAAGTATCATTTAAAAAAGCACTGAGAAACTCATTTTCGTATTTAAATAGAACTTAAATATAATTCATATTTAAATACGAAGTCAAAAACTGGCTCTAAGTGATTATTTAAGAAATTTTCAAAGTGGATATTATTTCAAAATTAAATTGTTAGAAATAAGTGTTAATTTTAAAACATTACATTAAGAATTTAAAGGTTAAAAGCCGATGTGCAAATGCTATTTTGTTTTTCGATTCGGGTAAAATCGAGAAATATTTTCTAAAAACTAATCTCTCCTAATATTTAATTTTTTTTTATAAAAACTTTCGATATAAATCTGTAAGGAAATATCCTTGATATATTTCCAATAACATAACTCCAAGTTTATTAGGAATATTTTTGTTGAATTAAATAAAGTATTAGAACTATTAAAACACAATATAGTTTATTTCCTAAAACAACGATTGTTTTTGGCATCTGACTGATTAAGTTCGAAGGGTTAAAAATTATATAAAGATTTTGTGTTTCTTATCAAGTTTTCTCTACTAAGCCTTTTAGTAAAAATAAATTATAGTTTGACAAAATGTTTCTTAATAGAGATCAGGTATTGGAAATCATTAATGAAAGGGATCAGCAGACAAGGCAACAGTTAAGCGAACAGCTAAATCACTTGACCTTGGCGATTAATCAATTGCGTGGTGTTGAACAATATTTGCCTGTTTCGATTAATCCATCGGTTGAGGAAAATAATTCAAGTTTAGATTTAATAAAGTCTCTTCCCGAATTCAGTGGTGATTCTGTTTCTTATCCAGCCTGGCGAGGCGCAGCTGAATTTGACATTAACTATTATACCGAGGGTTCGGAGAAATATTACATCGCTATGGGCATATTTCGGAACAAGATTATAGGTTCTGCAAACGCCACACTTGCATCCTTCAATACAGTGCTTAATTTTAGGGCAATCATAGCTAGGTTAGATCAGGAATATGCCGATAAGACACCGTTATATGTACTGGAGAATGAGTTAAGTATTCTTAGGCAGGATAATCTTTCTATTACTGAGTACTACAATAGGGTAGACAGAAAGCTATGTCTTATAATAAATAAACAAATCATAACATATGGCGAAAATAGGGATACCATCGCCACTTTAAATGAACGCGCAAGAGAGAACGCTTTACGTGTTTTTATATCAGGACTTCGTCGCCCATTGTGTGATATACTTTTTTCTGCCCGACCCACGGACCTCCCAACTGCTCTTGCAGTTGCTCAAGAACTCCAAACTAATCATAAGCGATACGATTTTGCAGAGGCATTTGCGGTTGGAAATACTTTTCAGCCCAATGGGCCAATAATGCCTCAATACAGACAAATGGAGGGAAATAACCGACCTCATGCGAGTATTCGCTTCCACCAAAATGCTTCTGATAGAACAACTCCAATGGAAATTGATAACAATACAGGTCATTTCAGGCAGCTTAATAATTTGGCAAACCTACCTACTCCACAACAACAACATATTAAGAATTCAGTCCAACCACATACTATACCTAATTATAATTCTAGACAGCAGCATTTTAATCCCAATTTTCCAGCGGCATATAAGCGGGGTCGCGAGCAGTTACATTCCGACCGTTCACCTTTTCAGAAACTGCAAAGGGTAAATTATATGCCGGAAGAATTAGAAGCTTTTTCAAATGAAGGAAACCTGAGTAGGGATATTGATTTCGGAAATGAATATTATTCCGAGATCCCTCAGAATAACAATCATAACTACAATGATGATATTGTAGCTGAATACGGTGACGAAATTAATTTTTTAAACTAAAATCGCTCCTACCGTTTATTACGAAGAAGTGCAAGAACGGTAAGGAGCTTCGCATTTTAATTGACACTGGGACGTCAAAAAATTATATAAAACATTTTTCATTTCTTCAGGGAATTAAGCCTTTGGAGAAACCTTTCAATTTGAAGTCAATAAATGGTAAAAATTTAATAGACAAAAAATGCCTTATTAATGTGTTAGGCAATACCTCAACGTTCTTTCTGCTTTCAAGCTTAAGCACGTTCGACGGTATTATAGGTTATGATTTTTTAAGACAGATTAACGCAAAAATTGACACTGATAGAGGGTATTTACTTTACCAAAACGGTAAAGAAAAATTACAACATCTTTCATGTGATCAAGTAAATTTAATTACAATAGAGGAGGATACAGTTCCAACCGAATTTCAAGCTCAGTTCCGCCAGATAATAGATAAGAATATTAATGCCTTTGCTGACCCAAACAGAGCTTTGCCATATAACACAACCGTCAAGGGCAGAATTCGTACAAATACAGAAGAGCCGATATATAGCAGAAGTTACCCTTATCCCATTTCCGTGGCTCCATTCATCAATAACGAAATAGCGACACTTCTTAGGGATGGAATAATTAGGGAATCTTGTTCGCCTTATAATTCACCTGTTCACGTGGTGTCTAAAAAGGGGTTTGAAGAAGATGGAAGGCCAAAATTGAGAATGGTGATCGATTTTCGAAAAATTAATGAAAGGACAATTCCGGATCGATATCCCATTCCGGACACATCGGTAATCTTGGCCAACTTAGGTAATTCGAAATTTTTTACAACGTTAGACCTTAAGTCAGGATTTCACCAGATCATTATGTGTGAGGATGATAGGCAGAAAACGGCGTTTAATATAAACAACGGAAAATACGAATTCCGCAGATTACCTTTTGGGTTAAGAAACGCGCCCAGTATTTTTCAAAGGGCCATCGATGATGTTTTACGTGAAGCTATAGGGAAATATTGTCATGTTTATGTCGACGACATAATTATTTACTCTCCAGATGGAGAATCGCATTTAAGACACATCGACTACATACTCCAGAAACTTGAGGATGCAGGAATGAGAGTGTCGCCTGAAAAATCGAAATTTTTAAAACCCAGGTAGAGTTTCTAGGGTTCCTCGTTTCTGAATCAGGTATTAGAACTTGTCCGGATAAGGTTTATGACATTATAAATTACGAGACTCCGCAAACACTTCGAACGTTACGTTCATTTCTTGGCCTATCCGGGTATTACCGGCGTTTTATAAAGGATTATGCTGCCATCGTTAAACCTTTGACATTTATCTTCGCGGAGAAAACGGACAAGTGGGTGCGCGCAATTCGAAAAACGTAAGAATCGATTTTAATTCTGAAGCGCTTCAAGCCTTTGAACGAATAAAACAGATACTAGCTTCAGAGGATGTTTTACTTCAATATCCCGACTATAACCAATCTTTTGAGCTCACAACAGATGCCTCTTCCATAGCGTTAGGTGCGGTTTTGTCGCAAAAGGGTCGTCCAATTACAATGATTTCGCGAACGCTCTCTGCTAGCGAACAAAATTATGCTACTAACGAACGTGAGCTGCTTGCGATTGTATGGGCATTGAGAAAGCTTCGCCATTATTTGTACGGAATCAAAGATATAAAAATATTTACTGATCACCAACCACTTATTTTTGCAATGTCAGAGAAAAACCCGAACACTAAAATGAAAAGATGGCGAGCGTTCATAGAGGAGTTTTCGCCCACTTTTCATTTTAAACCTGGAAAGGATAATATAGTGGCGGATGCACTTTCTAGGCAGTTCTCCCACAATTTGAGTGAAGTTGCATCAGACGAAACTGTGCACAGCGAACAATCCCTAAGTGAAGTGATTAAGACAGTCAATTGCCCTATTAACCAATTTAGAAACCAGTTAATGGTTTCCAAGTCTAATTCTTTTAGCAAAAATACTAAAATTCTTTTTGGAACACTGATTCGTCATACGATCACCTTTGACACTCTCGAGAGTCTTATTCAATGCTTAAAAAGTATTATTAAGTTTGCTATTGTAAGACCTATCATTTCAAGTGCTACAGTCGATATTAAATACGCAATGTTGGAGGTTTTATTAGCATTCAATAACACCAAAGTCATTGTTTCTGACAACGAAAAGGCCTTCCAATCAAATGCAGTTAAAGTTTTACTGAGAGATAGTTTTTCAATAGACCAATTTTTCATACCTACTCTTCACAGCGAAAGCAATGGTCAGGTGGAAAGGTTTCACTCCACCTTGTTGGAGATTGCGCGCTGTATTAAAGAGCAGCAGAAGATAGACGATACTATTAGTTTGGTTATTTTAGCAACGCACAAATACAATTGTAGCTACCATTCCGTCATCAATGCTAGGCCAACGGATATATTTCACAATTGCGCGGCGGAGAAGTTAGATATAATAAGGGAAAAGTTATCTGAGACTCAAGAAAAGACTTTACAAAGAAACAATCAAGGGCTAGCGGCAAAGACTTATAGCGTTGGGGAAAAGGTTTTTATAAGACGAAATAAAAGACTTGGAAATAAATTTGATAAGGTATTTGTTGAGAAGATAATTGTAAAGGACCTTGGAACGACAGTTTTGATTGATGGCAGAAAGGTGCATAAAAGCAATCTTCGTTAAAAATAAATTTTGTAAATCTGTATTTTCTTCTAAAAAAAAACAAAACAGCATAAACAAAGGCAACATCATTAAAATAACAAAAAAAATATATTTAAATAATCCACTTGTTAATTTTTTGAATTATCACGATAGTCTTAAGAAATGTTACAAATTGAATTATAACTATTTTTAAATGAATTTGTTTAATTTATTTTGTGTAATTTAATATTCATATTACTTCTGTTCATAATTGCAATCATTAATAACTAAGCCAAATCCCTTGCAAAACTTAAGCCAAGCAACTAAGAAAATGTATTTTGACTGTTAACAAATTCAAGCATAATATGTTCACCGAAAGAATAAGGTGCGAAGCAGACTATTTTTTCAAAGCGAGGACGTTTCGTGATTTAGAAGGGGGATAGTTAACATAGCAACTAACATCAACAGATTTTGTGTGTAATTTGCTGATACTTTCTTAATAAAGTTTCTACCTAAAACTGTAATGCTGTGCTCATAGTAACAACGAAGAATTTAATTTTGTTACTAAGTTATAATTGTTACTTCTGTTAATTCGCCTTGCTTCCAGTGATGTTAACTTTTTAATTTCGATTACCGTACAGTCCTAAAAAAATTACCGTTTTTTAGGTAAAATTACCGTATCCAAAG
Organism: Calliphora vicina; assembly: GCF_958450345.1. Taxonomy (NCBI): domain Eukaryota; kingdom Metazoa; phylum Arthropoda; class Insecta; order Diptera; family Calliphoridae; genus Calliphora; species Calliphora vicina. The sequence continues at coordinate 79,500,041 of NC_088782.1, read as the reverse complement.
TCTTGTACAAAAATGCTAATATTTTCTTATTGAAACAGGTTTATTTTTATAATTCAATATGTCGAGGGCCTATATTCAAAACTATCTATCTTAAAAAACACTACTTTTTAATTAATTAAAATTCGGTATGCTACAATTATTATAGTAAAATTCATGTTCAGCATTAAAAGTTAGTAAGAAAACATGAATTGCAAGAGGAAATTATTCCAAAAAAATATTTGAAAATTAATTATTTGAAAAGGTAGAGGCTTTGCATTCGGAAAAAATTAATTGTATAAGATAGAGAAATAACAAAAATGAAAATAAAGCAGCAAAAAACAATATGTTTGTAAGAAATTCACACCATACACCCAGAGAAAAAATGAACACATCTTCAAGGACTTGAAAACACATTTGAAGTCTGGTGAATTCATTATTTCATTTGATTTCGCAGAGAACTATAAATATGTTCTTCAGGATTCCATACAAGCAGCAAAAAACAATATGTTTGTAAGAAATTCACACCATACACCCAGAGAAAAAATGAACACATCCGTGTACGAATTGACACCATTCGGTGTCAATAGTGTATCAACCCTGTATGTGCACAAATTGTACACGAACGGTGTCAATTTGACAACGAAAATATTGAAATAAATAATAATTCCTTTATGTTTTACATTTATTTTTAAATACAATACGAATAAATACTTAAATATAAAATACATATGGGGCATTCACGTCAAGTGAACCAAATTTTGAAATCGATGTCTTCCGATCGCGATGAAATTTGCACCAATGTTAGTTCTATTGGATAGTAATTCGGACACCATTTTTCAACAAGATCGGTCTAGAACTCTATGAGTTATAGGAGGTCAAAATTTGACATTTTGGCCAAACAGGTGTTTTTTTTTATCCATATAACTTATTACCTATTGTTCTTAGCAAAATGTGTCCCAAATAGTTTAGATAGCTATTTATGCAATCTTTCGAAAAAAAAATTAAAAAAATTTAATAAAATATTTTTGATTTTTTTTTTTAAATCAAAAATATTTTTGACTTTTTTTTTCAAAATGGGCCCTTTTTATTTATTTTTTTTAAGAAAGCTTAGGTCTTTTCCTAAGCGACCTATATGGTCGCTTAGTGGGATGCGAGTGGGATATCTATAAAAAAAAATATTTTGTAACTCAAGATTTAAAATTTTTGAATTTTTTTGCAAAATCAAAAACTTTGTTGACTTTTTTAAAAAAATGGACCCATTTTTTAATTTTTTTTTGCTCAGAAGAAAGTTTATGTGTTTTCCTTTAACACCCTTTTTGTCGCTTAGTGGGATGCGAGTGCGATATCTATAAAAAAAAATGTTTTGTAACTCAAGACATACAATTTTTTACTTTTTTTTGAAAAATCAAAAACCTTTTTGACTTTTTTTTTCCAAAATGGACTCTTTTTTTATTAATTTCTCAAAAGAAAGCTTAGGTCTTTTCCTTTAAAACCCTTTTGGTCGCTTAGTGGGAAGCGAGTGGGATATCTATCAAAATAAATGTTTTGTAACTCAAGACAAATGTTTTTGAATTGTTTTTTTTCATATTTGTGTGTAAGTGTTTCTAAAACCTTAAAAATAAAAACCACAACAACTGACCGATAATAGCCACTGGAGGGGTGCAATATGAGGCCGACCGCTATTAATTTTCCACCCCCAAAATTTGTCTGAGTTTTGTATCTTGCGGCTTTTTTAGTCAATCCTAGAGGTAGTTTTCAGCGCACGTGATTTTCATTGTTAAAATATCAGGTGCCCCAGAAACAAATTTTTGGAATCAAGTGGAAATATTTTATGGCCCTTCTCCGAAGTACCAGTTTATTTATTATTTTATGACATTTGACTTTAAGAAGTGGGTGGAGAGGTAGAAGTTGACAGGTAGGTTATTTATATGGTGGTTTATTTTTATTATTATTTGTAACATTTGGTTAAACTAGGTACTTTAGTATGTAAGCCCTTCTTGACCCTAATAAAAGATTTTAGACTCATTCATTAAAACGTACTACCTATATGATCTTAAAAAACTATTTATTGTCATTCTGAAGACATACGGAAATCAGTTTTTTAGAAACAGCGTTAAAGTTAAGACGTGTGTTATTTACATAAATACTTACAAAATTCAAAATGTCTACGACTTCTAAAAAGGATAAGGTTGAAAATGAAATTTATTCGTCTTTTTGTTTTAATCCCTTTAACAAAATGAAGCACAGATCATCAGATATGCGAAATATTTCCGACGGCTTATTAAAAAAATTCCCTACGCTGTCAAAACGATTGAAAATTTGTGGATCATGCAGGAAAGAGCTCGGAAAGTTGAACGAATTACCGAATTTGAATAGTAATGAGCCTTGCGTTGAAGTTATTCCAGATGAAGACAAAAGTAATTCCGAGAATGAAGACAGAACTGTTGATGATGATGGTTATTCTAACTTTTCAAATTCAACGAATGAGTGTCGAGACCAATACCATAAGGATGCAGTAGAAGTTCTTGAACAAATAAAAGAGAAATACAAAACGTCACAGAGTGAAGCTGAAAGAATTCAACTTCTCACGCTTGCTCCAAGAACATGGAGTTCTGCAAAAACAATGACTGAGTTTGGAACGTCTCAACGAAAAGCAAGAATTGCGAAACAATTGGTTGCTGAGCATGGGATTCTCACACTCCCAAACAAAATGAAGGGAAAAACTTTGGAGTGCGATACTAAATCTCTAATAACTCAGTTTTATCAGCGAGATGATATGAGTCGCCTGATGCCAGGGATGAGACTGGATGTCTGTACGAATCGATGGCAAGAAAGTTCAAATGCAGAAGAGAATGGTTCTCTATAACCTGAATGAATTATTCGCAACATTTCAATCTGAATACGAGGATGTCAAAATTGGATTCACAAAATTTACACAACTGAGGCCAAAACATTGCGTTTTGGCAGGAAGCAGCGGAACTCACACAGTATGTGTTTGTATTTACCATGAAAATGTTAAATTGATGTTGAAGGAAATCAACTTAAATTACTTAAAAGATGATTCATCAGAAGATTTACACCATTACCGCGATTGCCTTAAATTGACTATGTGCCCTAATGCTACAAATTCTTGCCACTTATGTGAATGTTCGAATTGCCCGGAAACCACATCCATCAAAGAAAATTTAATCAAATCTTTTGATCGAGAATGTATTGAGGAGTTAAAATTTGAATCTTGGCTTCAGACTGAAAGATGCACACTGAAAACCATAATTTTAAATGTGGATGATTTTGTGGAAGAACTGTGTAGAGGATTGCTAAATTTGAGAACCCATGACTTTTTAGTCAAAGAGCAGTGGTCATTCTTCAAGGACTTGAAAACACATTTGAAGTCTGGTGAATTCATTATTTCATTTGATTTCGCAGAGAACTATAAATATGTTCTTCAGGATTCCATACAAGCATTCCACTTCAATAACGACCAAGCAACTATATTCACAGTAGTTATTTACTACATGAAAGAAGAAAACCTGGAACACAAAAGTATGGCAATCATATCCGACGATTTAAAACATGACACCGTTGCAGTTTATGAGTACCAGAAGATAATACTAAATTATCTAAAATCAAAATTTACAGTAGAAAAGGTATACTACGTTTCGGACGGAGCTCGTCAACATTTTAAAAACAAAAGTAGCTTCGCAAATCTTACAGCTCATGAAAAAGATTTTGGAATGCCAGCTGAGTGGCATTTTCATCCTACTGCTCATGGTAAAGGAGCATGTGATGGTATTGGAGCAAACCTCAAAAGAAATGCAGCGAAGTATAGCCTCCAGTGCTCTCATCAAGATCGCATCTTAGATGCGACTGCTTTATTCCATTGGGCAAAGAATTATTGTAAAGAAACTAAAATAGTTTTTAGTAGCAAAGAGGATCATGAGGAAACATTGAAAACACTAAAGAGCAGATTCGATGCTGCGGTAACAATCGATGGCACTGCTCAATACCATGCTTTCATACCGCTTGTCGATGGAAGACTCAAATTAAAAAAGTTTTCTGCATCTACTCAATGCGATTTCTTTCCAAAGCCAAAAAAGAAGCCAGCAGCGAAATCAGTAGCTGAATCTAATAACGCCAAGAAAGGATTGACAAAAAAAAAGCAGCTAATAAAGGTGACAAATAAGGAGGATAAAAGTATGGATATTTGAAAATTTAAAAACTTCATAAATTAAGTGTAAAAATAGTTATATAAATTGATCTATTGTGATTAAGATTAAATTTTACTAAATTATTCATCTTTTTATTATTATTATTATTATATATTAAATTAATTATTATTACAAATAAATAACAAAATTAAATTATTCAACATTTCCATAGAAAAAAAGTGATTTTTATTCCTGAGGTTAACATATTATGGGTATTACAGTATCGACTCGATACTATCGAGGCTATGAAATTTTAGTTGGGTATGTTACATACCATCGGAAAGGCTAATGTGTCTAGTTTCTCTGCGTAAGTTTAATTTTTAAGGTTTACACACAAATATGAAAAAAATTAAAATAGTGCAAATTTAAAAACCTTTGTCTTGAGTTACAAAACATTTATTTTGATAGATATCCCACTCGCATCCCACTAAGCGACCAAAAAGGTTTTAAATGAAAAGACCTAAGCTTTCTTTTGAGAAAAAAAATTAATAAAAAAAGAGTCCATTTTGGAAAAAAAAAGTCAAAAAGGTTTTTGATTTTTCAAAAAAAAGTAAAAAATTGTATGTCTTGAGTTACAAAACATTTTTTTTATAGATATCCCACTCGCATCCCACTAAGCGACAAAAAGGGTGTTAAAGGAAAACACATAAGCTTTCTTCTGAGCAAAAAAAAAAAAATTAAAAAATGGGTCCATTTTTTTAAAAAAAGTCAACAAAGTTTTTCATTTTGCAAAAAAATCCAAAAATTTTAAATCTTGAGTTACAAAATATTTTTTTTGATAGATATCCCACTCGCATCCCACTAAGCGACCATATAGGTCGCTTAGGAAAAGACCTAAGCTTTCTTAAAAAAAAATAAAAAGGGCCCATTTTGAAAAAAAAGTCAAAAATATTTTTGATTTAAAAAAAAAAAATCAAAAATATTTTATTAAATTTTTTTAATTTTTTTTTTCGAAAGATTCCATTAATAGCTATCTAAACTATTTGGGACACATTTTGCTAAGAACAATAGGTAATAAGTTATATGGATAAAAAAACACCTGTTTGGCCAAAATGTCAAATTTTGACCTCCTATAACTCAGAGAGTTCTTGACCGATCTTGTTGAAAAATGGTGTCCGAATTACTATCCAATAGAACTAACATTGGTGCAAATTTCATCGCGATCGGAAGACATCGATTTCAAAAGTTGGTTCACTTGACGTGAAATGCCTCATATAAATATTAAAAAATAAAACAAATACTTATGTATTGTATTCTACATTGCTGATAATTACATATATTCATTAGAGTGACAATCAGTTGTATGGAAAAAAATGTTTGTTAAAATTTTAAAGAGTGCCGGGTGGAATATTGTGACACTAAATGTTAAGTGCTGAAAATTTGAGCCAAATCGGGCAACGATTTCTGGACGCGCATCGAGGTCAAAGTTCAGATATATGCAAAATTTTACTGTTAATATGGAATAAATAGGTGAAACTCGTTAACTTTCTGCATTGTTTTCTAGAAATATGTAGATTTATTTATATATTAATGAATATTACATTAATACAGTTTCGCTATCAAACCGTTTATACCGCATAATAAAACTGCTCCTTAATTTGTAATTAATCTTATAAACTATAAACAATTAAATTCAGTGACTGTTATTGAAAAAATCTGTGTTAAATTTGCTACATCTCGATATTTTCATTTACTCAGTTACATTATTAATAACTGTTTAATTTTATAAACTATTTATCTAATTAAAATACATAAATTCTTATAAGAATAAAGCAATAAAGAAAAGAATCAAACATAAACAAATTTTACAAGAACAAATATCATTATCGTTTACTTACTCTCATCAACATAAATACAACAACAACGTGATTAATAAACAAGTGTCATCCTCATTCTCAAATTAAATGTTGCCAGATATATATATATTTTTTTACACTGTGCAAAATAAATAATATAAAATCATTTTTTGAGTATGGCCTGTTTAGTAAAAAATTGCAATATTAAAAGTGAAGAAGAAAGAATGATTGTGTGTTGGCTCTGCCATGAATTTTGCCACTTTAAATGTAGTGGATTATCTGGCCTAGTTGCTGAAGCAATTATGAAAAATAATGGACTACACTGGTGTTGCGAAAGCTGTAGGAAACTTGGTGTGAATTATTACCGTTTTTTCCAAGATACTAAGAAGAAATTTATGGAACTTCAAGACGATGCTAATAAGTTAAATGATCGTATATCAGAATATGGCAATTTGTTTGATGATTATAAATCATTAGATAATCTTAAGTCCCCGCCTCAATCTTCTCCTAAACGCCGCAAATCCGCAAGAAACGCAAATAAGGAAAAACGTGATGAGCAACCTTCTACTTCTGTTTCTGGACCGCCTAGTAATTCTGATCCATCTGTACCTAGTAATTCCGATCCATCTGTACCAACTGATTGCAATTTCCCATCCTCGAATGCTCCCAAATTAAATTGTAATAATTTACAATTAAGTTATGCAGATGCTGTTTTAAATACTGCTAATATAAACAATAATACTTCTTACAATCCTCCACAACTGCTAAATAATGAAAACGTCCGTATTCCTCTACGAGCAATACCTCCTAAAAAAACAATATTTATTTCCCGCTTGGCAAACGATACTACAACTGAATCTGTTGACTACTACGTGAAAAATATAATTGGAAATGAAGCTGATATTTCAATACAAAAGTTTAACTTTCCCCAACCCAGATCTATCTCATCATTTAAAATTACTGTTTCCATTGATATTTTTAAAACCTTAGTTGATCCGAATTTCTGGCCTATAAATACACTTGTTCGTGAATATATTTACAGACCTAGGCCACAAAATATCGCGGTACTTCCACAACGTGAATTTGTTGCTCCAAAAAACTAATTCCAACTTCATGTCTATCGTTTATCAAAATGTTCGTGGTTTGAGAACAAAACTATCATCCCTTTATATAGAAAGCTTTAACATTGATCAACATATTTTAGTATTAACAGAAACATGGCTCAATGAAAATTTTTTAAATACCGAAATACTTTGTAACAAATTTAATATTTTTCGTCGTGATCGTAGCAGCAAGTCCACAGGTGGTGGTGTCCTTATCGCAGTTTCTTCTAATTTTTCATCTGAACTTGTAGATTTCGAATTTCCACAAGACATAGAATTTATATCAGTAAAAGTAAATGGATATAAAATATTTATTACATGTTCCTACATTCCGCCATCTTCTCCACAAATAACATACATCAAACATGCTGAAATTATTAGTTCTATTGGCCGCTCCCTTCATAATAACGACGCTATTTTTGTCTTTGGAGACTTTAATCTGCCATCAGTAGCTTGGAATTATTTGCCAGATGATAAATATTTTGTCCAAACAAGGCAAAATTCGAAGTTTGATGAGTCTTTTCTCACTGTTTATAAATGACCTTCCTCAAGTTATTCGTGGTTCCAATGTCTTAATGTATGCAGACGACGTTAAAATATTTTTAAGCTATCGTCAAGTTCTTGATCAGCAACTTCTTCAAGATGATTTAAATTCGTTTTATTCATGGTGTAAAGAAAATCATATGAAATTAAACCTAAAAAAGTGCAAATATATGCGATTTGTTAGAAAGAATCCAATACCGGCACACTATGTTTTTGAACTACATCAGCTTGAAATGGTCGATAAATTTTTAGATCTGGGAATTTTACTGGATTCCAAGCTAAATTTTATTTCACATATAACAATGACAGCAAATAAAGCCAGAGGTGTACTAGGATTTATGAAACGTTGGGCTAGGGAGTTCAATGACCCTTATGCCACTAAATCTCTATACACATCCCTGGTAAGACCTATCCTGGAATACGGATCCGTAATATGGGACCCTATATATAAAAAGCATTCTGACGCTATTGAATCTGTACAAAAACAGTTCCTACTCTTTTGTCTTCGTGGATTAAATTTCAACCCAATAAATCTTTCTTCATATTCTGCAAGATTGGCTTTAATTAAACTTCCAACCCTGAAGAGCCGAAGATCAATGTTAAACATTTCATTTATTTGCAACATAATCAATGGTAGTGTAAGTTCCGGTTTTTTAATCCAAAATATCTCATTTAATGTGCCTCAACGACCATCACGTCATTTTGTTCCATTATCAGTGAAATTTATTAGAGCGAACTTTGCCAATGCTGATCCAATAAGGAGAATGTGTATGGAATTTAATTAATTTTACATGTTAATTGATTTTTCATTAAGTAACAATATAATTAAAAACAACATTATTGCTTATTTGAATTCATAATTTTTATAATAAGTTTTTTTAATTACATTTATACAAATAATTGTTAATTGCCTGTAAGGATAATTTTCCATAGGCTAATAAATAATAAATAAATAAAATATAAAAAAAAAGTTTTGGAAATTAACCCTGTAGCTCCTTTGGTTCAAAATGACCCAATACTGTATTATCGCCAAAATTAGAGAAAAATGCAAATTTTTCAGTTTTTGAAAAAATGTTGCTACTAAATAAATACTTTTGCAATTGAATGCAAAAGAATCGAAATGTGTACGTAATTATCGTTGTAATGAAATATAAATGACAAAATTTGATTAAAAAATGTTAAAGTTATTACAAATTCGCCAGACCATTACCGTGTTTCAGGCCAATTGAACAAAAAATTTAGAAAATAAATTTAGATATTTCGAGAAAAATTAAAATAAAAGCTCATTTTTACTTAAAATATGTCCATATTTACTTGTATATAAGTTTTTGTCTTCGTAGGATACCGTTAACCTATTCGCAGGTATGGCAGGTACAGTTTTTCCGTACCTGCGATTGAAATTTTGCGTTTTTCAAGAAAAACTAATTTTTTGTCCATATTTAGGCGAATGAGTCCAATTTTCCTCAAGTTTCATGAAAATCGGCCCAAAAATATGTAACATTTCGCTATCTTTTTATTAGAAATTAAAAATATTGAAAAATTTGACCTTTGACCTTCACGATTCAAAGGTAATCGTTTTCCGATTTTAGTAAAACTTTCAGAACATATTTAAAATTATAAGGACTATAATATTATGAATAGGTTTTACTTAAAATTTATAACAGTAAGGAAATTGGACTCATTCGCCTAAATATGGACAAAAAATTAGTTTTTCTTGAAAAACGCAAAATTTCAATCGCAGGTACGGAAAAACTGTAAGAGGTATTGACATAATTTTTTCATATTTTTATTCCCTATTTTGATCTCAATAAACCCCAATGTGATGATCGAAAAAATCTGAAATTTTTTTAACAAAATTTTTAAAAATTTGAAAATGGAGTTTTGAAACAGCCGTTAAAAAAAATTATTTTTTTGGCCATACCTGCGAATAGGTTAACGGTATCCTACGAAGACAAAAACTTATATACAAGTAAATATGGACATATTTTAAGTAAAAATGAGCTTTTATTTTAATTTTTCTCGAAATATATTAATTTTTTTTCCTAAATTTTTTGTTCAAGTGGCCTGAAACACGTTAATGGCCTGGCGAATTTGTAATAACTTTAACATTTTTTAACCAAATTTTGTCACTTATATCTCATTACAACAATAATTACGTACACATTTCGATTCTTTTGCATTCAATTGCAAAAGTATTTATTTAGTAGCAAAATTTTTAAAATATCTGAAAAATTTGCATTTTTTCCGAATTTTGGCGATAATACAGTTTTTGGGTCATTTTGACACAAAGGAGATGCAGGGTTAACTTCCAAAAAAAATGTTTTAATGTAATATTCATTAATATAAATAAATCTATACATTTCTAGAAAACAATGCAGAAATTTAACGAGTTTCACCTATTTATCCCATATAAATAGTATAATTTTGCATATATCTGAACTTTGACCTCGATGCGCGTCCAGAAATCGTTCCCCGATTTGGCTCAAATTTTCAGCACTTAACATTTAGGCCTAGTGTCACAATATTCCACCCGGCACTCTTTGAAATCTAAAAAAAAAAAATCGGCTGTCACTCTAATATACATAGCTCAACTTTCCTTTTATATGTACAAAATCAGGATTCCGTGATCTTCTCATTTCTTACACTGCCTGGATCTTTATCTGCATCAACACAAATTCACTATTAAACAAAATTATACTTTCTTTTATATTTTCGTTTTTAAATATTTTCATTTTTTTAATGTAAATAATAATTTAACAACATTGCGTTGTCGATTCGTACCCGTTTGTTTACAAATTGTAAACGTACGGTGTCAAAAAAAAGTGACACCGTATGGTGACAAAATGAAACCAACAGTTGTCGATTTTGCAACGTAATTTTTCCCTCAGTGTAGATGAGGGCTGTTTTATTGAATATTTTACCATCAAAAAGTAATTTTCGTGAATATCAAAAATAGAGGGTTTTGAATATATGACCAAGTTTGTAAAACAGCAGAATGCCATATTTATCAACATCTTTTATTTGGCTTATAAGCATAAATTCCTTATCAATTTCATTAAATTCATCCATTTGAACAGCTTCTGGGAAATGCAAAAAAAAATATTTTTGCAATCAGTTTTAATACTAATTTTTATATTGAAATATCCATACTTGAAAGATTACTTTATCGCCTAGATATATTTTGCCTAGCGGTAGTTGGTTATCATCATCCTCTAAATTTTATGATTATTTTAATGAGAAATGTGTATATCATATGTTAGGTGAAGCGCCTAAGCTCTTTGTATCCAATTGTAGATTATAAACGAAAAGCACAACAATTTTTAGGAACAAATTCAATTATTTATTTCTTACACTTTTACGTTTAAATTCCTGAAATTCACATAAATTAATAAACTTATTTTATAAAATTAAGCAACTATGATTGAAATGATTACTAACTTTTTCGTATGGAAACCATAGCTGAACTTCTTTATGATATTTCAAACACGATCTACTGTATTTTATAATAAAAATGGCTTTTTATACGATTTAAAAATTAATTCATTAAAATACCGCGTGAAAATATAAAATAATGCAATCCAAATATTTGCGAATGGGAATTAAGCGATAAGTAATAACTAAACAATAATAACGATAATCGATAATTAATAATACATAACGATTAGACTGTGACGCTAACACCCCCTGGTGTTTCCACCCGTGACTGTTGATCCATAGGTCGGTTCAGATCCGATTCGAAGGACCAGAATGTTAGGTGAAGCGCCCAAGCTCTTTGTATCCAATTGTAGATTATAAACGAAAAGTACATTATGGAAATATAACTTTTGGTATATAATTCTTAAAAATTTAAACTTTTTAAAATTACCGTACAAATGAAGAAATTACCTGCCTACCGTACGGAGGTCTAAATTACCGTACAATACGGTAATTACCGTACGGTTAACATCACTGCTTGCTTCTACTATTAACATATTTACTCACATACTTTCTCTCATATCTACCGACATATCGCGACAGATTGTTCAGCTGAATTGGATGCTGAATGAGTATGAAGTATGAGTATGAGTACGAATATATGCTTGGGTATTGTGTTTGGATTTTGGGTTCAGTGAACGACAATAATAAAATAGACGTAGAGCTATTAAGATCGTATCAATTAAATTTAAATTAAGATCGTATCAATAATTATTAATATTGTTAAATAAATAAATTCAATTATTATAAACAATAAGAATATTTAAATATTAATAAAAGAATAAATAAAATTATTGAAATAAACAATAATAATTAACTTGTATAATATACAAAAAAATTACTACAAAAACATCATACATGCAAACAAATTGCAGCGTAAACCCATAAACAGCAAACGATATGCGCAGTGAAAAATTCAAACAATGAAAATATGGAAGCAAGGCGAATCTATAGAAGGTGACGACAGAACTACAACAAATACAACATATACAAAAACAACAGGTACTTTGTTTTTGTAAAAAGATAAGTGAACTGTCAAAGTTGCCTGTGGTTGTTTTTGCTTTTGGGTTTGTTGTATTTTTCGCCACAACAAACACAAGTGAATTGACAGTTCACTTGTCTAAACAACCGAATAAAAAAAATAATCAGCTGTTCTTCTGTCGTCACCTTCTATAGATTCGCCTTGTATGGAAGATGCTAAAAGTAGACTGCCAAACCATACGAAGTTGAAAAATGTAAAATACGAAATTGTGCAAAGTTAAAAATGTTTAAAGCGAAAATGTTTATTTTTAAAATATTTCCGCCGCATATATGGTTTTGTTTTGCCGCATATAGTCATTGAGTAGAAAAATGTGAAAAAAACTATGAAGTTGATTTGGGTGTACAAAATAAAAAATTGTATTGAAATGTGTGTTAATAATGAATTTTAGTGCAATAAAATAGAAGTTTTATTTTTTGAGGTATGTAATTGTGTGTATAGTGAAAGATAAATTAAATAAGATTCTGGACAAAGGATAGCTAGCGGAGGATATTATTATTGAATTTTTTGATTGATTGGCTTTTTTAATACGAATTCAAATGTATTCATGCTGGTGGTAATAGGAGTCCAGAAAAATTAGTAAGAAAAAAAATAATTTTGTATGTAAAGCGGTTAAAAAAGGATATATAATGCAACAACAAAATGTGACAACAACAGCCAAATACCATAAATAACAGGATCATTCATTTTATGAATAAAATCTATCATAATAAAGTGTTGTACATTCAAATGTTTTCTTTCGTAAAATTTGTAACAGGAGTACAAACAAAAATATAAGCAGCATAGAAAATAATTGTGGAAGAACAATTTTATGTGTAAGATATAATGCAAAAAAGGCACAGGTATAATTACAACAGGAGCAAAAGGAAATTAACTGCAACAACATCAACTTATACACACAAGTAGGTAATCGCTTTAAACATTTTTAACTTTGCACAATTTCGTATTTTACATTTTTCAACTTCGTATGGTTTGGCAGTCTACTTTTAGCATCTTCCATATTTTCATTGTTTGAATTTTTCACTGCGCATATCGTTTGCAGTTTATGGTTTTCACGCTGCAATTTGTTTGCATGTATGATGTTTTTGTAGTAATTTTTTTGTATATTATACACAAGCAATTTCATTTGTTTTTGCTAACCAAAAATATACATATATTTAGGCAGCAAAAGATTTAAAAATGAAAAATTTACATTTTGTCTTCTATCTGCAACGTAAAATATTTTGTAAAGCAAAATATTTTTGGAAAAACTGCGACAAATATTTCTACCATGAAGCTTGTGCATATATGGAATTGGAAAATAGTATTTATATTTTTAGTATGTATACAATGAAATATTATCTTGTTAAATATTTGTTGCAGTTTTCATGTAAAATTATGATTTTTTTTTGCAATTTTTTGACTAATATAGTAGTAATTTTAAACTCTGCTTATTAGTAAATGTATAGTAAACTCAGAAAATCCTATTTTACGTATTCTAAATACAACAAGTGAGACCAAAATGGTACAAAACTATGATGTAAAATTCGAAAAACTTTCAAACTTCTATGTTTACTCAATTAATGAGAACATTTCTACCAATGATCGAGTTGAAAACCTCAAAACAATTCTAAATGATAAAATGCCAAATAAATGTCAGTGAATTTATTAATAATTGGGAAATTTAGCACAATTCTTACTAAAAACAATTTTTTTTTATTGTTATGGTAATATTTACATATTATACAAATTAGTTCACACAAGCATTTATAAAATGTATACTAATAATAATCGAAAGTAAAAGATTGAAAATATTAAATTAATATTTTGTATAGACAAATTAAATTAACAAATTAGGGCCATTATTACAACTTGCCTTTATGTTCGAAATAGTGAAGGTGAAACTTTAAGCAATAGAAAAAGGTACACTTAAAGTTAACTATTACTATTACGAACATAAAGGCAAGTTGTAATAATGGCCCTACAATATTAATTAATTTTTAAGTTATCGGACCTTTAATAAATAAAGTCTGTATGACAAGGTAATAAATAATATTTATAATTGTCTCCTAATGGGTTAATATAAACATATATGAAGTCACTTCGAAGCACTTCACAATGATGATGAATACATTTTTTTTTAAATCGCAGAAAAAAATTATAAAATCGCTTGAACAGTTTTTAAAACAATTGTGTTGATAACACTTTCAAACAGCTGTTTAAATTTGTTTGTTTATGTCAAAAACATATGACACGTTTTTAATGTTCTATAATCGCACTAAAGTGTTACGTTAAGTCAACATTACGGTTACATTACATCAACCCAGCCTTTAAGGCCTAGTTAGTTTGTTCGTTCCGTTCCGAATCAGCTGTTTTGTTTTTAGCATTGGGAAAGTTGTGTATGTCGTTAGTTTTTCTGTAACGCTGCCGTTCTGTTGCGGATGAATCTGTTGAAAACAGAATTTTGTCCGCAACGTTAAGTGACAGCTAAAACAGCTGATACATATATACACAAAAATGCCAACAATATGAAAGCAGTGGTGCCAACATTTTTGAAAGGGAAAAATTTATTATTAACAAAAGAATAAAAAATATAATATTTTCAAAAAAACATTGAAATTTAATAAAATAAATATAAATTTCTTTTAATGTATGTACTATTTATGTAAAAAAATTAGTTTAAATTAAATCATTAACAAAAAATATATGTATGTATTTATAAAAATGTTCACAATAATATGTTGAAGGTCTAAATACAAAAAACACTAAAAATAGTAACAAAATCACCAAGATGGTTTTTTGGTTATTATTTTAAAAACAGCTGATACGATCTTACGGAAAAACTAACTGCAATAAAACAGCATTCAGAACGGCACAGAACAGAAACGTTACAGAACGCAAAGACTAATGGAGCCTTTAGCCTTCGCTCACTGTTTTCGTTAAAGGGACTCATTAAAGAGTATTTGTAATTACTTTCGTTAACACTCTTGATCTTTATTTAATAGTCAATGCACAAAAAAGGTTCAAAAAAAATATAAAGAATTTTCTTTACTTATTTGTCTTTTAGTTGTTGTTTTGATTTTTTTATTTAATAATATTATTAAAATAAAATCGTCCTAGTATCACTTGAACTAAATAATTTTGACTATACGTTCTTTTAAATTTTCTAATTTTTGATTTGTTTATATTACGAATAGAGTGGTCAAACCGGTTTTTGAATTATTCGAAAAACCGGGTTTTTTCCAATTTTCCGGATTTTTAAACCGGTTTTTATAAAACGACGGTTTTCGAGTTATTCGACAAACCGGGTTTTTTGTCTGGAATTATTCGACAAAATCGAATAATTTTTTTTATTTATTTTAATATTATGTTACTTTTAAGAATTAACAAGTTATACATCAAGACCTAGGTGGAATCGCAAAGTAGGTCTGGGTTGATTAACAACTCGCGCATCATTGTCATTATTTCTTATGGCTCGTTTTCATCTTATTTCATTCGACAATTTTACGTCTAGTTCTGGCGCGTGTGTGATGTAGCTTCGTATAACGTGTCATGCTCTACGTAGTTTACACCAACCGCGTGTCTTTTAATTTTGATAAACCCTGGTGGAGACCATCAACAACTGAGACAACTGAGTTAGGACTTTGACAGGAGAGTTATCTATGCCTTTATTTTAAAAAATACAACTAACTATTAGTATTATATAAAAGTATGTATGTATTAATATTATATTAATATATGAGGAGCCGCAGAACAAAAGGTACTTTTTTGAAAATTTAAAAATATTAATTTTTTTAATAAGATTTCAAGCCAAATAATATAAAAATACCAAAAAATCAATTTGTAAAAAAATCGAAAAAGTACTTTTTGTTCTGCGGCTCCTCATATATCATTTCTTTGGATTTAACATTCTGTGTAATTTGTATGTCAAAAATTTGGAATAAATTTAAAGTTATGTTAAGAAATTTAAGTTATGTTAAATTAATTTTTAAAAGATTTAATTAGTTTTAATAAAAAAAAATTATTTAAGTATAATTTATACCTCAATTTATAAAGTGACAAAAAAAGCTAAAAACCGGTTATTCGAACCGGTTTTTGGTAGAAAAAACCGAAAACCGGTTTTTAAAAATTACGCTTTTTCGAATCCCGAAATCCGGTTTTTTGTATATGTCGAATATTTAATCACTATAATTACGAAGCCTTGCATAAATATCCCAATTTCTAGCTCATCTATCATCATAAAAAGCTCTCAACGCAATATTAGTTAAAGACCATGGTAGGCCTTCATATTGTTGAGGTTACGATGATTTTCGTCAAACAACCCGAATGTGAACAAAAGAGCGTAATAGAGCGTAAAAATACACACAATTCATTCAGTTTCTTGATGTTGTTGTGGATATTTTTTTTTTTACCAAAAAGAGCACACAAATTAAATGCCTCTTTTTGCGTACCACTGGTTAAAGATCTATAATAATTAATTTCACTTGTAAATCTGGGTATAGAATAATTCAAGAGGTCATTAAAAAGATTATTAAAGAAGGACAGTTCGACTTTAAGCTTATTCCAAAGCAGACGTCTTTCTACAAAATTCTTTCTCGTATACATTGGCCCATAATCATAGTCAGAAATAAAGTATATTTTAAGAGAATTAAAGTCGTCTTTACTTAAGAGTGGACTTTAGGTCTACCAAAGACAAGATAAAATATACTTTTTACGTTAAAGTAAATATAAAACTAGCTGAAGCTGTTTTTAACTCATTTAACAACAGCATCAACTGTTCTTCCTCAAGTAAAAAAGTTCGACAAAAAGTCAAAAATGTTTATGTTACAAGATATTGGCAGAGATTTTGCAATTATTGAACAGTTATCAATAAAATTAGAACCAAAATATCCTAGTTATGATATAATTTTTTCCCATTTTTCCACCACAATTTGCTTTTTTTCTTTAGATTTCGCTGTTACTTTTATTGTTTTTTTTTTTTTAAATTTTCTATATCAGCTGTTCAGCGTTGCCACTTGTCTATATTTTTTGTATATTGTATGAAAACATTTTCTACGTTTGAGGTGGCACCCAGTTGAAGTAGGTTCAATTTAAAACACACTTTAATTTTTACTATAGTTGCAAAATAATTAAAAGCAGGTATTTATTTTAAAGTTGTTTCTAAAAAGAACCGACTTTAGTGTTTGACTATGATTATGGGCCATTGTATATAATACAGTGTTAAATAAAGAGTAAAACAATTAATACAGATTGTAAAATAAACATACTATTAAACTATTATAAGTGAAATTATTTAAACATTTAAATGTAAATTTCCTTTAAATTGTATAAATATATAAACATTTCTTAAAAACAACGTGAATTATAATAGAGTGTGAAAAAGATAAAAAGAAATTACAATGAACAAACCACCAGATCGAGTTACAAATTCACCATCTTCTCTTAAGGGGGAAGAACAAAAACATTGAATTTCTCAGGTCCCATATATTTAAATATAACTAGAATAACTAGCACCGAAAAATTGACTAACGTCTCCCCCTACTTATTAAAAAACAAGTAAGAGTGCTATATTCGGCTATGCCTAATCTTATATACCCTTCACCTTTGTTGTGGATGCATTATTATTTTTTATAATTAGTATATATGTATGTACTGCCCACTTTCAGCGTACAGCATCCTAAATTTATCAAGAACACAAAAAACAACAACAACGCCAAACGAAACAAAACACCAAAAGAAAAAACAAAAACAAAATACGCAAGCCAATGAAACCAACACACATCCAAACATACGTTTAATTGTATAAAAAACAACAACAACGCCAAAAGAAACAAAACACAAAAGAAAAACAAAAAAATGCAAAGCATGCACATCCAAACATACGATTTGTTGTTTTTTTTGTCAAAAAAACCAACACACAACCAAACTAAACTTTAGTTGTATAAAAAACAACAACAACGCCAAAAGAAACAAAACACAAAAAAAAACAAAATACACAAAGCAGCACATCCAATCATACGTTTTGTTGTTTTTTTGTCAAAGCATGCAATACATTGTGTTTTTTGATGAAATTTTTAGAGGTTGTCTCGGATTTTTGCTCATATCTCCGTTATTTATGGACGGATTTTGCTGATTTTAAATAGCAAAATTCTCGAAAGTATGTCTGTCAGAATTGTTGAAGATTTTGATCCCGGAGATATCTGGGGCCTTCAGAAAATTGATTTCAACAGACAGACAGACGGACAGACAGACGGACATGGCTTAATCGACTCCGCTATCTATAAGGATCCAGAATATATATACTTTATAGGGTCGGAAATGAAAAATGTAGAAATTACAAACGGAATGACAAACTTATATATACCCTTCTCACGAAGCTGAAGGGTATAAAAAGCTATCAACTACACGTGTAACGGAGAAGTAGAAGAATGTATGAAACTGATGAGTGGAAGTGTACTAATTTTTTTTTTAACGTTTATATATTTATAGAATCTGCTTACTTAGGCCTGACAATAAGTAATAAAATCTTATAACTAAAATTAAAACTAAATACTCTCTGACGGGAGCGCTGATGTTCATATGGGCCACATCTTAGCGGGGTGGTATATCGGCTCTACGAAGCCTTGATCTTGTTTGGGTCTGTGTGAGATGTCTTGCAAGCGGATTCGGGTGGTTCCGCAATTTCATGATGTATTTCTCACTGACATTCTTGAATTCATCTTTAACTAACGGTCTCTGTGGATGTTCTCATTTCTTATGTACCAAGGTGCACCTGTTATTGTCCTAAGAATTCTCGATTGGGTCCTCTGTATAAGTTCAATACTGGAATTACTGGCCGTTCCCCACAATTGGATTCCATATGTCCAGATTGGTTTTAAAACACATTTATACGGGATGACTTTATAGTCAAGGCTTAATTTTGATTGGTGATTGGGTAACCAGAGGCTCTTAACTTCATGTGAAGTCTCTTGGCTTCTATATGACGACGCCAAGTAAGTCGTCTATCCAAGTGAATATCAAGGTATGTAACTGTATCTGTCTGTGGAATGTTTATGTTATTTAGTGTGATAGGTGGACAGTCACCCCTTCTGAGAGTAAATGTGATGTGTTTACTTTTGAGTTCATTTACTCGTATTCTCCAGTTATTCAACCATATCTCCACGAGTCTCAGATAATTGGCCAATTTCGTAGAAGCTACCTGCGGATCTGCATGTGAGCTAAGTATTACCGTATCATCAGCGAATGTTGATATGGTAAGAATGTTGATACAGGCAAGTCAGAAGTATATATCAAATAAAGTGTTGTTCCGAGAACACTTCCCTGTGGAACACCAGCTTTAATTTCATAATTTCCTGTTACATAATCGCAATATTTTACTCTAAAAACTCGGTCTGATATGTATGACTCCAGCAATCGATGCGTACTTGGTGGCAGTAGACACTTAATTTTGTGAATTAACCCCTTATGCCATACCTTGTCGAAGGCCTGGGCGATGTCCAAAAAGATAGCACAGCAGTATTTTTTATTTTCAAAAGTTTTTCTGATATCTCCAGTCAATCGATTAACTTGTTCAATGGTTCCATGTTGTTCACGAAAACCAAATTGATGAACTGGGATAATATTTTGGTTATTTAAGTATGGCATAATTTTACATTACCAATATTTTCTCAAATAACTTTGATATGCATGGCAGTAGACTTATAGGTCTGTATGAAGACGGCATTGTTAAATCTTTTCCTGGTTTAGGTATCATTATGATCTGAGCAATTTTCCAATTAATTGGGAAAACGCCTAGTCTAATGATCGCAGAAAACAATACAGATAGCACGATTATAGCTACATTCGGTAGGTTTTTAATCATGGATGGCGTAATTTTGTCATATCCTGGAGATTTTTTTATATTTATGTTATTTTTGATAACTTTTCGAACGTCCTCGGGACTTACACTGATATGATCATCCGCTGTCTCATGAACAGGAGGATTTTCCAGTACAAAATTATTGTTGGGTGGATTTGGCTTAATTACATTACGTAGGTGCTCGACAAAAATGAATGCTTTGTCCTTAGCATTTCTTTCCCAATTACCGTCAGATTTTCTCAACGGAGTTTTTCCCTCTACCGGTGGTTTGATGTTACAAAGAGAAAAGTTCGTATATTTAGTATTCGTCAAACTCTCAATGTATCTTCCATTTCTGCGATCCTCTTCTAAACAAAGGGCTCTCTTCAGGCTTCTAGTAGCGATGGACAGCCTCTGCTTTGCAGCAGGTGATCTATTTTGTTGCCACTCTCTTCTAAGCTTTCTCTTTTCGATAAGCAATCGTTCAATATCTGAATTGGAAATATGCATTTTTGGCTTTCTAGAGATCTCGATCCTTGAATGATCCAGAGCCGAAATAATTAATGACATGAAGTCATTGACGCATTCGTTTATCTCTCCCTCACACTGTATATTTGGATTTGTGTGGATATGGCTACTGATGAACTTTTTGTATTTAAGCCAATTTGTTTTGTAAAACGGAATATTTTCAGGAGATTTTGATATATGTTTCCCATAATAGGTGACTATTACGGGTGAATGGTCGTAAGATAAATCAAAGGATATTTCCGTAGATATTGAATTTCGATCTACATTTCTGGATATGGCAAAGTCTATAAGGTCAGGAATCTTCCTAGGATCAGTAGGCCAGTATGTTGGTTGGCCAGGGGATATGACATCCAAGCAATTCTTACTGTCAACTAGGGCTTTGTAGAGCTGTCTTCCTCTAGGGTTAATTAGCCGCGAACCCCAGTATGTGTGTTTCGCATTGTAATCACCACATGCCAGGAAACGATCTCCTAGAGTTTCAAAGAATTCTTCAAATTTGTCCTTAGTCATCGAAAATCGTGGGGGGCAATATATTGAACTCACTGTAAGATTTCCAAATAAACATTCCAGTCGTATGGAAGTTGCTTGCATATATTCTTTTGAAAATTCATCTAGGGCATAATGTTTAAAACGGCTTTTAATCAAGATACCAGTACCACCATGAGCTTTTCCGTCGGCATGATTTGTGTTATGGAATGAAAATCCTGGAATATTAAAGTTGTATCTATTTTTAAGGTGTGTCTCAGAAATCACATCGACGTCTTTATTTATCATAAAATTATAAACCTCAGATTTATGTTGGTTCAAACCGTTTGCATTCCAAAAACAAACTTTCAAGAAACTCATTTTTTTGATAGGAGGATTTGAAGCATTTGGTTCTGCGCTCTCAAAAGCTCTTGTATTGTGTTTTGCATGGTTGACATTATGTTAGTCATGTTTTGATTAATAGAGGTAATATTTTGTGTAAGCGCTTGTAACAGGTTTTCTAACCCTCCCGTATTTTGGGGTATATTAGGCTGCTTATTTTCTGACTTCAAAACACCAGCGTAAGAGCTGGTTCCAGATTTAGCCGTGTTTAATTGTGGGAAAATTGCATTCATTATCATAGAGTTTTTATTTTCATTATTACGGGCTACTGAATTTACTGGTGTAGGAAATATGTTAACCGCAGATGGAACAAAAAAGTCATCTCTCTTTGGTTGACGCCTCTCTCTCAATCTTTTTAATAATTCTTTGTAAACTGGGCATCCCCGATAAAAGTGTACTAATAAAAACAAAAAACTATGTACAATAGGGTGGGTCAATTTGTTCGGGCCCAAAAAACGTGGTAAAGCGTATAGCAAATTCGGAATCTACGGAAAATTCTATGAACTTTTTCAGAAGAAACCATGGTTCTAAAATCAAAATCGAGCTTCCGGTTTTTTACGAGAAGATTTGGAGCTCAAGACCTCTTTTGCTAGGAGACCTCGGGTATGTTCAATTTTAAAAATAATAATATTTCTTCGTTTGTGTTCCGATTTCAAAAAAATTACATATATATAGAATCTTCTCGTCGAGTACTACATATATCGATATGATAAAATCCAAAATTGACAAGAATATCCCTTACTATCAGTTCTGCTTGTTGCGAAAGAAGTTTCTCAGCTATGCGTAGAATAAAACAATGGTTACGTAGTGCAATGCTTCAGGAACGATTTTCAAATTTAGCAGTTTTTTTCAACTCAATTCTTTATTTATAATAATATTTATACAAAGGCGTATATATATATGAGGCATTTCACGTCAAGTGAACCAACTTTTGAAATCGATGTCTTCCGATCGCGATGAAATTTGCACCAATGTTAGTTCTATCGGATAGTACTTCGGACACCATTTTTCAACAAGATCGGTCAAGAACTCTCTGAGTTATAGGAGGTCAAAATTTGACATTTTGGCCAAACAGGTGTTTTTTTTTATCCATATAACTTATTACCTATTGTTCTTAGCAAAATGTGTCCCAAATAGTTTAGATAGCTATTTATGCAATCTTTCGAAAAAAAAAATTAAAAAAATTTAATAAAATATTTTTGATTTTTTTTTTTAAATCAAAAATATTTTTGACTTTTTTTTCAAAATGGGCCCTTTTTATTTTTTTTAAGAAAGCTTAGGTCTTTTCCTAAGCGACCTATATGGTCGCTTAGTGGGATGCGAGTGGGATATCTATCAAAAAAATATTTTGTAACTCAAGATTTAAAATTTTTGAATTTTTTTGCAAAATCAAAAACTTTGTTGACTTTTTTTAAAAAAATGGACCCATTTTTTAATTTTTTTTTTGCTCAGAAGAAAGCTTATGTGTTTTCCTTTAACACCCTTTTTGTCGCTTAGTGGGATGCGAGTGGGATATCTATAAAAAAAAATGTTTTGTAACTCAAGACATACAATTTTTTACTTTTTTTTGAAAAATCAAAAACCTTTTTGACTTTTTTTTTCCAAAATGGACTCTTTTTTTATTAATTTTTTTTCTCAAAAGAAAGCTTAGGTCTTTTCCTTTAAAACCTTTTTGGTCGCTGCGAGTGGGATATCTATCAAAATAAATGTTTTGTAACTCAAGACAAAGGTTTTTAAATTTGCACTATTTTAATTTTTTTCATATTTGTGTGTAAACCTTATAAATTAAACTTACGCAGAGAAACTAGACACATTAGCCTTTCCGATGGTATGTAACATACCCAACTAAAATTTCATAGCCTCGATACTGTAATACCCATAATATGTTAACCTCAGGAATAAAAATCACTTTTTTCTATGGAAATGTTGAATAATTTAATTTTGTTATTTAATATATAATAATAATAATAATAATAATAATAATAATAATAATAATAATAATAATAATAATAATAATAATAATAATAATAATAATAATAATAATAATAATAATAATAATAATAATAATAATAATAATAATAATAATAATAATAATAATAATAATAATAATAATAATAATAATAATAATAATAATAATAATAATAATAATAATAATAATAATAATAATAATAATAATAATAATAATAATAATAATAATAATAATAATAATAATAATAATAATAATAATAATAATAATAATAATAATAATAATAATAATAATAATAATAATAATAATAATAATAATAATAATAATAATAATAATAATAATAATAATAATAATAATAATAATAATAATAATAATAATAATAATAATAATAATAATAATAATAATAATAATAATAATAATAATAATAATAATAATAATAATAATAATAATAATAATAATAATAATAATAATAATAATAATAATAATAATAATAATAATAATAATAATAATAATAATAATAATAATAATAATAATAATAATAATAATAATAATAATAATAATAATAATAATAATAATAATAATAATAATAATAATAATAATAATAATAATAATAATAATAATAATAATAATAATAATAATAATAATAATAATAATAATAATAATAATAATAATAATAATAATAATAATAATAATAATAATAATAATAATAATAATAATAATAATAATAATAATAATAATAATAATAATAATAATAATAATAATAATAATAATAATAATAATAATAATAATAATAATAATAATAATAATAATAATAATAATAATAATAATAATAATAATAATAATAATAATAATAATAATAATAATAATAATAATAATAATAATAATAATAATAATAATAATAATAATAATAATAATAATAATAATAATAATAATAATAATGATAATAATAATAATAATAATAATAATAATAATAATAATAAAAAGATGATAATTTAGTAAAATTTAATCTTAATCACAATAGATCAATTTATATAATAACTATTTTTACACTTAATTTATGAAGTTTTTAAATTTTCAAATATCCATACTTTTATCCTCCTTATTTGTCACCTTTATTAGCTGCTTTTTTTTTGTTAATCCTTTCTTGGCGTTATTAGATTCAGCTACTGATTTCGCTGCTGGCTTCTTTTTTGGCTTTGGAAAGAAATCGCATTGAGTAGATGCAGAAAACTTTTTTAATTTGAGTCTTCCATCGACAAGCGGTATGAAAGCATGGTATTGAGCAGTGCCATCGATTGTTACCGCAGCATCGAATCTGCTCTTTAGTGTTTTCAATGTTTCCTCATGATCCTCTTTGCTACTAAAAACTATTTTAGTTTCTTTACAATAATTCTTTGCCCAATGGAATAAAGCAGTCGCATCTAAGATGCGATCTTGATGAGAGCACTGGAGGCTATACTTCGCTGCATTTCTTTTGAGGTTTGCTCCAATACCATCACATGCTCCTTTACCATGAGCAGTAGGATGAAAATGCCACTCAGCTGGCATTCCAAAATCTTTTTCATGAGCTGTAAGATTTGCGAAGCTACTTTTGTTTTTAAAATGTTGACGAGCTCCGTCCGAAACGTAGTATACCTTTTCTACTGTAAATTTTGATTTTAGATAATTTAGTATTATCTTCTGGTACTCATAAACTGCAACGGTGTCATGTTTTAAATCGTCGGATATGATTGCCATACTTTTGTGTTCCAGGTTTTCTTCTTTCATGTAGTAAATAACTACTGTGAATATAGTTGCTTGGTCGTTATTGAAGTGGAATGCTTGTATGGAATCCTGAAGAACATATTTATAGTTCTCTGCGAAATCAAATGAAATAATGAATTCACCAGACTTCAAATGTGTTTTCAAGTCCTTGAAGAATGACCACTGCTCTTTGACTAAAAAGTCATGGGTTCTCTAATTTAGCAATCCTCTACACAGTTCTTCCACAAAATCATCCACATTTAAAATTATGGTTTTCAGTGTTCATCTTTCAGTCTGAAGCCAAGATTCAGATTTTAACTCCTCAATACATTCTCGATCAAAATAGTTGATTAAATTTTCTTTGATGGATGTGGTTTCCGGGCAATTCGAACATTCACCTAAGTGGCAAGAAGTTGTAGCATTAGGGCACATAGTCAATTTAAGGCAATCGCGGTAATGGTGTAAATCTTCTGATGAATCATCTTTTAAGTAATTTAAGTTGATTTCCTTCAACATCAATTTAACATTTTCATGGTAAATACAAACACATACTGTGTGAGTTCCGCTGCTTCCTGCCAAAACGCAATGTTTTGGCCTCAGTTGTGTAAATTTTGTGAATCCAATTTTGACATCCTCGTATTCAGATTGAAATGTTGCGAATAATTCATTCAGGTTACAGAGAACCATTCTCTTCTGCATTTGAACTTTCTTGCCATCGATTCGTACAGACATCCAGTCTTTCATCCCTGGCATCAGGCGACTCATATCATCTCGCTGATAAAACTGAGTTTTTCCCTTCTTTTTGTTTGGGAGTGTGAGAATCCCATGCTCAGCAACCAATTGTTTAGCAATTCTTGCTTTTCGTTGAGACGTTCCAAACTCAGTCATTGTTTTTGCAGAACTCCATGTTCTTGGAGCAAGCGTGAGAAGTTGAATTCTTTCAGCTTCACTCTGTGACGTTTCGTATTTCTCTTTTATTTGTTCAAGAACTTCTACTGCATCCTTATGGTATTGGTTTCGACACTCATTCGTTGAATTTGAAAAGTTAGAATAACCATCATCATCAACAGTTCTGTCTTCATTCTCGGAATTACTTTTGCTCATTACTATTCAAATTCGGTAATTCGTTCAACTTTCCGAGCTCTTTCCTGCATGATCCACAAATTTTCGATCGTTTTGACAGCGTAGGGAATTTTTTTAATAAGCCGTCGGAAATATTTCGCATATCTGATGATCTGTGCTTCATTTTGTTAAAGGGATTAAAACAAAAAGACGAATAAATTTCATTTTCAACCTTAGCCTTTTTAGAAGTCGTAGACATTTTGAATTTTGTAAGTATTTATGTAAATAACACACGTCTTAACTTTAACGCTGTTTCTAAAAAACTGATTTCCGTATGTCTTCAGAATGACAATAAATAGTTTTTTAAGATCATATAGGTAGTACGTTTTAATGAATGAGTCTAAAATCTTTTATTAGGGTCAAGAAGGGCTTACATACTAAAGTACCTAGTTTAACCAAATGTTACAAATAATAATAAAAATAAACCACCATATAAATAACCTACCTGTCAACTTCTACCTCTCCACCCACTTCTTAAAGTCAAATGTCATAAAATAATAAATAAACTGGTACTTCGGAGAAGGGCCATAAAATATTTCCACTTGATTCCAAAAATTTGTTTCTGGGGCACCTGATATTTTAACAATGAAAATCACGTGCGCTGAAAACTACCTCTAGGATTGACTAAAAAAGCCGCAAGATACAAAACTCAGACAAATTTTGGGGGTGGAAAATTAATAGCGGTCGGCCTCATATTGCACCCCTCCAGTGGCTATTATCGGTCAGTTGTTGTGGTTTTTATTTTTAAGGTTTTAGAAACACTTACACACAAATATGAAAAAAAACAATTTAAAAACATTTGTCTTGAGTTACAAAACATTTATTTTGATAGATATCCCACTCGCTTCCCACTAAGCGACCAAAAAGGTTTTAAAGGAAAAGACCTAAGCTTTCTTTTGAGAAAAAAAATTAATAAAAAAGAGTCCATTTTGGAAAAAAAAGTCAAAAAGGTTTTTGATTTTTCAAAAAAAAGTAAAAAATTGTATGTCTTGAGTTACAAAACATTTTTTTTTATAGATATCCCACTCGCATCCCACTAAGCGACAAAAAGGGTGTTAAAGGAAAACACATAAACTTTCTTCTGAGCAAAAAAAAAATTAAAAAATGGGTCCATTTTTTTAAAAAAAGTCAACAAAGTTTTTGATTTTGCAAAAAAATTCAAAAATTTTAAATCTTGAGTTACAAAATATTTTTTTTTATAGATATCCCACTCGCATCCCACTAAGCGACCATATAGGTCGCTTAGGAAAAGACCTAAGCTTTCTTAAAAAAAATAAATAAAAAGGGCCCATTTTGAAAAAAAAAGTCAAAAATATTTTTGATTTAAAAAAAAAACATCAAAAATATTTTATTAAATTTTTTTAATTTTTTTTTTCGAAAGATTGCATAAATAGCTATCTAAACTATTTGGGACACATTTTGCTAAGAACAATAGGTAATAAGTTATATGGATAAAAAAAACACCTGTTTGGCCAAAATGTAAAATTTTGACCTCCTATAACTCAGAGGCCCATAATCATAGTCAGAAATAAAGAATACTTTAAGAGAATTAAACTCGACTTTACTCAAGAGTGAACTTTAGGTCTATCATAGACAAGTTAAAGTATACTTCTGACGTTGAAGTCGACTTTAAATATAAAACTAGCTGAAGCTGTTATTAACTCGTTTAACAACAGCATCAGCTGTTCTTCACCAAGTAAAAAAGTTCGGCAGAAAGTAAAAAATGTTTAAGTTACAAGATATTGGTAGAGATTTTGCCATTATTGAACAGTTATCAATAAAATTAGTACCAAAATATTCTAATTATGATATTCATTTATGAGCTATTTTTTAAAGAGTAATTTGCACAAATTTTAAGAAATTTTCTATAGAGAATTTCTCTCTCTGCATGAATTGTGAAGCATTTTCTGAAGAATATTTTTTAAAAAAAAATTGCACAATTTGTGAGTAATTTTCAAAAGAAAAATTTGCACAAATGATGAGAAATTTGCTCAATTTGTGAGAAATTTTCACTATTTCTGACGAATTTTATTTAAAGAAATTTGCTCAATTTGTCAGAAATTTTGTAAAGAGAAGCTGTTATTAACTCGTTTAACAACAGCATCAGCTGTTCTTCACCAAATAAAAAAGTTCGGCAGAAAGTAAAAAATGTTTAAGTTACAAGATATTGGTAGAGATTTTGCCATTATTGAACAGTTATCAATAAAATTAGTACCAAAATATTCTAATTATGATATTCATCTTATATATTTCATTTTTCCACAACAAACAATTTTTTTTCTTTAGTTGTCCCGGTTACTTTTATTGTTTACCTTTTTGGTTTTTTTTTTAATTTTGTATGTCAGCTGTTCAGCGTTGCCACTTGTCTGTATTTTGTTGTATATTGTATGAAAACATTTTCTACATTTGCGGTGGCACCCAGTTAAAGTCAGTTCAATTTAAAACATACTTTAATTTTGACTATAGTTGCAAAATAATTAAAAGCAGGTTTTTATTTTAAAGTTGTTTCTAAAAAGAACCGACTTTAGTGTTTGACTATGATTATGGGCCAGAGAGTTCTTGACCGATCTTGTTGAAAAATGGTGTCCGAATTACTATCCGATAGAACTAACATTGGTGCAAATTTCATCGCGATCGGAAGACATCGATTTCAAAAGTTGGTTCACTTGACGTGAAATGCCCCATATATATTAGAGTGACAGCCGATTTTTTTTTTAGATTTCAAAGAGTGCCGGCTGGAATATTGTGACACTAGGCCTATATGTTAAGTGCTGATAATTTGATCCAAATCGGGCAACGATTTCTGGACGCGCATCGAGGTCAAAGTTCAGATATATGCAAAATTATACTATTTATATGGAATAAATAGGTGAAACTCCTTAACTTTCTGCATTGTTTTCTATAAATATGTAGATTTATTTATATTAATGAATATTACATTAAAAACAATTTGGAAATTAACCCTGTATCTCCTTTGGGTCAAAATGACCCAAAAACATACAGTTTTTGGGTCATTTTGACCGATAATACTTTTAATTTTGGCGATAATACATATCGCCAAAATTAAAGAAAAATGCAAATTTTTCAGTTTTTGAAAAAATTTTGCTACTAAATAAATACTTTTGCAATTGAGTGCATAATAGTATAGTCCTTGTGATTTTAAATATGGTCTGAAAGTTTTACTAAAATCGGAAAACGATAACCTTAAATCGTGAAGGTCAAATTTTTCAATATTTGGAATTTCTAAAGAAAAGATAGTGAAATGTTATATATTTTTGGGCCGATTCTAATGAAACTTGAGCAAAATATACATTGGGGTCTAACATTTACTACAACAGTGCAAAAATGGATTTAATCCTTTAAGAGCACTTGGGGTCAAAATGGCTGTGTTTTTCGTGATTTTAAAAGTGTAGGGTAATTTAGACCCCAAGTGCTGCTAGGGGTTAATTTCCATTTTTGTGCTGTTATTTTAAATTCTGGACTTTATGCTATACTTTTCTCAAGTTTCATTACAATCGGCCCAAAAATATATAATATATATAATTACCAGGATTATAATATTATGAATAAGTTTTACTTAAAATTTATAACAGTAAGGAAATTGGGCTCATTCGAAATGGGCAAAAAATTTGTTTTTCTTGAAAATCGCAAAATTTAAATCGCAGGTACGGAAAAACTGTAGAGGTATTGACATAATTTTTTCATATTTTCATTCCCTATTTTGATCTCAATAAATCCCAATGTGATGATCAAAAAATTCTGAAATTTCTTTAAGAAAATTTTTAAAAATTTGAAAATGGAGATTTGAAACAGCCGTTAAAAAAAATATTTTTTTTGGCCATACCTGTGAATAGGTTAACGGTATCCTACGAAGACAAAAACATATACACAAGTAAATACGGATATATTTTAGATAAAAATTAGCTAATATTTTAATTTTTCTCGAAATATGTTAATTTTTTTTCCTAAATTTTTTGTTCAAGTGGCATGAAACACGTTAATGGTCTGCCGAATTTGTAATAACTTTAACATTTTTTAACCAAATTTTGTCATTTATATCTCATTACAGCGGCAATTACGTATACATTTCTATTCTTTTGCATTCAATTGCAAAATTATTTATTTAGTAGCAACATTTTTAAAATATCTGAAAAATTTGGGCGATAATACAGTTTTTGGGTCATTTTGATCCAAAGGAGATGCAGGGTTAACTTCGAAAAAAAATTTTTAATGCAATATTCGTTAATATAAATAAATCTATACATTTCTAGAAAACAATGCAGAAATTTAACGAGAAATTTAACGTCAAAAATCGTAAAGAATGGTGTTCCTAGAAAAATTTCTTATTAATGCAGTTATCAGCTCAAAGTACTGAGTTCAATCCTATTGAGAATTTTTAGTGAATCGTGAATTGGCGGTTGAAACAATACCGATTAACTCCTACCAATTTGTACGAGCTTTAACACCGGACTGAGCACGAGAGAGAGAGTATTCCAAAAAAAAGTTAATGAAAAATTTATAGAAAATATGCCAATGCGTGTAAAATTTTATTTACGTAATAAAGGATTTTGAAAATTTTTTTAAAAAATGCAATTCTTTCCTAAAATTATTGTGGGGTGCAAAATTGAGTACATGCGAGTTATTTTAGTTTTGTCTATTTTTTTATTTAGACCTGGATGTTTTTTGTTTTAATTGTAATTCATTTTGTTACATATTAAACATAAAATAAATGACAGAACAAATTTTTGGATTTGCTTTATTAGTTTTATTTTTATTCCATAAGAAGTGCACAAAATAGAAACATGTACTCATTTGGGCTCCCCACTGTATGTATACAATATTACATTTTTAAATATAGAGAGTATAGATATAAATAAATCTTTTCAACTCAGTATTTTGTCTAACTAATATAATAAGGAACAAATAACAGTTTAGATCAAGAGGAAAACTAAAAAAAACCCCATTTAAATATAAAAAAAATTATAAAAATATTTTGTAAAATAAATTAGCAATTTTAAATATTGAAAATGAAGTAGTTATGTTAGCAAACTCAATTTTTGTGATATTTTAGTCATAGAGAATAGACATAGAGCGAAAACTCTCCTGTCAAAGACCTAATTCAGTTGTCAGAAACCTAAGTGGTGAGAATGTATTAGTAGAAAAAAACTATGTGAAAACAAAAACAATGTGTGATTATTTTGAGTAATTTTTTTGTTTGAGTTTTTTTTCCTAGTTTTCGCTCTATGTTTCTTTATGATTTTAGTTTTATTTTTACTTTTTGGGATGTGCACTTGCCCACCCCATAGTAATAGTCTAGCTACGCTTATGTACCTATCCCAATATCCCTATCCCAATAAACTTTTCGCTCTACCATAAAACTATAGCTAACGACTTTGACGCGTTGCGCCTTGTAGTAACATCTGGAACTAAATTTAGCATAACTAATATTTACATACACCCCAACGACAGCATTGACGATAGTAATTTGTGTAATATGTTGAATAACTCTGGAATTTCCAGTCTAATTCAATAGCTCCCACGTAAACTGGGGCTCGCGCATCAGTAACGCTAGGGGTATATAGCCAATTTTATAGATGACAAAATTTTATTGAATGACGGATCACCAACACATTTAAATACATACAACAATTTCTCACACATAGGCCTTACATTTTGCTCTTCTAACATGGCCAACCTCATAGAATGGAACACAGAGAATACTCTCTGTGGAAGTGATCACTTCCCTATTATCATTTCCCCCGCACAAAAGAGGCAACATTCTGTAGACCTAGATTTCGTATTCGGGAAGCTAATTGGGAAAAATATTCGGAATTATGCATTAACTATGATATTTCAAGACCAGTAAGTACTAATATTAATAAAGAGAGTGTCAATATCTCTAGAATAATTCTCCAATCTGCAAATACAATTATCCCTCAAACTAATCGGAATATTATATATAAAGTTCCTTGGTGGAACAAAAATTTACATAATTTGAAATCTATAAGAAACAGGGCATGGCATTTATTTAAGAGGAATATGTGCATTAGTAATCTGGTAAATTATAAAAAGGCAAATGTTCAAAAGTGAAATCAAAAATTCTAAAAGCAAATCACTTTTTAGCTTTACTTCCTCTATTAACCACTCAACGCCTATTGAGAAGGTATGGAATAATATAAGGTCAATTTCTGGATATAAAGCAAAACAGGGAATTCACTGCGTTACTTCTATCGAAGATCCAACTAGGACTATACTAAATGGCCAACGAATTTGCAAAATACTGGTCCATCAATTCAGCTGACCATAACTTTGGAGCGTCCTTCCGCTTAAATAAAAATCGATACAACAGCAATATCCCGATCTCCATAGTATGCCCTGGTGCTGCAAAAATGGAGGATAATGTATCTTATATCGAAATGGAATCAGTTCTTGGTAAACTAAAAGGAAAAACACCAGGCATTCATAGAATCTCCTATCCAATGATTAAGATGTTTCCATATTGTACTAAACTTAGAATACTGAAACTTTTTAATGCAATACTTACTGATCACATTCCACAAAATTTCAAAACTAGTATCATAATTCCCATTTTCAAACCCGGTTCAGACAAATCCGCAATAAATTCATACAGACCAATTTCTCTTAACTCCTGTATATCAAAGGTTTTAGACCGTATTATCGCTAACAGACTATGATGGTTTGTCAGCACACACAAACTTCTCAATAATTACCAGTTTGGTTTCAAGAAAGGAAAATCTACAATAGACAGTCTGATATACACAGATTATCTTGTCTCTAACTCCCTTTCTCTTAGGAAACACGTAACCATAATATCTCTAGATTTTATGAAGGCATTTAACTGAATTGGCTTACATTCTATTCTGGCCCAAAAATATCAAAATATATTTATAACTTCATGACGAAAAGAAAAATTATTGTGCTTATAGGAAACCAATACTCTTCAACCTTTCCTCTCCACAACGTCATCCCACAGGGCTCGCCGCTGTCAGTAATTTTGTTTCTTCTAGCCTACAACAAGATTTATGGGATCATATCTATTAATAAAGAAATACATCTATCTGCTTATGCTGACGACCTTAATCTAATCGTAAGATCAAACGAAAAGAATCCAGTTCTATCCCTGAATCGCCTCTTTGATAACATAAAAAACTGGTGCGAGGACTCCGGTGCAATATTATCTCCAAATAAATGTAAATACTTACATATATGCCGTAAGATTAATTGTCATTGCACAATTCAATCAGGCGACTACGCTATATCAGAGGTCAATTCTCTTAGACTACTATTGCTATATTTGAACAGTAAATATAACTGGAAGCACCATATCGACTTTCTAACATCCTCATTATCTAACCGACTGAAAATTATAAAATATCTATCTAGCCACAAACATAACTGTAATCCGAAAACTCTAATAGCCATTACTAAAGCCCTTATCATATCAAAGGTGAATTACGGTTTACAGATATATGGCTACGCCCTAAAATCAACATTAATAAAAGTTGAATCTATTATAAACTCTGCCCTTAGACTCGCAATCGGTGCCTTTCACACTACCCCAATTAATAACCTTTTATTTGAATCAAATATTATTCCAATTACTACCCAGAGAAATATATTAACTACGAATTTATTTAAAACAATCCTCTATGATAGTTCTACGCCGCTTAGGCAAGTAGCAAACAAATTAGCAAAGGCCAAAAAAATACCAAGAATCCCCTCTGCGTTATACCGCTCTATACAAAGTTGTCGAAAACTGAATATCCCCCTCAAAATTACACTCCCAAAAACTGAAAAACTTCCTATTTGGGAATTCTATAGAGAATTTATCAACCCCACAATGTCTAGGCTTTCGAAACTAAACACCAGCTCATTTCAATATCAATCAAAGTTTAACGCGTTGAAAGAAACCTTTGGTGACTACAGATTTATTTATACTGATGGGTCTAAATCTAATATCGCAGTCACATATAGCGTAACCACCGAAAATGTTGTCATAAGGACTTCATATTTGCCATTGTACAGTTCAATTTATACAGCAGAATTAATTGCAATATACCAGGCTATACAATATATAGGAACAAAGCGCGGTAAATTTGTCGTTTGTTCTGACTCACTCTCAGCGATTAAATCCATTGCAAATATATGCAATAACAATCTGTATGTATCTCTTATAAGAGAAGTTTTGATAAAAAGATACCCAGACAATGTACTTTCGTAGGTACCCGGGCACTGCAATATTAGTGGTAATGAATACGCCGACCTTATTGCCAGGGAGGCTGCCAAACTTCCTGTTTCTGCATCGGAAAATTTTGGCGTGAAAGACATTTGTAGTTTTGTATATAATTACTACCGAATTATATCTAGAGAACGAATCTTTACAGCAACATCTAACTGGTACAAAACAATAAACAATGATCAAATATACATCGGAAATCATTTAGTCCCTGATCTAAAACGGCAAGAAGTGGACATGGACATTACACCACTATGTAACTGTAATACCAACTATAACAATCCACTTCACATTCTGTCTGAATGTCCTCAATTTAACTCGTCACGTTTACAATTATTTAATAACAACGATCCCAAATTATTCCTTTCCAACCCTACCGTACAAAATATCAGCATAATAACTAAGTTTCTCATATCGAACAACCTATATAACAAGATCTAATTCATTTTAAGATATGTACTCTACATAAATAAATTTTATTTATAATACACATAACATAACACAACATAATATTTGTATACTAACCCAATATTGTAAAACTATTGCGCTGAAGGCCAATGCTACCATTGCTCGCTTAAGATTAACATATAATTTGTAATTATTATGTTAATAAAAATAAATAAATAAAATTAAAGAAGGAAAGTTTATCATCAGAATCACAAGAGGAATATAGCTGATTAAATTCAGTTTGGATAATATGTCTTTCAATAGCAAGAATGTCATCACTATGGTAGTCGCAGGGCAGGGCCAGGGGTCCCCAAAGTAGGACACCTCGGGTATGTTCAATTTTAAAAATGATCCTATTTCTTCGTTTGTGTTCCGATTTCAAAAAAAAATACGTATATGGAATCCTCGAGCTCTACATAAAACCTCGTCGTAGATATCAATTATCTCTTATAGTTTAGGAGATATTCGCATTTGAAAATTAAATTTTCAACATTTTTACCCACCCTACTCCAGTTTTTTGATGACCGCGGTTCCAAAAATTTCCATTTCGATTTTCTCCATTTTTCTTTTATTGGTTTAACAACAAATGTATATATCAAATAAATAAAGAATTGTTTAAAAATCATGACTGGGTCCAAAGTTACATGCATTTGAATTTAAAAAATTTAAAAAAGGCGATTTTTTGCTATTTTTTTGGGAAAAAAGTACTTTTATTCTTTTTAAGTTATCTAAAAAATTTCTAAGAGGATGTATAATTAATTTGTAATTTTTGAAAAACTAACTTTACATCAAATATTTTAAATGAAAAAAATTGATAATTTTTGAAAAAACGCCTATTTTTTATGTAAAATTCAACTTTAGGGCAAAAATTCTCAAATCGCATAGTCGAGACCTATTTTAGATGGCCCAATATGTTCTTAATTATTTTGAAAAGGATTCCGATAACCCCGCCCCTGGTATGGATATTATAGCCAAAAAACGAAAAAAACCCATTTTTGGGATTTTTCAATACTTTTTTGGGAATTTGCCGGATTCCTTATAAATTTCAAAATTTGTTTTTATTTTTCCATTTCCAATAAAAAAATCTATATAAAGGTAAAATTGCATTAAAAAATATTAATAAATAAAAATTTTATTTCAATTTGAAATATTTGTATCGTCGCAAAAATTAAATTAAAAAAAATGTTTGTCATATTTTTCGAAAAAGTATTCCATGATTTTTTAATTGACAAAAGTTATATATATTATTGAAAAATAGACAAAAAAACCCTTACCATTTATATATAACATGTCTACCTTTTGTTTTTTACGTGGCAAATTAATTAGGGAAAAGAGAATTTACCTAACACTGTTATTTTCAGTCATAGAAAGGTTGTTAGGTAGGCAAACATACTTTTTTATGAATTTCTACAGCCACTTTTTTACGATCAATCCTTAAATTTTATACCTATATTTGAAAATTGTCGTAGGTATTATTTAAAATGGTCATGGTTTTTACCTCAATAGGTCACTTTAAAAAATTACCTGTAAGGAAACGTTTGACCTATTAAGTACACGACATAAACCATTGAAAAATATTTTGATTTGAGTACCTAAAATGAATATATAAGCGCAGTTTATATCTGTTTGTCATTATTTGTAATTATCTAAGCATTAAAAAAAATACACTGTGCTCCATTTTATTTGAACACTCGTCAGCTCCTTTTCAAGATAAAGTCAACCTCTTATTGGAATATGTAAAATTGAAAATTTTATAAAATCAGTTGATATAAAACTGAAAAGTGTTCGGTACTCAAATGCAAAATTTCTATCAAAATTTTCTGATTGGCTGGATGAATGTGTAGAAGTTGCTATTTGCGTATCAAGTATTGGTGCTCCCTGTAAGCAATATGATGATTTGTGCTCAAAATCGAAGAAAAGAGGTTATCGAATTTACTAGAAACCCTATCTAAGGAAGAAGTTTAGGACACATTTAAGGCTATGTTAAGAAAAGAAAAACAGCCTTTGGATGCCATTAAAATTGCAACTATTCTTCCAAGCGCATCTCCAAGACGACTGAAAAGAATTGTAAAGAGCATACCCACACCATCATCTGATACAACGTTCACTGAGGAAGAAGCCATTGCGCTTATGTTGCAACTGGGATTAAGTCGTGATAACTACATAACGTTAAGAAAGGCGCTGTCAGAAAAAGGAGTGGATATTTTACCGTCATATGATAAATTAAATGAAAAGAAGACGAGTATTATACCATCTCCTATTGAAATATCGATCGGAAGGCTGTTATTGGACTTGTCCCATTACTAGAAAATACTGCATTAAGGATTGCTTCTTACTATTCTACAGACCAACTAAAATAATTAATTCTTGTGATCTTCAACTCATTTGTAAGTGGGAATCTGATGGATTATCAGCACTCTCGGAATATAAACAAATCAACACGAGCGAAACCTCTTCGGAATATAAAAGTATATTTATGGCATCGTTTGTTCCATTAAGAATTAGAAAGTATGTTGGCAGCGATTCTCCATCAACCAGTTTCGATGACATTTGGAAGAATTCGACTCCAGGATTATATTTGAATATGTAAAGAAATCCATAACAACAACACAAGATTTAATAAATTGTATTGAAGCGAAAATTAAAAACTTGGAACCGATAACAATCGAAACTGAAAATTATTCATTTAACATTTCCTTTGATTTAAAACTAACGATGATTGATGGGAAAGTTGGCAATGCTATTACAGGAACATCATCTACTTGGTACTGCTACATATGTGGTGACAAAAAATCCGGAAAACGCAAACAAAACAGCAAATAACAATAAAGAGCTAGTGCAAATGAGAGCCAGTGAGAAAAGAATAATTCAAAAAGGAAATACCGCTAGGCGATTTTTCAAACATTTTGAAACTACCTCAGAAATAACCGGAATTAATATGGAATTACTGCAAAAAGTCAATATTATTCTAATGGCTATAAATAGTAAGTATAAAGTGAACGCATCAAAATTTTGAGAGTATTCTACAGAAATTTCTAAATTACTTTTGAAATTATATCCCTGGAAAGAAATGATACCTACAGTTCACAAGATATTATGCCATGGAAACATCATCATTCAACATAATATTTTGACCATGGTGTAATGATATACAAGGTGACATTAATCAAACAGCTGATTATTTTTTTGCTCGAGTTTGTTTACAACTTCAATCTTGTCAAAATTTTTTTTTGCTGTAGTTTGTATACATTATGTCAGTTGTTTTTGACACTATAAAAGTTATTTGTTTTTGTATTGTTGTATTTGTTGCCGTAACGCATACACCTTATAATCATTACGCCATGATTTTGCCTTTAGGAGAGCTTACAGAAGAACCCCAAGAATCCAGGAATAGAGACTTTAAGCTATTCATCAGTTTAGCTCAAGGAAGTGTTCTAGAATGTCTCAAAATGAAGATATTTTTAATAATTTAATTCTATCTTCTGATCCTGTATTATCTACAATAAGGAAACGTTGGATTTGTTACAGAACATTAGCATTGGAAAATATTCATGAATTTAAAGACTTATTTTATATTTTAGATATGGACTACTGTGAGTCCGATTATTATTACAAAATTATATTAATTTATTATACATTTTTTAAATAAAGAATATTTTTATATAAAATAATTACTTTTTTTTATTTATATATATGGGGCATTTCACGTCAAGTGAACCAACTTTTGAAATCGATGTCTTCCGATCGCGATGAAATTTGCACCAATGTTAGTTCTATTGGATAGTAATTCGGACACCATTTTTCAACAAGATCGGTCAAGAACTCTCTGAGTTATAGGTGTTTTTTTTTATCCATATAACTTATTACCTATTGTTCTTAGCAAAATGTGTCCCAAATAGTTTAGATAGCTATTTATGCAATCTTTCGAAAAAAAAATTAAAAAAATTTAATAAAATATTTTTGATTTTTTTTTTTTAAATCAAAAATATTTTTGACTTTTTTTTTCAAAATGGGCCCTTTTTATTTTTTTTTTTTATTTTTTTTAAGAAAGCTTAGGTCTTTTCCTAAGCGACCTATATGGTCGCTTAGTGGGATGCGAGTGGGATATCTATCAAAAAAATATTTTGTAACTCAAGATTTAAAATTTTTGAATTTTTTTGCAAAATCAAAAACTTTGTTGACTTTTTTTAAAAAAATGGACCCATTTTTTAATTTTTTTTTTTGCTCAGAAGAAAGCTTATGTGTTTTCCTTTAACACCCTTTTTGTCGCTTAGTGGGATGCGAGTGGGATATCTATAAAAAAAATGTTTTGTAACTCAAGACATACAATTTTTTACTTTTTTTTGAAAAATCAAAAACCTTTTTGACTTTTTTTTTTCAAAATGGACTCTTTTTTTATTAATTTTTTTTCTCAAAAGAAAGCTTAGGTCTTTTCCTTTAAAACCTTTTTGGTCGCTTAGTGGGATGCGAGTGGGATATCTATCAAAATAAATGTTTTGTAACTCAAGACAAAGGTTTTTAAATTTGCACTATTTTAATTTTTTTCATATTTGTGTGTAAACCTTAAAAATTAAACTTACGCAGAGAAACTAGACACATTAGCCTTACCGATGGTATGTAATACCCATAATATGTTAACCTCAGGAATAAAAATCACTTTTTTTCTATGGAAATGTTGAATAATTTAATTTTGTTATTTATTTGTAATAATAATTAATTTAATATATAATAATAATAATAATAAAAAGATGAATAAAAAAATCTATATAAAGGTAAAATTTCATTAAAAAATATTCATAAATAAAAATTTCATTTCAATTTGAAATATTTGTATCGTAGCAACAATTAAATTAAAAATATTTTTTTTCATATTTTTCGTAAAAGTATTCCATGATTTTTTTAATTGACAAAAGTTATATATTATTGAAAATAGACAAAATTCCCTAACGCAAACATACATATATGTATGTTTGCGCCTACCTAACAACCTTTTTATAACTTAAAATAACAGTGTTAGGTAAATTCTCTGCGAGGTGTTAAGTTTTCCCTAATTAATTTGCCATGTAAAAAACATAAGGTAGACATGTTATATATCAATGGTTAGGGAATTTTGTCTATTTTCAATAATATATAACTTTTGTCAATTAAAAAAATCATGGAATACTTTTACGAAAAATATGAAAAAAAATATTTTTAATTTAATTGTTGCGACGATACAAATATTTCAAATTGAAATGAAATTTTTATTTATGAATATTTTTTAATGAAATTTTACCTTTATATAGATTTTTTTATTGCAAATGGAAAAATAAAAACAAATTTTGAAATTTATAATCAGGAATCCGGCAATTCCCAAAAAAGTATTGAAAATCCCAAAAATGAGATTTTTTCGTTTTTTAGCTATAATATCCATATCAGGGACGGGGTTATCGGAACCCTTTACAAAATAATTAAGAACATATTGGGCCATCTAAAATAGGTTTCTATATTTTGATATCGACTATGCGATTTGAGAATTTTTGCCCTAAAGTTGAATTTTACATAAAAAATAGGCGTTTTTTGAATGGACCTGGACCCCTCGTTATCAAAAATTATAAATTTTTTTTATTTAAAATATTTGATGTAAAGTTAGTTTTTCAAAAAGTACAAACTAATTATACATCCTTTTAGAAATTATTTAGATAACTTAAAAAGAAAAAAGTACCTTTTTCCCAAAAAAATAGCAAAAAATCGCCATTTTTAAATTTTTGGAACCGAGGTCATCAAAAAACTGGAGTAGGGTGGGTAAAAATGTTGAAAATTTAATTTTCCAATGCGAATATCTCCTAAGCTATAAGAGATAATTGATATTAATGTAGAGCTCGACGAGAAGATTCCATATACCTAATTTTTTTGAAATCGGAACACCAACGAAGAAATAGGATAATTTTTAAAATTCAACATACCCGAGGTGTCCTACTTTGGGGACCCCTGGCCACGCTCCTGGTGGGCCCATGAGGTCCAAATTCAAAACTTAAACTCGACAACACTTCCTCTTTGCATGTGAAATTCATTCAAATCGGACTAAGCGTTTAGAAGTTACAGATTTATTTCCCTCTTTTTTTTTTCATACCACTGTGCGAGGTCCAATTTGTATTTTATTTATTAATTCCACGTAAGACACGTTTTTAATTGCAAAATTTAATTATTTTGGATGTATTATTTCTTTTATGAATTAATTTATAACAAAAAAGTAAATTTAGTTTAAAGCCGCTGTGAACGACGTTTATTTATATTTGAATTTGTTTTTGATTTGGTACAATATTATTTTATTTGTTGCGCCATACTTTATCTCTCCCATCACTTCCAAATATGTTATACTTCAACTCATCAATGAACAAAACTCGCTTCCAGAATTCCATGTCCTTTTCAAATTGCTTTTGGGAGAATTCCAAACGGAGTTTGCGATCCGTTCGCTAATTTACGAGGATTTCTGCTTTAATTACCATTATT
Source organism: Calliphora vicina (assembly GCF_958450345.1). Lineage (NCBI taxonomy): Eukaryota > Metazoa > Arthropoda > Insecta > Diptera > Calliphoridae > Calliphora > Calliphora vicina. The sequence goes on along the minus strand of NC_088782.1, from coordinate 79,458,661 downwards.
ATTTAAGGTTCTTTGAATTGTTCGTGAATAAACAATATCTTCTTGTTGAGAGTTCTTCGGACAATTTTGTGGTATTAACTTTTGGGTTTTTGTTGACTTCTTTTAAAATGAAGATTACATCTCTACGATGTAGTTTCTTTGGGCGACCACTTCGCGGCTTGTTTTTAACTGTACCAGTGTTTTCAAAGTAACTGAATATTTCTTGATCTGTAGACTTAATAAATTGTATTGCATATCTGTTAGTATTAAAAAAAACAGGACATGTTTTGGTCGTATATAGACTTTTGTCAATGTTTTTTTATTGTTTTTTATGAATAATTTTGCAAGTTTACATTGCAACAACATTTTTTTTGGTGCATAGCAATAAAAATTGATTTCAAACAAAACTGCATTATTATTCTATTATTTACCGGGTTTGCTCTCATAAAGTGGCAAAAATTGTGGTCGTACGTAGACTTATGTCGACCACTGTAAATAAACAAATTAAAAAATATACAATATAACAAAAAAATAGAAATTTGTTTAAAAGTGCTTTGTTTATTTTCTTTTTTCAAATTTCGTTAAATTATTGTGAGCATATGAACTCTCATAATGAGAGTAGGATCAGTTTAAACGGCAGAAATGAACGGGGAGGGTGAAAATAGAACTGCTAACAAAAATATAAGAGATCCAGACTTTAACAAAAATTATTTAACCGCCAAACCGATTGAGAGAGCGCGCTCTTGTTCCCCCGTGATACAAATACATGAGAACAGTATTGCACACACATCATCACCTAGTAATGCTTGTTTAGAACAAAGCATAAAAGAAAATAAAAAGTGTTCTGGTACAACAACAACAAATACTGCAGTAGATATAACAGAGTCAACAATGATAAACACACAAGCTTATGATAATCCACTAACAACACCTAGTGAGAGTTTTAATGTATTTAACACTGAAAATACCGTGATGGAAGATAATGGTACATCAAGGGGTGCTATACCTAAGGTTGGAAATAAGATAAGTAAAACTAAATCTCCAGTTCAAACAGGTATGCGTAGATATATAAGAATTAATAAGCGAAATTTAAGTCCCCAGAAAAGTTTTCCTTCTGAGAAAAAGCAAAAAATTACTGATAACCCCTTGAAAAGTAGCCGTTTTGCTCTCTTGAGTGAGGAAGATTCTAATCCATCCGTAAACCGTTAAAACCACCACCAATATTCCTTCGTGAAACTAGCTCTAATAGCTTAGTGAAATCATTTATTGAACTCATTGGAAAATATGATTTTCATATTGTTCCAATAAGAAAAGGAGGTGTGCAAGAGACAATAATAGTTGTATACACTGAGGATTGTTATAGAAAAAATCTGTCAACACCTAAATGACAGTAAGAAAAACTTTTATACATATCAACTTAAGAGTTGCAAGGGCTTGATAGTAGTCATAAAAGGTATAGAGTCCAGTGTAGATACAAACGAAATCAAGGAGGCCCTGGAAGAATTGGGCTATCAGACAAAGAATGTAGTCAATATATTTAATAGAGACAAGGTTCCTCAGCCAATGTTTAGGGTTGAGTTAGAGCCTGATGATGGGAAATTAAAAAAGAATGAAACTCACCCTATATACACTCTAAGATATTTATTGAATCGTAGAGTAAATATAGAGGAACCCCTTAAGCGTAATCGTCCAGTTCAGTGTAGTAATTGTCAGGAATTTGGACATACACGTAATTATTGTACCCTACGCACAGTATGTGTTGCATGCGGAGGCCTGCACTCTTCGTCACAATGTGATATAGTTGAGAATGGTCTCAGTAGGAAATGTGGTATCGCGGATGCCCGGTCTACAAGAAGTTACTAAAAAGAATAAGAGAGAGGCAAAAGCTGTTGAGAGGTGAAATAGTTGAATCAACACCTACAAATTCGATATCTACATCTAGACCACTAAGCTCTGGAGTAGATTTTTCAAATGATAAAATAAATGCGGCTCATCCAATATCACAGGAAAATAGCCAAGGAGCTACAATTAATGCTGGAGCCAGCTCATACGCCAGTATTTTAAAAACGGGTTTTCAAAAGCCAAAAGTCCCCCAAAATATGGGAGGGTTGGAAAACCTTATGTAAACACTTACTGAGAATATTTCCTCTCTTAATCAAAATATGACTAACTTCATGTCATCCATGCAAAACACAATACAAGAGCTTCTGAGAGCACAGAACCAAATGATTCAAATTCTATTAACAAGAAAATGAATTTTTTGAAGATATGTTTCTGGAATGCAAATGGTTTAAACCAGCACAAATCGCAAATTTCCCATTTTATGTTAAGTAAAATCATCGATATGATGTTAATTACGGAGATACATCTTACAAATAGATATAACTTTAATATATCAGGATACTAATTTTATTACACAAACCATCCGGATGGTAAGGCACATGGCGGTACCGGTATCATAATTAGAAACCGATTGAGACACTATGCCCTAGATGCGTTTTCAAAGGATTATATGCAAGCAACATCTATTCGCCTTGAATATCCAGCTGGAGACTTAACTCTGAGCTCTATATATTGCCCACCACGTTTTTCGATGACCAAGGAGAAATTTGAAGAATTCTTTATAACACTATGAGATCGGTTTCTGGCATGTGGAGACTACAATGCCAAACATACATATTGGGGTTCGCGATTGGTAAATCCAAGAGGTAGACAGCTGTATAAAGCTCTAGTTGATCGCAAAAATTGCTTAGATTTCGTGTCTCCTGTAATGCGATTCACTAACTTTTATAACGATAATCGTATCGTTAAAATAAATATAACGAAAATTTATCGAATTTGCTATTCAGTAATATTTTTAACGACATTCGCTGTCGGTTGAAGTCAGCTGTTACTTTAAGCAGTTTTTTTCGTTATGTTAGCGACAATAATTTAAGTTGTGTTTATTTAATCGATAAAGTGTATTTGCAATTTTTTCTTCGTCATCTTCATCTTTTGTAGCTGGAACTATCGTAAAAATAATGGAAATACAATTTTGTTTACTTAACTTATTAATATTTACAATAAAATAATAAAAAAAATAAGCTGGGAAAATAGGGGAATTTTAAGATTATACTACTAATTATTCACCTGGTGGAAGTACTTATGTCCCAAAAGTAATACTTTACATTTTGGCCGGAAATAAGTTGTTTTGTTAGTAGAATTATTTATAAAATTATATATTTACTAAAAAAAAAATAAATAAAAAAAGTAAGTCGCAGCCAAGTGTCGAACCAACAACCTTCCGATTGCTAGTCAACGTTGTATTCACTACACCACTGCACATAGGTCTGGCGAACCACATTTTTTGGCCAAAACTCAAAACTCTTTTTCCTATATTTGTTGTTAGGATGTAGTAGCAAACACTTCAGATAAACAAAAAAATATTTTGTTTTTACAAACTTCAATTAACCGTTATTCTATGAAGGGAGAAAGTTCAATGTTTTAAGTGCAGTGGTAAACTGAAACACGTGGTGTAATTTTTTGTTTTCTTTGAGTCACATATTACACGAAAATAAATAAACTTTTTAAGTCAGTTAGTTATGGATATTAATGACGATGGAAAGTAGTTAAATTTTTAATAGTGAAATATTCAATAAAAATTATGGTAATAAGAAATTACATAAAAAACTTTCATAACCTAAAAATCAGTGATTTTAACTTTTTATAAAAAAAAAACAGTATATAACTTATATAATTTCAACCGATTTCAACCAACCAAAAACGCACAAAATTACAGTGATATTTTGTGCTTACGAATCATCAATAACTTTCTGCTAGTTTTTGCTTATTTTGAAGAAATCAATTTTTGTTTCAGGATACTTTTACTTCAAAAGTTGTGATTTACTCATAATTATATAATGTATATAACTTATATAATTTCAACCGATTTCAACTAACCAAAAACGCACAAAATTACAGTGATATTTTGTGCTTAGGAATCATCCATAACTTTCTGCTAGTTTTTGCTTATTTTTAAGAAATCAATTTTTGTTTCAGGATACTTTTACTTCAAAAATTGTGATTTACTCAGAATTTGGCAGAGTGGAAGTAAAAAACAAAAAAAAAATTAAATTATTAAAAACTTAAAAAAATTTATGTTTTTTGTTATTAATTGTATCATTTGTATGAATTTATGTATATAAGTGAATATTTTAGTTTTGGCCAAAAAAAGTGGGTCGCCAGACCTATGTGCACTGGTTAATTATTTCATTGTGTGTCAAATGATGGTTTTCTGCTTTTCGCTTATTTTGATATTCTGTAGACAGAGATGTCATATCTTAAACAATCGTTAAAAATAAATTACTGAATCACACTATCGTTACTGCAAGCGATTATTTATGTCGATAAACATTACGATTGTCGGTTCGTTAAAAGTTAGTGAATCGCACTACTGGACACCCAACTTATTGGCCAATTGATCCTAGAAAAATTCCTGATCTATCTTCTGACCACTCTCCTGTAATTTTTAATTATTGTGAGAGACCCAACATCCCAAGATTTCCTAAGGACTCTTTGTATTTTAAAACAAATTGGCTAAAATATAGGAAATATATAAGCAGTCATATCCACACAAATCCTAATTTACAGTGTGAGGAAGACATAGATAGGACCGTCAATGACTTCACGTCATTGATTGTTTCGGCTCTGGAACACTCTAGGAGCCAAATCCCTCCAAAAACTAATACGCCTATTTCAAATTCGGATATTGAAAGACTTCTTCTCGAAAAGAGAAGACTCAGAAGAGAATGGCAACATAATAGATCACCTGCTGCAAAGCAGAGGCTATCCGCAGCAGTACGAAAGCTGAAAAGAGCCTTTCATTTAGAAGAGGATCGCATAAACGAAAATTATATTAAATGTTTGACAAGTACAAAATACACAAATTTCTCTCTTTGGAAGGCAACGAGGAACATTAAGCCACCAGTAGAGACACAAAGCGCTTTAAGAAAAGCTGACGGAACCTGGACACGAAGTGCTATAGAGAAAGCCTCAGTATTTGCTGAACATTTAAGTGAAGTATTTCAACCCAATTCCACGGTAAATGAGTTTGAGCTGGAAAAATTGGCAGCTTCCACAATGGTTAATGCAGCCCAATTCGATATTAGTCCTGATGATGTTAATAGAGTAATTACAAATAAATTAAACTTGAAAAAATCACCGGGATGTGGCAATAACTGTGCTTTCTATATTGTTTAATGCGATCTTGAAACTAGGATTTTATCCAAAAAATTGGTAAATTTCTCCAATAAAAATGATACATAAACCGGGTAAAGATTTAACCCTGCTTCTTACAGACCTATTAGCCTACTCCCTTGTTTGTCTAAGCTATTCGAGAAAATTTTCCAGGAAAAGATAATACCTTTTTTGAATGATGGAAACATTATCCCAGTACACCAATTTGGTTTCCGTGAATATCATGGCACATTGAACAGGTTAACTGGAGAGATTCGAAAATCTTTTGAATTAAAGAAATATTGTTCTGCAGTCTTTTTAGACGTTGCTCAGGCTTTTGACATGGCATAATGGCATAAAGGTACTCATAAATTACTGGATTCTTATTTATCGAATAGACTTTTCAGAGTTAAGTACAATGATTATGTGACGAGAGAATACAAGATTAGAGCTGGCGTTCCACAGGGAAGTGTACTAGGACCAGTGATGCCAAGTGTAGGGAATTTTCCCTTTTTGTAGGGATTTTTTCCAAAATTTCACATGTAGGGAAAAAGGAAAAGATTTCTTACTTTTGTCGAATTGTAGGGATTTTTTGCAATGGTAATTTAAAACTATGTATTTTCCAAATATAAAATTAAAAAACATAAAATTTGTTTAAGCATATCATTAGAAATTCGTAAATCTGGTATAATATGAAGTAAGTAATAATGTGACATCTTTAATATCATCCTCGCTTTCAAACTACAGTATGCCTTAAAAGTGAGTAAACACCAAAAATTATTTTATTTTTTTTAAGATGATGAAAATCATAAATTCTATCATCGATTCAAATTTAACAGTTTCGGTTTGTTGGAGATTGAGTTGAATAATAGATTCGGTTCTCAAAAAAAAAAAATTAAGTCGGAACATAATGATTTTTATGATCTTAAAAACATAACTGGTGTATACTCACTTCTGAGGCTGTGTGTATATAGTGATTTTCTCAAGGCGTATTAACTCACTTACGCACTCACCTTGTTAATACGCCTTGGATTCTCGTTTTTACGGTATTTGACATTTCCTTAAAGAACTAGCTACAAGAGTAGATTCTACAATAAATTTTCTTTTAAAGTAAACACTTGTTTTGTGCATTCTTTTACATACATACGTACACCATCTTCACAGGTCTCATCGATTTTAATAAGTAAGTTTTTAAGAAATAAATAGAAAAAATTTCGGATTCGTCTTCTGATAATGATGGAAACAAAGTAAAGAAATACTGCTCAAGTTGGTTGAGAAACGAGAAGCTAATGGGATGGGTGGAGCCGGTCAAATATGACGACTTTAAATGCAGATAATAATAATTAGCACATAATGCAGGCTTATGTGCTAATACCCAAATGCACCAAAAATCTTTCAAAAACAAAAACCCGAACAATGGATTCTCTTTTTGGCAAGCAAGTCCTGGAAAAACCAATGATGTGGCCAATTGCAAAATCCGATTAAGCCTTTTTTTTTGATTGAACACAACTTAGCTGTTCAAAATAGAAAAAACGTAGTGTAGGGAAAATGTAGGGAAAATCAAAAGTGAGTGTAGGGAAAAAAAGGGATTTTTTTTTCATAAGCGTAGGGATTTCTGAAAAAATCTACTGGCATCACTGACTAGGACCTACGCTATATTTGAATTACACATCCGACCTGCCTACGTGCGATAAACTAACAATTTCAACATTTGCTGATGATACCGCCAATATTATCTCACACGAAAACCCAATCATGGCATCTAGTCAACTACAGAATTATCTCGTACGTGTGGAGTCATGGTTGAAACACTGGCGAATAAAGGTAAATGAGCTGAAAAGTAAACATGTTACGTTCGCTCTAAGGAGAGGAAATTGCCCACCTGTCACACGCAACAACGTTAATATACCGCAGTCTGATTTTGTCACCAACCTTGGTATTCATTTAGATAGACGGCTTATTTGGCGCCGACACATAGAAACCAAGAGAATTCACATGAAATTAAAAGCCTCTAGCTTTCATTGGTTAATCAGTGACCAATCAAAATTAAGCCTTGAATATAAAGTCATCCTGTATAAGACCGTTTTAAAACCAATTTGGACATTCAATTATGGGGAATGACTAGCAACACCAGTATTCATCTTATACAGAGGGCCCAATCTAAAATTCTTAGGACCATGACGGAAGCACCATAGTACATAAGAAATGAAAAAATCCACAGAGAATTAGAAGTGACATTGGTAAAGGAAGAGTTCATGAAAGTCCGTGAGAAATATATTGTAAAGCTGCGAAACCATCCCGATACGCTTGCAAAGACAACTTGTGCAGATCCAAACCCGATCCAGGCTCCGTAGAGCAGATCTCCCACCCCGCTTAGATGAGTGCCAGTTAACCATGAAGGCTCTCTTGTTGAAGAGCAAATAGTTTTAATTTTAGTTATAAGATTGAAATACTTATTGTAAGGTCGATAACAGACAGATTCAATAAATCAGTAAAGCGTTAAAAAAAATGTTATGTACTTTGTTGTTACAAACATTAGAGTATAAGACTTTTGTAATGTTGATGGACAAGTAGTTTGACTACTTGTTTTTAAGAATAAATCAGTTTAATAAAAACAACGAAAGAAACTGCAAGTCTTTTATTTTGCGCGTACATTTTGGTGACCCCGACATGATACATATAAACGAACATGTATGTACACGCATTTTGTTGTTTGCCTATAGCTGTAAAAAACACTGTAAAATACTTTGTTGTTACTTAGCTTCAAAAAAAAAACTAAACAACTTTAAAAAGAATATGAATTTGCCTAGCTCTATAACAGTGAAAATAAATAATTTTTATTTGAAGATTTATAAAATGGAAGCTTTAAAAAACAAAAGAGCAAACTTGAAAGGTACAGCAACTAGGCTGGAAAAGTTCCTCGCCAACGTGAATACAGAAACCTCGCTGTATGAACTACGTTCCAGATTGGAAAATTTGGAAAAAATCTACGACAATTTCCAAGTGTTGGATATTGAAATGGAGACTCTTGGCGACAATAGTTCTGAAAGTGAAACTGAAGTGGAGGAATTTGTGAACAGGTATTTTCGCATGAAACCTAAATATGTTGAGTTGATAGAAGCCAGGTTGCATCCATCGATTGGGGATCCTTTCAATTCTATAACCATGCATCATGACGCTATGCAATAGCTTCTAGACAATCAAACGGCATTTATAGAGAAATTTACAGCCATGCAACTACAGTCGCCACATACTATCAATCTGCTGATGTGCGCTTACCAAAGCTAAATATTCCTGTATTTGACGGCAAATATGCAGAATTTATCGACCTATTTCATTGCTCCATTCACAACAATAATAAATTGTCTGCAGCTCAAAAGTTTCAATATTTAAAGGGACTTTTAAAAGATGATCCAGCAAATCTGATTCGCCATTTGCCAGTGTCTGACTTTGCTGGTCGTTGAATCATTAATCGAGATTTTTCTACAAATCCCTAATGCTTATAATGCGAAAGAATTGCGAAACTTATCAAACGTAGCTGATGAGGTTATTCGTGGCCTTCGTGCTCAAGGCCCCGCTGCCGAGAAAAGAGATCCATGGCTGATCCACTTGCTATGCAAGAAGTTGAAGAGTTACCCTACAAGCTTGGGCTGAGTATAGTGGTAAAATATTATTTTCTTCGCTAGATATATTTTTTGCTTTCGTCAACGAACGCTGTGATGCGTTAGAACGTCTGCCATCTTCATACGAGAATGCAAGTAAAGCAGTCCCAAAGGAGGTTCGCTCTGCTCGTGCTTACACTAGCACTATGAAAAAGGCCTGTGCTGCTTGTGGGCAAAATCATCACCTGTCATATTGTCCCACTTTCAATAAATTGGATGTGAATCAACGTGTATCTGTTAAAAGAGAAATATTGTTGTTTTAATTGTGTGAAACCAAATCATGGTGTTCATAATTGCCCTTCAAAACATGTTTGTGAAACATGTAAAGGTAAACACCATTCGCTTATACGTATTGACCGAAAGCCGTCATCAGAATCAAGTAAGTTGCCTACAGTGTCTAAGCCTGAGACAAATCAAGAAGTTGCTCGCTCAGCTCTGAATGATACCTATGTGGTTGCTGCCGATACGAAGGAGAACGTAAGCCAATCTTCAAAGGTAAATTATTTTAATATGCTATTACCAACTGCCAGAGTATTGGTGAAAGATAATATGGGATATTTTCAACCATGTTATATTCTTGTCAAAATACTCTAATTTCAGAAAAATGTGCACAAAGACTAAGGCTGCCATGTAAGTCAACAAGAATTTTTGTTTGTGGATTGGTCAACAACAAAGCTGGCGCAACCCGTGGAAGCGTCCAACTGGAAGTAAAATCTATTTACGATGATGAAACAATAGTTCATATGCTGGCTCATATATTTACAAAATTAACTTTAAAAAAATTACCATGTGTAAAATTAAATATTAATTGCTGGGATGAGATCCAAGACCTGATAATAAGGCTGATAATAAATTTCATAACCCTAAAGATATTGACCCCCACAGGGTGGTTTATTATCTCCACTTCTGTGGAACCTGGCTATGAATACCCTGTTGGTCAGGATGGACAACAGAAGGATTAAAACAGTCGCGTACGCAGACGATGTTGCAGTTTTTATATCTGGTAAATTTCTGGATAAAATATCTAGTTGTATGGAATCGGCATTAAGTATACTGAGTGAGTGGAGTATATCGAGTGGACTTAGTGTGGACCCCCAAAAAACGGAATTGGTTCTCTTCACTAGGAGGTATAAGGTCGATGACTTTAGACCACCTAGACTGAATGGAATCAGTCTTGAGATTAGGGATAATGCAAAGCATCTTGGCATCATTCTAGATAAAAGCTTGTCCTGGAATATGAATATTCAGAACAGGATTAACAAGGCCTACGTGGCCATATACTCCTGCAAAAAGGCAATTGGTACAAACTGGGGCATTATGCCGAAAGGTATCAATTGGATCTTCAAGGCAGTCGTCAAACCCATCTTGTTCTTTGGAGTATTGATGTGGTGGCAGGCATTGGACAATGCTACTCACCGGAAGGCCGTTGAACGAGTTCTAAGGACTATTGCAATACTGATTACATGTGTCTACTTCCTCTAAGGCACTTTTTACCATTCTAAACTGGCTACCAGTGGACTTGATGGTGATACAAATGGCTCTCAACTCTGTTTTGAGACTAAATGCGAGTTGTACGTGGTCTGGTAAGGACGTTGGACACTCTAGGATACTGAATTACTATGGGTTCATACATCGTAATGTCGATTACTGCATCGCAAAACCTTTTTTCGATAAGCATTTCCATATTATAATCCCGAATAGGGATTTATGGCAGCGCGGACTCTAATAGGGGTAACAGGGTCGGTGGAGGTCTCTATATTGAGAACTTTGGGATAAAATCCTACTTTAGGTTATCCTACTTTAGCGTTATCCTAGGGTTAGGTGTCGTAAAGGATACGCTTATATGGGTCTCTGGACACGATGGAAATCAGGGTAATTGTATAGCAGATGATCTGGCCAAAAGGGGTGCGATGATGAGTGAGGAGGCGATCGACATCTTTTCTGGTATTTCCCTTGTTAAATGCAAGATGGCTGTTCAGCAGAAACTGTATGAGACTGCACAAAACAGGTGGACTATTGTTTATAAAAAACCGGTTTTTCGATTAACCAACATCGAAAAAAACCGGTTAACCGTCATATATCGAGCCCTTAGCGCCAAATTATCGTAAGCGACATTTTTAAAATTTTTGTTTTATTGCAGAAATTAAAATTTTATGGACCGACTGATGTTTTAGCGTTCTCAGAATATCAAAATTGTTAATAACATCAATAATATAGGGGGTAATATTTTATCGTAAGTCAATGTTTATATTTTACAGTAAACAAATTTAATCGTAAGCGACACACAGTGGTATAGAAAAAAATGTGAAATAAATCTGTAACTTCTAAATGAAATTTCATGTGCGCAAAGAAAAAGTGTTGTCGAGTTTATGTTTTGAACGTGGACCTCATGTGCCCATCAGGGGCGTGACCAAGGGCCCTCAAAGTAGGACACCTCGGGTATGTTACATTTTTAAAACGATATCATTTCTTGGTTTGAGTTCCGATTTCAAAAAAATTATACATGTAGAATCTTCTCATCGAGCACTACAAAAAACCTCGTCGTAGCTATCAATTATCTATTATAGCTTAGGAGATATTCGCATTTGAAAATTAAATTTTCAACATTTTTACCCACCCTACTCCAGTTTTTTGATAACAGCGTATCCAAATATTTCCCGATTCTCTCCAGTTATCCTTTATTGGACTAACAACGCATGTATGTGTCTAATGGAAGAAGAACTGTTTAAAAATAATGGCTAAGTACAAAGTTATATGCATTTGAATTTAAAAAAATTTTAAAATGCAATTTTTCGCTACTTTTTTGGGAAAAAAGAACTTTTTTTCTTTTTAAGTTATCGCAAAAAATTTCTAAGAGGATGTATAAGAAATTTCTACTTTCTGAAAGCTTAGTCTTCATAAAATATTTTAAAGGAAAACCATTTTCAAAATTGTTGTTACCGAGGGGACCAGGTCCTTTCAAAAAACACCTATTTTTTTATGTAAAATAAAACTTTAGGCCAAAAATTCTCAAATCGCGTATCCGATATCAAAATATAGTAACCGATTATAGGTGGCTCAATATGTTTCTAATTATTTTGTAAAGGGTCCCGATAACCCCGACCTTGGTATGGATATTATAGCCAAAAAAATAAAAATTACCATTTTTGGAATTTTTCAACACTTTTTTGGGAATTGCGGGATTGCTGATAATAAATTTCAAAATTCGTCTTTATTTTTCCATTTTAAATAGAAAAATCTACATAACAGTGAAATTTCATTAAAAACTATTCATAAATAAAAATTTAATTTCAATTCGAATAATTTGTATCTATGCAAAAATTCAATAAAATTTTTTTTTGTCATATTTTTCTACAAAGTATTCCATGAATTTTAAATTGTCAAAAGTTATAAATATTTTTGAAAAATAGACAAATAGCTTGAACGAAATAATATTATATCGCATCATAACATTTTTAATTCTATGTATAAATTTAAAAATAATCAAAAAAACCTTCTCCTGTAAAATTTATGTTTTGTCGCTTACGATAATTTGGCGCTAAGAGCTCGATATGTAGGAAACATAAAATGTCCAATAAAGTATATACAGCTTTAAATTTTGTAATTTTTAGTAGTCAGGAATGGTTAATATTAAATAACTATAAATATACAAAAGTGCTAAGTCCATTTATTTTGTAAAAATTTCAAAATTATTATCTCAGTCAAATGGAATTGAGTATAAATATGTTACTAAATATATAATACATACATACTTCTTTTAATTATTGGTTTATTCATTAAATTTCAACAAAAAAAATGTAAATAAATTTTTTAATTAAATATTTGATAATTTTAAAATTTATTATCACCTCGACTTTCTGATATGGAACAGAAAATGTTACAAGTCCCAAAAAAGGACTAATAAGATGCAAACGCACTTCTTCATAGTTGTGATTTTTTGTCATTATAAATCATACCAAATACATATGTAAGTAATAAAACTCCATTATCAGATTTCAAAAATATTTCGAATCATGGATTTTAGAACGTTTAGAATTTGTCTCTCCTATAATATTTCTAAAAAGGACTTTGTACACTTAGCTAACGAAATGAATAATAAAATTAAATTTTATGAACAAAACACACTAATGAAGTCAAATTTATTGAAAGAAGGTATGTACATCATTTAAAGTTTGGTAAAATAGTTTCATTATGTGTATTCTGAAAAAGTTTTTAAGTTTTTAAATGAAATAAAGTATTGAGACCTTTTTGGCGTTATTAAAAAAAAAGTAAAACTCATCGTTCTCCAGTATTCAGAATCATTGTAATTCTTAAAAATATTAATCTAAAGAGGTTTAATTGTCTCCTTTATTACAGGGCACTGTTTAATCGGGACACATGCTAGAAGATTAGGCCTACGGTACAATGATTACTGTAGAAGCTGTCATAATGAAGAAGAGGAAGATACTGTGTATCACCTTTTCTGCCAATGTCCGGCTCTTACAAAATGAGGGAACTCAACCTCGGATTTCCATTCCTATCATGCTTGGACGAGCTATCGAGGTTGAATCTTAGACGAATCTACTCCTTCATCCGGGAATCTGGCTGGTTTAATTTGGAGGCAACGGAAGTATTGGAAATACCTTGATGTCTACCCCTTGGGTATCACAATGGGATCAGATTTGAGCTGCTTGAGCAGCAGCCCATGGAACCTAACCTAACCTAAAGATATTGACATTTTAATTGGGTTCGACTATTTCTTTTCACTAATTAAAGAGGGTAGGATTATAAAAGACGATCACCTCTTGGCTCAAAATAGCGTCTTGTTGCGATTTGCTAACTTATTTGTACAAAAAGTAAAATGTGTTGGAAATTTTCATAAATATGGGATAAATTTATATGATAATAAGTAGAACCGAAAACCCTAATTTGCATTACTGTATTTCATCTTGTATACAAATGATCTCTCACTAAGTGCGTAGTTATGGTACATAAAAAAATAGAAACTTGAGCAAAAGAGATTTATTACAAAGAAATGTGAGTCCCGTTTGATTTTTTTCTTTTACACCTTTTTTTCTATCATTTACTTAGGTTTCAAATAAGTAAACTACTTTTTAATCATTCATTTACCTACAAAAAGTGAAAGAGATCAGTTAAGCACAATTAAATATTAAAAATTAGTTTTAAAGTGGATTTAATCAAGTGTGGTTTTCTAAATAGTTAACAAAAAATTATATAAAATTTTGTTTTGTGACACAAGGAAACATTTCTGCATTTTTTTTCAATACCTAGAGGTAATTATAAATAAAAATTAATTTAAATTATAAATTGCCAATGGCTAATAGTATGTTAAAAACTTTAGGAAACTGTTGCAGACGGTGTGCATATTTAAACTTTGGCATCACATGCTAATGCTTTCAGTTCGGACGTATTACTCAAAAGTCCACCTGCTATTCTTTGAAACCTACTATCAAAAGAAAAACTCTAAGCCTAGTACAACGTGACCAGGATTGCCTTTGTCTCCTCGAGAATTAACATAGGAACATATACACAATCTGAGGTTACCCACGTGATTCTGGGTCTATGGCCCATTAAAACATTTTGTTATTCCTAACCTAAAACTAAATATCGATTATTTTAGAAAACACTGATTTGTTTTTAAAACACTTATAAAAATATCTATACTAAAAGCTAACAATTTTTCCTACATTTAATATCATTATTATCATAAATAAATAACCTTATATTATAAATAATTAACAAAAATTAAATATCTCTATTAAAATTAAAACATAAATATTATAATAATTTTTCAAAATTTAAATTTAAAATGAATTTAAAAATCTAATTAAGAATTGCTGTATAAAATTAATACATATAAATAACATAAATCTTAAATCTAATAAGCATACATGAATATCATACATATGAATTAATCCATTTTTACTATTTTCTAACATTTAAAATTTAAAAGTAAAATTTTCTTAAACATACTAAATATCTTTATTATAAAAATATTTCAATATAAGAGTCTAAACTAAACCTAAAAATATGATTGGTTAATATTAACTAATTTCATAAACTTTATTTAAAACTTAATTCCTATACTAAAATATATAAATTAATTTTCGTACTGCTAACCCTAACTTTTAATTCCCACGGTTTATTAACTAACACTATACATTGTATCTATAGCAGAGAGTAACAAAGTCAATTATAAATCCAAATTAAACATATTTTTTTCTCAAAATAACTACGTCATCACAATCCTGAGCTGGGCCCAACAAAGGAATACGATGGTAAATAAATAAACAACAACAACAATATTTTTCCCTGTAAGTAATGTAAAATCCATAATAATTAACTATTACTCTCTCTAAGTTTTATACATATATTTCTCATTTGCTATGTTCCGATTCCGTCTGTTTATCAATAATGTAAAAATTGTTGATCTCTTCATAATTTTGTTTTAATTGTTTTCTTTAGTATGAAGTGTAAGCTCAATACTTTCATTATTACTTTTTATGAGATGCTCATTTAGTTTTTTTTTCTATTTACTAAAACAAAATATTGTCTTTTTTATATATTTTTACTTATTTATTTATTTAGTATATTTTTTATATACTTCCATATGTTTAATTACTTTTAGTTCTAATTCAATCATAGCTGTAAATTGTGAATATTTTTATTCAAAATATTTCCAAAAACTTAATTATTTTTGAATTTTAGTTATATTTGAAAAAATAAATTTATGTTGAAATCATTCTATATTATTCAAAATAGGATACTAATTAACATATATCTATTTAGAATATAAATAATTAAATATTATTTGATTTCATTAGAATACGATATTAAATTAATTATACTTAAAAGTTTTGAATAAAAATTTATAAAATTATAATAATATTATTAGTATTTTAGTAACAATAAGTTGTATTTTATTTATTATGTAATGAATAGATTTTAAAATATTCTAATCAATATGATATCATGTAATTATTTTCAAATTGTATTTTTATAGTAAAAATTAAATATTAATTTAGTTTATTCAACTAGATATGAATAAAATATTATTTTACTTATTCGAAAATTTGTTGATAGATTTTATTCAAAGCAATTTTCTTTGAATAATTTTATTTCTCCAAAAAAAGAAAAATATTTAAATAATCAACAAAAAATGTTTGAATACTTTTTTATTCATAGAAATTTTCTTTGAATAATTTTATTTGTGAAAATAAAGTCAAATATTTAACAACAAATTTTTCAACAATTTTATAAGAAAAAAAAATATTTTTGTGTGAAAATGAGCTCGGACGATGAAGATTTTTCTTCCGACGATTATGAAAAAGATCCTTCGTTTGCTATGGAAAAACAAAAGCGATGCTCAAAAATAATTCAACGATATTTTGAAATTAAAGAAGTAAGTACCATATATACTTTAATATAACAACTTTTATATATTTCTGTAAACCATATTTAGCTGAATGAAAAAGACAAAATTTTGGCTTTATGTAAAACGTGTTCCAAATCGTTAAAAGGAAGCTCGAAATCAAATTCAAATATTCTCACTCACCTTAAGAAATGTAGTTCTGAAAAATACAATGAATACCAAAAACTTAATATAAAGAAAAAAAATAAGAAAGACGAATTTGAAAAAAAAATTCTGTTGTTTATTGCCGATACAATGAGTCCAGTATCAATAGTTGAACGCAAATCTTTTCAAAATTTGTTTAAAAATGAAAAACTTCCGTGCAGAGCCACAATTACAAATTTAATGGAAAAAGAGTATCAGCAATATATTTTTACCGTAAAAGAAATGATTAAAAAATCTAAATTTATTTGCACAACGGCTGATATATGGAGTGCTGGCAAAAAGAGTTTCTTTGGATGTACCGCCCATTTAATTAATGAAGAGTCAATGGAGAAGGAATCTTTTATATTGGCATGCAAACGCTTTTGGAGTCCACATACTTTTGATAAAATTGCAGAAATTATGACAACTATAAATTCGACTTTCGGAATTAAACCTCAACAGGTTGTGGCTACTGTTACAGACAACGCTTCGAATTTTGTTAAAGCATTCAAAGAGTTTGGGATTTCGGCATATGGAAGTTATTTAGATGATGTAGAAATAGAAAATAAAAAAATTAAACTCCCTAAACATATAAGATGTGCCTCTCACACCTTAAATTTGATTGGAACATCAGATTATATTAGTATTTTAAAACGCGCAACTTTATTTGATAACCATTTGAAGGTAAGTTAAAAGAAGTCAATGTACAAAAATATTAAATATAAATGCTACATTCGGTTGTGTAGAATTTTGTATATACACGTTCTTACCCACAGTAAGACGAAAATCAAGTTAATTATTGTTAGTAAGTTCTGACTATAATGATCTTAAATAATAATTAATTTATTTACTAATTTTCATTTGACCTTCATAACATTTTTTTTTTTAATTATTGTAGACTATAAGTAAATGTAATGAAATATGGAACAAATGCAGCAGACCAAAAACATCAGAAAAAATTTCAGAAATTTTAGGAAAAGGTTATTTTTTAACGCCAACCGTAACAAGGTGGAATTCTTTATACGACTCCATTAAAAGACTCATAAAATTTGAAGACAAATTGGAAGATGTATGTGAAGCACTTAACATACCTCCCTTCACCAGAATTGATATACAATATTTAAAAGATTATCTTTTAATAATGGAACCTATTTCGTTGGCAATAGACTTTTTACAGTCAGATGGAATATTTTACGGATTTTTGTTACCAACGTTAGTAACTATAAAACTAAGATACAAAAAAATTGTGTTAAATGACTGCTGTGTTATAAAACAAAACATTATAAATGAAATCTTGGCCTCAATTGAGCGACGTTTTATCAACTTTTTTAAATTAAATGAATTGGCTCATGAAGCAATAATTGCATCTGTAAGTCATCCAGAAATAAAACTAAAATGGTACAACATTATTTCAGAGACAACGGAAGTAAACAAATTTGAAATACATGAAATTGTAACTTCAGCAATGAACAATGTAGAAGTGTTGGAAAACATCCGTGAGGATAAATCTGTAAACAAATGCAAGGCAAATTTTTTAGAATATGGATCAGGTAATACGTTCATAGATATTGTAAAAGAAACTAAATAAATGCTTAGTTGCAAGATATCCTACTTGGCGTAGGTTATCATTAGAATTTTAAAACATAATTATTACCAATATTTGTTTAACACATTATTCTTTTAGATGCCATTGATAAAACTGTAACACCATCGGAAAATGAATTACTTTCATATATTTGTGACATTGACACATCGTTAAAAAATTTAAGGAAATATCCTAGAATTTATGAAGTTTTTATTAAATATAATACTCCAATTACTTCATCGGCTCCAGTTGAACGTCTATTTTCACTTGCAGGGTTATTAAATAGCCCTAGGAGGAATGCAATGTCAGACGATCATTTTGAACAACTAATTACTTTAAAAACTGTTTTTAAAAATAATTCATGAATTTTGTTCTTCACGATTTAAATTAATAATAAACATCCAATTAAAACCATAAATCTGTGTTCATATTATAGTGATAGTCAATGATTAAGTAGCATAGATGGGGGTAGTGCACTAATTTTGCAGTTTGCACTAATACTTAGTGATAGTGCAAAATTAGTGCAATCATTTTGTTCATATTTAGTGATGAGTTGAAAATTTGCAGCCTCACTAAACATTAGTGATAGTGAGTTAAAAAATTTTGCACTCAAAATTAAATTAGTTGATTTAAAAAAATGCAATCCTCAGTTTATTCCAACTTTTTTGCACTAATTTGAGTGCAACTTCAAATTTTGCACTAAATTTTTAAGTTCAAAATGTTTTAAGTTTATTTCTGTACACTAATTTAAAACTTAAGACTAATATTTCATTAAAAATAACAAAAAATATTTAAAATTTTTATTTTTCGAATTTGGATTCAACAATTTCATGACTAATCATTTTTGAAAATTTAGTGATAGTATGTTTAATGCAGCCTTTTTTTGATTGCAGGTTAAAATTTTGCACTAATTAATTGTAGTGCAGATTTTTGCACTAAATCTTCGTTTAGTGATAGTTAAAAAATTATCACTATCACTATTTTTTTTAGTGTTAGTTAAGAAATACGCATTATAAGTACTAAAGCTGATAAAAAATAGTGCAAACTAAATTTTTTGCAATTCTATTTAAAAATAGAATAATAGATATCAGCTAATTAGGGTTCCGAATATCCCGGAATTTTTCCATTCCCAAATTAAGAAAAAAATAAGTTAAATCTGAAATAAATTTGTAATTCGTTTCATTATGAAGCATAAATGAACATTGCAAATTGCACACTTAGCACATTGCAGACATCGATTACGCGAAGTTTTTTTTTCATTATCTTTTTTGTTATGGATGTTGAACTGTTGTACTAAAACTTGTCTAAATTCAAGAGAAGTTAATAATTGCGACTACTGTTACAGAAATGTAATTTTTTTCTTAGTTCCTCAAACCGTGAAAGAGGCATAGCAGAAGCTATACATGGCACCCCCATGTCTGGTTCAGTGGACCAGTAGCTTCGGAATATTCTAGTAGTTTTATAGACCTAAATATATAAAAATTTTATATAAACATTTCGACCTTTCATGCATATTGGGACACCTGTGTCCCTTACAAGAAATCTGATATTGCGGATAGTTTAAAATCTTCTTTTTAGAAAAAATCAATTTAATCACAATCTTTACTTACCATTCTAACAAAATCAACCGAAAAACTGCTTTGAAACTGCACTAATCTATTACAAATCACTTTTTAATATAATAAAAAAAACTTCGAAATTACCAAAAATAAAATTGAATTATTTGTTTTACTTTTCCTGATCAGTGGTTCCAAACTTCAAAGAAAATAAAGTTTTGTTTATAAATAGTTGGTTTGTATTGCAATTGATTACAAAAAGAAGTTTAGTTTGAAAATATCCAATGTTAAACATTTGGGACACCATAAGCGTCAAAGCGTTAAAGGCCAAACTTTTCTGTTGCGGCAGAAATAGGTTCGTTGGTTACTTAAAACGTTTTTCTGTTGCATATTTATTTCTATATACATATTCAATAGTTTTGAAAAGAAAAAAAAAACGCCAGTGTTAATTCAAGTAATTTTTGTAAAAATAAAATTATTTGTAAGCAATTACTGTGAAATAAAAATATTCTTTCACATTTATTAGAATTATTTCTATTCAGTATTTTTTGGAAAAATAAATTTATTTGTTTCAAATTTGTGAGAAATAAAAATATTTCTAAAGTTTTATTAGAATTATTTCTATTCAATCATTTTTTGTTTGAATAATTTTAGTTTTTTGTATTTTGTTTGAATAAATATTCTAAATAAAATACTTAGTTGATTTTGTTTGTATCTAAATGAAATAAATTTAAATTTTATTCAACTTTACTTTATTTGAATATGTAAAATTTTACTATTTTCTAAAAAAATATCCATATAATTTAATTAAACTAATATAAAATGATTTTATTTATAATTTATTTGGTTTTAAAAGATATAAATATGCATAAATTTAACTGCAGATATTATAAATAAATTAGACAAATACTTTATTTACTTAATAAATAATTTGGAAAATAAATATTTATAATTGGAAACAAAAACTAAACTAATATAAAAAATATTTATATTTTGTATTTTATTCACAAGTTACAGCTATGAATTCAATAAATATGAATGTTATATTTGAATTTCTGAAAATGAATCATTAAAGTTTTATTATTTTTTGGGAATGACAAGTTTTAGGTGTAGTAATGTAGGGTAGTATCAGTCTTGCTAAATATTAGGGACAATCAGTCAAATTGTAGGGTATTTTGGTTGTCAATGGTGTCTGATTTTACATCAGTAGGGAGGGAAGAAATATACCCTATGTGGCATAACAACTTGCCAAACGTTACATATACAAATTGTGATTTAAAGTTTTCTTTTGTTCTACTTTTGGAATATTTTATGGCATAGAAGTAGAATTATATGTTTATGCGCGAAGAATTCGGGTTGAGAACCACATTACCATAATACCATCTAGCTGGGAAAATAAGATCTTATATGCCTTTTAACTCTTTTCTTTAGGGATCATTGAATTTTTCATTTAATGCTCAACATTTTGTTTTCATGATCAGTCAGCGCGTAACAGTCTTTGGTTGGGTTATTTGCAATGGTTGTACAATGGACAAATCAGTCACGGTGTGTAATATAATGAGGCAAATTAGTGATGCAGAAGATCTTAATAAAGCCTTACGACTATTTTGGGAAGTCTAGAACCTTAATATTACAAAAAACCGGCTTTAGCTGTTGAAGATTTCTACCGTTCTACAACCATCCGAGCTGAAAGATATGCGGTGAGGTTGCCTCTTAAGCTGTCCCCAGAGCTGGGAGAATCCTATACTGGAGCCTTAGAAGATTTTATACTATGGAACGTAAGTTTAAATCTAACATTAATTTAAACAAGTAAGAGTGCTATATTCGGCTCTGCCGAATCTTATATACCCTTCACCTTTGTTGTGGATGCATTATTATTTTTTATAATTAGTATATATGTATGTACATTGCCCACTTTCAGCGTACAGCATCCTAAATTTATCAAGAACATAAAAAACAACAACGCCAAACAAAACAAAACACCAAAATAAAAAACAAAAACAAAATACGCAAGCCAATGAAACCAACACACATCCAAACATACGTTTAATTGTATAAAAAACAACAACGCCAAAAGAAACAAAACACAAAAGAAAAACAAAATACGCAAAGCATGCACATCCAAACATACGATTTGTTGCTGTTTTGTCAAAAAAAACCAACACACAACCAAACAAACGTTTAGTTGTATAAAAAACAACAACAACGCCAAAAGAAACAAAATACGCAAAGCATGCACATCCAAAAACATACGTTTTGTTGCTTTTTTGTCAAAGCATGCAATACATTGTGTTTTTTGATGAAATTTTCAGAGGTTGTCTCGGATTTTTGCTCATATCTCCGTTATTTATGGACGGATTTTGCTGATTTTAAATAGCAAAATTCTCGAAAGTATGTCTGACAGAATTGTTGAAGATTTGGATCCCGGAGATATCTGGGGCCTTCAGAAAATTGATTTCAACAGACAGACCGACAGACAGACAGACAGACAGACAGACAGACAGACAGACAGACAGACAGACAGACAGACATGGCTTAATCGACTCCGCTATCTATAAGGATCCAATATATATACTTTATAGGGTCGGAAATGAAAAATTTAGAAATTACAAACGGAATGACAAACTTATATATACTAGGGTGGCCCTTAATAAACGAAAGTTGGATTTTGGCCATTCTCACCCCCCAGTTTGGTGAACATTAGTAAAAAAATCATCCTGAAAAAAATTTAGGTAAATCGGTTGGGGATAACACGTGCCGCAAGCCCTCTGAAGTTTTGAGATGCATTTACAAGGGGAAAAATGCATTTTTTTTAGTTTTTGTAAAAATTTTGCCATTAAAAAATTACTTTTGTAATTTAATTTAAAAGAATCGAAATGTGTACGTAATGTTCGTTCTAATGAGACATAATAAACAGAAATTGGTCAAAAAATGTTAAAGTTATTAAAAATTCGCCAGGCCATTAACGTGACTCAGGCCACTAGAACAAGAAATGTAGGAACAAAATTAACATATTTTGATAAATATTAAAATAAAAGCCCATTTTTACTTAAAATATGTCCATATTTACTTGTATATGAGTTTTTGTCTTCGTAGGATATCATTAACCTATTCTAAGATATGAACAAAAAAATAAATTTTTTTTAACGGCAGTTTCAAAACTCCATTTTCAAATTTTTAAAAATTTTGTTAAACAAATTTCAGAATTTTTTGATCATCTCATTGGGATTTATTAAGAATATAATAGAGAATAAAAATGTGAAAAAATTATGAAAATATCTCTTATAGTTTTTCCGTACCTGCGATTTAAATTTTGAAATTTTCGAGAAAAACCAATTATTTGCCAATTTTTAGGCCAAAGAGCTCTATTTCCTTACTGTTATGAATTTTAAGTAAAACCTATTTAGAATATTATAGTCCAGATAATTCTAAATATACTCTGCAACTTTTACTAAAATCGGAAAACGTTAACCCTTAAATCGTGAAGGTCAAAGGTCAAATTTTTCAATATTTGGAATTTCTCTTGGAAAGATTTCGAAATGTCCGAAATGTTGTATATTTTTGGGCCGATTTTGATGAAATTTAACAAAAAATATAACACAAAACAAAATATTTACAAAAACAGCAGAAAAATTAAAATTAACCCTATATAGCACTTGGTGTTAAAATGACCCCAAACTTCTAAAACCATAAAAAAAATTATGATTTTAAAAGTTTGGGGTCATTATAACCACAAGTGCCATTAAACGTTAATTTCCATTATTGTGCTGTTATTATAAACCCTAGAGTTTATGTTATATTTTTGTTAAATTTCATCAAATCGGCCCAAAAATATACAACATTTCGAACATTTAGAAATCTTTACAAGAGAAATTACAAATATTGAAAAATTTGACCTTTGACCTTCACGATTTAAGGGTTAACGTCTTTCGATTTCAGTAGAAGTTTCAGAGTATATTTAGAATTATCTGGACTATAATATTCTGAATAAGTTTGGCTTAAAATTCATAAGAGTAAGGAAATAGAGCTGATTGGCCTAAAAATGGCCAAATAATTGGTTTTTCTCGAAAATTTCAAAATTTAAATCACAGGTACGGAAAAACTATAAGAGATATTTTCATAATTTTTTCACATTTTTATTCCCTATTATATTCTTAATAAATCCCAATGAGATGATCAAAACATTCTGAAATTTGTTTAACAAAATTTTTAAAAAATTGAAAATGGAGTTTTGAAACTGCCGTTAAAAAAATTGTATGTTTTTGTTCATACCTTAGAATAGGTTAACGGTATCCTACGAAGACAAAAACTCATATACAAGTAAATATGGACATATTTTAAGTAAAAATGAGCTTTTATTTTAATATTTATCAAAATATGTTAATTTTGTTTATACATTTCTTGTTCTAGTGGCCTGAGACACGTTAATGGCCTGGCGAATTTTTAATAACTTTAATATTTTTTGACCAATTTCTGTTTTTTATGTCTCATTAGAACGACAATTACGTACACATTTCGATTCTTTTAAATTAAATTACAAAAGTAATTTTTTTAATGGCAAAATTTTTACAAAAACTGAAAAAAATGCATTTTTTCCCCTTGTAAATGCATCTCAAAACTTCATTTTTTCAGGATGATTTTTTTACTAATGTTCACCAAACTGGGGGGTGAGAGTGGACAAAATCCAACTTTCGTTTATTAAGGGCCACCCTAATATATACCCTTCTCACGAAGCTGAAGGGTATAAAAATGCATATTCTGATTTTATGACTGAATATATTTCATTGGGCCATATGGAACATGTGCCTAACAATGAAATTAATCGCCCCGCTGCCAAAGTGTACTATTTACCACACCATGCCGTGTTAAAAGATGCAATTTATTTGTCTAGTCACTAAAGCTGTACATCCCGAACTGGTCTCGGATTTAAGCTCTGATGCCTTTCTCTAGATAGATTCGTAGAGGTGCTTGGGACTCCACAGTATAAAATAACACCTTCGGAGAACCATTGGTCAAGCTATCGAACTGGTCTCGGATTTAAGTTCTGATGCCTTTCTCTAGATAGATTCGTAGCCCGAAGGGGACTTTGTGGGCACATACACAGTGATAATGGAACCAACTTTCAAGGCGCTGCTAAGAAACTGGGAGAAATCTACAAAGCGGTAACAAACTTTGAATTTAATAATAATATTTCAAATTTTCTATCCACTAAGGGCATTTAATGGCACTTTATACCACCAGCGGCACCACCCCTTTTAGGTGCTTGGGACTCCACAGTATAAAATACCACCTCCGGAGAACCATTGGTCAAGCTACCCTTAAATATGAAGAACTAACTACACTGTTAACAAGAATCTAAGCTATACTGAATTCCCGGCCGTTAGTCCACGCTGACTCAGTTGACCTACAATATATATGTCCGGGACAATTTTTAATTGGCAGACCCCTAAATGCTCTGCCTGAGGTTGATATGACCCATCTTAAGACATCAGCTATTTCCAAGTGGAGACTTATCCAACAGCTGTCACAATACTTTTGGTCACGATGGTCAAATGATTATTTACTGTCGCTTCAACCTAAATCAAAATGGTTAAATGAAAAACCAAATTTACAAATACCGAGTTAGTGTGGCCACTGTAAAGACTAAAACATCTACGTTTAAACGTCCAGTTACTAAACTGTATCCATTACCCAAAGATGAATGAACTAAAATAGCTCCGTTCAAGGCTGGCGGAATGTTAACGACGCACAGTGGTATGAGAATAAAAAAAGATGGAAATAAATCTGTAACTTCTAAACGCTTAATCCTATTTGAATGAAATTTCACATGCGCAAAGAGGAATTGTTGTCGAGTTTAAGTTTTGAATTTGGACCTCATGAGCCCACCAGGAGCGGGACCAGGGGTTCCCAAAGTAGGACACCTCGGGTATGTTCAATTTTTAAAATGAACAGATTTATTTCCCTCTTTTTTATTCTCATACCACTGTGCGACGTTTATTTATATTTTAATTTGTTTTTGATTTGGTACAATATTATTTTATTTATATTGCCTTAAAACGTACATAAATTCTTGTGTTTCTTATTGTACTTTAATTGTTATTCTTTACAGTAATTACGATACAATCGTATGATGTTGAGTTATTTTATGTACTTTATTGATGTAAACATTAGAGTATAAGACTTTTGTAATGTTGATGCACAAGTAGTTTGACTACTTGTTTTTAAGAATAAATTAGTTTAAGAAAAACAACGAAAGAAACTGCAAGTATTTTATTTTGCTAGTACAGCCGCTGAAAACCACGTTCACTCGCTCATACTGATGCCAGACTTTTTTTTACAATATTACCAAATAGTAGACCGTGTGAATACCCCAATTGTATATAAATTCTTAGATTTTTCTAAGAAGCCGAAACATTTTACCCAAAAACTAGTTATTATTATTATTTTTGCATATGATTTGACGATTTCAAAACAATTTGGCCGATTTTATACCAAAATTATAAGACAACAGTGACTGTAACATTTGAATATCATATCATACAGGACATTTTTATGATATACTTGTAGCTCTTGTAAACAACCTGGTAAAAAGACATCAATATATACATATATACATATATATTTTTTTGTCTTTAAGGTTTGATCTTCGCATAAATACTACTCGTATAGTAAAGTTACTCACTTGCCACTTTCCAGAGCCTCGTTTACATTTTTTTGTACTTCCAACAACATGTAATACATTTTGTCTTGCCACTCAATATCACTTGGCAAATATATTTGGGCGTAATTTTCTTGATCTGCAACTAATTCATGGAATATTTGAGGATATACAGAAAATATATCAGCCAAACTTAAAAAAAATAGATTATTTGCCATGTCTTATAAGTATTTGAAATTGTTTAGTTAAAAGAGAACTGTTTTCTTAAGTAGAGTAGACTTTAAACTGAATAAATTGTATGGAATGCAAATAAAATAATATTACTTTATAAACGTTCATTGAACTACATACCTACCACCATTCGTGCTCAACACCAATTCAATAAAAACAAATAAATAACAAATATTCATTATTTGTCATGCAATCTGACTGATGTATAAGATATACATTTTAAGTTATTGACTATTTATTGAAAATAAATTTATATATACATACACTGAAAATAATCACTGTCTCATTTAGCGAAAAAATCTAAATATGTATTACAGAAACTTCGTTTATATTTAATACGAAACATTATTTAATTTACTCTTGCCTTTTAACATTTTACGAAACTAACGAGTCCTTGTAGTCTCATTTTTCAAAATTCCTGGTACTCTACGAGAGGATATTGCTACGACAAACAATCTTTACGTTCACATGTAAATATTTCAATTAACTTCTTTCACTTACGTAAATTAAAAAAAATGTTTATTTTTAGTGTACAAATATATACACTTACATATCGTCACCTTTAATGCAAACGGACATTTACTACATTTTTATTTTTTTTACAGATGAAGCAAAAACCTTTATGAAATCAATAATAATAAAGTATTCTTGGCAATTTTTTTCGTTTGAATTTCTGTAATAAAGTTGATAAAAAGAACCATATTCAATCAAAAACTCGATTTTGAATTTTTGTGTAGTTAAGTCCGTTTGCATTTTGAGGTGAAGATATATTCGTACACTAATTCTCAATATCTGATTATCGTTTTTCGTAACGATAAACCTCCAATTAAATTTTTTTTTTGTATGAGAACTGTTAGTTTATCGTCACGATAAAAAATAACCAGATATTGAGAAAATGGGGGTAAAAATAAATAATTTTAGTAGTTGTAGGCATAGATTAATAACTAGGGGGCATTTCATGTCAAGTGAACCAACTTTTGAAATCGTTGTCTTCCGATCGGGATGAAATTTGCACCAAGGTTAGTTCTATTGGATAGTAACTCAGACACAAGATCGGTCGAGAACTCTCTGAGTTATAGGGGGTCAAATTTTGACATTTTGGTCGAACAGGTGTTTTTTCTTATCCATGTAACTTATTACCTATTGTTCTTAGCAAAATGTGTCCCAAATAGTTTAGATAGCTCTTTCTTCAATCTTTCGAAAAAAAAATATTTAAAAAAAAAATAAAAAATTTTTAATATTTTTTTCCGAAATCAAAAACTTTTTTGACTTTTTTTAAATGGGCCTTTTTTTTCTTAAAATAAAGCTTAGATATTTTCCTTGAACACCTATTTGGTCGCTTAGTGGGATGCGAGTGGGATATCTATCAAAATAAATATTTTGTAACTGAAAATATCTTAAAGGAATTGACCTAAGCTTTCTTTTGACTAAAAAAAATTTTACAAAAAGGTCCCATTTTGAAAAAAAAATTCGTATTTGCAAAAAAAAAAGTCAAAAATTGTAAGTCTTGAGTTAAAAAAGATTTATTTTGATAGATATCCCACTCGCATCCCACTAAGCGACTAAATAGGTGTTCAAGGAAAATATATAAGCTTTATTTTAAGAAAAAAGGGCCCATTTTAAAAAAAAAGTTTTTGATTTCGGAAAAAAATATTAAAAATTTTTTTATTTTTTTTTAAATATTTTTTTTCGAAAGATTGAAGAAAGAACTATTTAAACTATTTTGGACTATTTTGTGTCTCAGTTACTATCCAATAAAACTAACCTTGGTGCAAATTTCATCCCGATCGGAAGACATCGATTTCAAAAGTTGGTTCACTTGACATGAAATGCCCCCTAGATATTAAATTCCGTTGTCATTAATATAAGTCTGTTGTCAAGAAAACCTAAGTTTAGGAATGTATTAGTAAGAAAAAAGCCTGAAACCAAAAGTAAGATTCAACTCTAAGTATATTCTCTATCAGTGTAGGTACGATTACGAATATTTAACAGTGTACCGAGAATGCTCGAATTGATTTCTTTCGCAGGAGAATTTAACTCGAGCGAATTGAATTAAAGAATTAAATTAGAAAGCAAATTTGATTTTGTTTACGAATTGACTTTAAAATAACTTTTTTTCTACATATCTGACACAATAAATAAATTTTTGTTGTTTTTCACACGCTATTGGAAATTTTATATAATGTGGATACAAACATACATACAGTGGTGGTCAAAACATATTAAACTAGCAACAGAATTTTACAAAAGTTGTTTAAACTAGTTTTAAAGGTTTCTGGTTTAATCGGTTAATCGAGCAAATAATTAATGGTGTTTAGGTTTATTCGGTTAATAATCGGTTAATTCAAAATTATTCGATTAACCGAATTATTTCTATTTTAATTTTAAATTGAAAATACAACAACGAATTTTGTGTACAAAAACATAAAAAACAGCAAATATAGTATTTGAGATCATTTTTGCATACATATCGTTAATTTGGGATAAATACAAATTTGAAAAATATTAACATCTACTATTTATATATCAAAAATAGCATGATTTGTTGAAAATTTATTTAAGAAATATTGAAATGTCATTCAAAGACGTTTTTCTCGAAACGACTTTTTTTGAATTATAACGTTGTTGCAGCAAATGAACGATACACAGTGGTTTAGAAACTTTTTTTAAATAATTCGGTATCTTATGAATTATTGGATTATTTCACATGGTTTGAGCTGAGGTGTTTTCGAGTTGATTTACGTTTGTTCAGCTTCCTAGCGATAATGGGGGCCAGTGCGTAGCCCACCAAAGTTGGTCACCTCGGGTCTCAAATTTTTTAAAAAATCGCCAAAAATCCATTTATGATCCGAATGAGCTGAATTTTTAAATATAAATAGTCCTTGACAAGGTCTACAAAAAATACGTTTACAAGTGTAGGTTATCTCTATAAGTTGAAGAGATATTCAGATTTATTGATTTTTTTTTTTTATTTTGGTCGATCTTTTTATGTTTTTTTAGATATGTGCGGGCCTACGAAGGGTCGAAATTTATTTTTAAAATATCAGGTATATTGACGATAAAATTCTAAATAAAATAAAAAAACTTGCTAACAGTTATCTGTTCCCTATAAAAAGTTATACGCATCCAAAATTTTAACTTGTAAAAAGGGCCGTATTTTTACGTTTTTTCTTTTGTAGAAAAAAAATTTTTTATGATTCGGAAAGACAACTTAATGCAAAAGCGTGTAAAGAAAAAATTGGCTCAGTTAATCGGACATATCACCCCGCAGACCTATCCAAACTTGGCCAATTTTTAAGAACAAAATTCAGTTTGAGTAAAACATTATAAAAAGGCAAAGCACGGATCCACGATAAAGCTCAATATTTGTATAACCCAATATGTTTCTTAAATACTTACTAGTGTTTCGATCACGAGGTAAATAACGTTACAGTATGCACTTTTCTGAAAAAACTCAGTTTTTGGAACACATTTTCCCCGTTTTAGGAATTTCGGTATTTGAAAATAAAAAATTTCAAAAATTCTAATGGTATTGATTTAAGGACATTTTAGTGTATATTTGTTCCAAATTTTGTTATGATACCTTTAACTGTTAAAATTTTACATTAATTAAAATTTTGTATTTTTATTCGTGAAAGAGCTTTTTTATGGATCCGTGCTTTGACTTTTTAGAATTTTTCTTTACACGCTTTTGCATTAAGTTGTCTTTCCGGATCATATACAAATTCTATATAGTCCCGAAGAAAATTTTTTTCTACAAAAAAAAAAATATATGGTCTTTTTTGGGAAAAAATTTAAAAAATACGGCCCTTTTTACAAGTTCCAAATTGGATGCGTATAACTTTTTATAGGGAACAGATCACTGTTAGCTAGTTTTTTTATTTTATTTAGAATTTTATCGTCAATATAGCTGATATTTTAAAAATAAATTTTGACCCTCGGTAGGCCCACCATATCTAAAAAACCATAAAAAGATCGACCAAAATTAAAAAAAAATAAATAATCCTGAATATCTCTTCAACTAATAGAGATAACCTACACTTGTAAGTAGGGTTGCCAGACGGCCTGGATTGTCCAGTTTTTTTGAGTCTTGTCCAGTTTCCAGCTAAAATACAATTTGTCCAGTTAAAAAATAATTTCTTTAATTTTGAAAACTAATTTTTTTATTAATTAATATTTTGTTCAGGAAAAAATTTTATAGTTATGCAATTGTGCTTGCAAATATATAGTCAGTTGCAATAGACCGATTAATATATTCTTGGCCAGCAGTAAAGAGGTATTTTTTCAAAACGCTTGTCGAAAAGTTACATGCCAATTATCTGCTATACCATGAGAAACAAATTGGCATGTAACTTTTCGACAAGCGTTTTGAAAAAATACCTCTTTACTGCTGGCCAAGAATATATTAATCGGTCTAATCAATGATGATGAAGAATATATGGATATATATGAGGCATATTAGTATTTTATGCATAGCGTAATGCATGAGTTTCATTCAGCAATGTTATCGCTAGAAATTGATTTCAGTACTATTATAGAACTGTACAGTACAATGAGTAATATTTTTAATAGCCTTCAAAATCGGTTAAAATGTGAGTTTTATGGAAGAAAAATTGTAACAACATTACAAAAGATTTCATCTCACGAAGCAAAAACGTTCAAATTAGAAGCAAATCACTTTTTAACCCTTAAATGCATGATTTTTACTTTTATTTTTCTATAAAGTATCAAATATTTTGTTGATTTTTATTTTATTTTATATATTTCCTTTAGCTTTAGTTTGATTCAGAATATCTTTAGTTGAAACTTTTCGTACTCCATTTGATTTTTCGGAATTAGAATCTGAATTAGTATCAAGCTTATATTCGTCTAAAATTAAGTGGAACTGGAATGTAGACAATTGGCAACAATATGCATTAAAGGGTTAAGAAATGATAATCCAAATTACCGTTATCATTATCTTTACTCAATTTCAAATCTGTAGCCAACCTTATTAGAGCATCGATATGATTTTAGAGGCGAACTTCTTTACAACAAAATTTATTTTTTAAATTTGAAACTATCTCTTTTATTGTCGGATAACTTATCAGAGCTTCCGAAAGTTTTAGAAATATCAAATATAATTGACGACAAGCCTTTGCCAAAATATATTCTAATTGAAAAGATATGGTCAATATTAATGCGATAAAAATAACTTCAAAAATGTATACAAATTGATACGTTCTTTTTTTCCATACCAATTAGCAAGGATTTTTAGTATTTTAAATAGTCTATAAATAGTATATATAGTTGCATAAAATATGCGCCGCGCGCCGCTCTATAGTTTTTCATATAGTTTTACCAGTTTTCATAAAAGTCAATTATTTTTTGTGTGTTTTTTTGTTGTAAACATCAAAATTAAAATTCATGTTTTCTCGTATATTTGACAAGTAAAAATTTGGGTTAAATATAGATTAGAAAGATATTAATATCTACTATTTAAATCAGGTTTTATTTCTGAAATCGCATGATTTGTTGAAAATTTATTTTAGAAATAGTAAAATGTCATAAAACACTCAAAGACGTTTTCCTCGAAACAATTTTTTTTGAATTATGACGTTGTTGCAGAAAATGAGCGATATCTATGTTTTATATGTAATATTACATACACTGAATTTTACGTTTCTTTGTTTTTATGGTATTCATTTTTTAATTTTTTTTTGTCCAGTTAGTTTTTAAAAATCCAGGTAAACTTTGTATATCGTCCAGCTATTTGACTTTTGTTATCTGGCAACCCTACTTGTAAGCGTATTTTTTGTAGACCTTCTCAAGGACTATTTATATTTAAAATTTCAGCTCATTCGGATCATGAATGGATTTTTGGCGATTTTTTTAAAAAAATTGAGACCCGAGGTGACCAACTTTGGTGGGCTACGCACTGGCCCCCATTATCGCTAGGAAGCTGAACAAACGTAAATCAACTCGAAAACACCTCAGCTCAAACCATGTGAAACAATATATCCAATAATTCACAAGATACCGAATTATTTCCAAAAAAAAGTTTCTAAACCACTGTGAGATATCGCACACCCAGTTCAAAAGTAAAACAACTCATTTTCAGGAATTTTAATTTTTCAGAAATCGAAAATAAATATATAATAATTGAAACGTAATGACAGACATTAGTGTGTTTATATGCACAGTTAACAACAGAATACACTGATATCTTTTGTATAGATAAACAAGTATATTGCGCATAGTTTAAGAGTAA
The DNA here is from genome assembly GCF_958450345.1 of Calliphora vicina. Lineage (NCBI taxonomy): Eukaryota > Metazoa > Arthropoda > Insecta > Diptera > Calliphoridae > Calliphora > Calliphora vicina. The sequence continues at coordinate 79,425,971 of NC_088782.1, read as the reverse complement.
AATTAATTTTTCGGGTTTATATAACCCGACAAATTAATTTTGAGTTGTGTCACTTTTGAACTGGGTGTGCGATATGTGTATTTTTTAGGGGTTTAGTGAGATCTTCTGATAAAATATTTTAAATAAAGAATATAATTTATCGGCTATATGCATAAAAAACCCTATTGTAGATTTAAAACACAATTTTGTTAACAAACACTTTAGCTTTAAAAACCATTTATAAAAGTATTGTATTCATAAACGTTTGTTAAAGACACATTAACTAATGTACTGATTTTTGTCTAAGCTGGCAATGCTTCTCATTTATTTCCCCTTTTTCGTTGTTAGTGTTGCTTTAAATTAGGATAAAATATTCGTTAATTTTCTTTTTTTCATTGATTGATTTTAGTAATAATACATTTTTGAAGATAACAACTAATATTTAGATATAACAAGTAAGAGTGCTATATTCGGCTATGCCCAATCTTATATACCCTTCACCTTTGTTGTGGATGCATTGTTATTTTTTATAATAATTAGTATATGTATGTATATTGCCCACTTTCGGCGTACAGCATCCTAAATATATCAAGAACACTTTTAACAAGTAAGAGTGCTATATTCGGCTGTGCCGAATTTGGGGGCTTCAGAAAGTTGATTTCAACACACAGACGGACATGGCTATATCGACTCCGCTATCTATAACGATTCTGAAAATATATACTTTGTGGGGTCGCAAATGAAAAATGTAGAAATTACAAACGGAATGACAAACTTATATATACCCTTGCCACTCATGGTGAAGGGTAAAAAAATTGTAGAAGTTACAAACGAAACAAAACACCAAAAACAAAATACTCAAAGCAATAAAACCAACACACATCCAAACATACGTTTTGCTGTATAAAAAAAAACAACGCCAAACAAAACAAAACACCAAAAAAAAAAAACAAAATACGCAAAGCAATGAAACCGAGACGCAAAGTAGGTCTGGGTTGATTAACAACTCGCGCGTCATTGTAATTATTTTTTAAGTGCAATCAGGCCCTTTTTTGTTTTTTTTGCCTTCGACAATTTTGCGTTTCACTCTGGCACGTGTGTGATGTAAGGCTTCGTATAACGGTTCCTGTTCGTTTGCACCAACCGCGTGTCTTTTAATTTTACAACAAGGTTTAAGAGTTCCAGCTTCCTATATAAAGATATATGTAGGTCGACTAGGGACCAACTTAAATCGACGTGGGACAACCTGGCAATTTGAGAGTCTTGTGACTCCGCCATTATAATTTAAATTCATAAAAAAGCAATAAAACCCACACACATCCAAACATACGTTTTTTGCTTTTTTGTCAAAGCATGCAATAAATTGTCTTTTTTTGATGAAATTTTCAGAGGTTGTCTCGGATTTTTTATCATATCTCCGTTATTTATGGGCGGATTTAGCTGATTTTAAATAGCAAACTTCTCGAAAGCATGTCTGACAGAATTATTGAAGATTTGGATCCCGAAGATATCTGGGGTCTTCAGAAAATTGATTTCAACAGACAGACATGTCCGGCTTAATCGACTTCGCTATCTATAAGGATCCAGAATATATATAATTTATGGGGTCGGAAAATTATATTGTGGAAATTACAAACGGAATGACAAACTTATATATACCCAGCTCACGAAGGTGAAGGGTATAACAAATATATATCTGATTCTAGTAAATTTATATTAAGCTAAAATGTATTAATGTACAAATTTTTTTATATATGTATGTAGTTTATTTCAATTATATTAAAAGTATTCGAATGACGAATAATCTGTGATAAAATAAACATCACTGTTTGATAATTTGTTTTATTAATTTATTATACCCTTCACCATGAGGATATATATAAGTTTGTCATACCGTTTGTAATTTCTACATTTTTCATTTGCGACCCCACAAAGTATATATATGGGGCTTTCACGTCAAGTGAACCAACTTTTGAAATCGATGTCTTCCGATCGCGATGAAATGTTAGTTCTATTGGATAGTAATTCGGACACCATTTTTCAACAAGATCGGTCAAGAACTCTCTGAGTTATAGGAGGTCAAAATTTGACATTTTGGCCAAACAGGTGTTTTTTTTTATCCATATAACTTATTACCTATTGTTCTTAGCAAAATGTGTCCCAAATAGTTTAGATAGCTATTTATGCAATCTTTCGAAAAAAAAAAAATTAAAAAAATTTAATAAAATATTTTTGATTTTTTTTTTTAAATCAAAAATATTTTTGACTTTTTTTTTCAAAATGGGCCCTTTTTATTTTTTTTAAGAAAGCTTAGGTCTTTTCCTAAGCGACCTATATGGTCGCTTAGTGAGATGCGAGTGGGATATCTATCAAAACAAATATTTTGTAACTCACGATTTAAAATTTTTGAATTTTTTTGCAAAATCAAAAACTTTGTTGACTTTTTTTTAAAAAAATGGACCCATTTTTTAATTTTTTTTTTTGCTCAGAAGAAAGCTTATGTGTTTTCCTTTAACACCCTTTTTGTCGCTTAGTGGGATGCGAGTGGGATATCTATAAAAAAAATGTTTTGTAACTCAAGACATACAATTTTTTACTTTTTTTTGAAAAATCAAAAACCTTTTTGACTTTTTTTTTCCAAAATGGACTCTTTTTTTATTAATTTTTTTTCTCAAAAGAAAGCTTAGGTCTTTTCCTTTAAAACCTTTTTGGTCGCTGCGAGTGGGATATCTATCAAAATAAATGTTTTGTAACTCAAGACAAAGGTTTTTAAATTTGCACTATTTTAATTTTTTTCATATTTGTGTGTAAACCTTAAAAATTAAACTTACGCAGAGAAACTAGACACATTAGCCTTTCCGATGGTATACCCAACTAAAATTTCATAGCCTCGATACTGTAATACCCATAATATGTTAACCTCAGGAATAAAAATCACTTTTTTTCTATGGAAATGTTGAATAATTTTGTTATTTATTTGTAATAATAATTAATTTAATATATAATAATAATAATAATAATAATAATAATAATAATAATAATAATAATAATAATAATAATAATAATAATAATAATAATAATAATAATAATAATAATAATAATAATAATAATAATAATAATAATAATAATAATAATAATAATAATAATAATAATAATAATAATAATAATAATAATAATAATAATAATAATAATAATAATAATAATAATAATAATAATAATAATAATAATAATAATAATAATAATAATAATAATAATAATAATAAAAAGATGAATAATTTAGTAAAATTTAATCTTAATCACAATAGATCAATTTATTTATTTTTACACTTAATTTATGAAGTTTTTAAATTTTCAAATATCCATACTTTTATCCTCCTTATTTGTCACCTTTATTAGCTGCTTTTTTTTGTTAATCCTTTCTTGGCGTTATTAGATTCAGCTACTGATTTCGCTGCTGGCTTCTTTTTTGGCTTTGGAAAGAAATCGCATTGAGTAGATGCAGAAAACTTTTTTAATTTGAGTCTTCCATCGACAAGCGGTATGAAAGCATGGTATTGAGCAGTGCCATCGATTGTTACCGCAGCATCGAATCTGCTCTTTAGTGTTTTCAATGTTTCCTCATGATCCTCTTTGCTACTAAAAACTATTTTAGTTTCTTTACAATAATTCTTTGCCCAATGGAATAAAGCAGTCGCATCTAAGATGCGATCTTGATGAGAGCACTGGAGGCTATACTTCGCTGCATTTCTTTTGAGGTTTGCTCCAATACCATCACATGCTCCTTTACCATGAGCAGTAGGATGAAAATGCCACTCAGCTGGCATTCCAAAATCTTTTTCATGAGCTGTAAGATTTGCGAAGCTACTTTTGTTTTTAAAATGTTGACGAGCTCCGTCCGAAACGTAGTATACCTTTTCTACTGTAAATTTTGATTTTAGATAATTTAGTATTATCTTCTGGTACTCATAAACTGCAACGGTGTCATGTTTTAAATCGTCGGATATGATTGCCATACTTTTGTGTTCCAGGTTTTCTTCTTTCATGTAGTAAATAACTACTGTGAATATAGTTGCTTGGTCGTTATTGAAGTGGAATGCTTGTATGGAATCCTGAAGAACATATTTATAGTTCTCTGCGAAATCAAATGAAATAATGAATTCACCAGACTTCAAATGTGTTTTCAAGTCCTTGAAGAATGACCACTGCTCTTTGACTAAAAAGTCATGGGTTCTCAAATTTAGCAATCCTCTACACAGTTCTTCCACAAAATCATCCACATTTAAAATTATGGTTTTCAGTGTGCATCTTTCAGTCTGAAGCCAAGATTCAGATTTTAACTCCTCAATACATTCTCGATCAAAATAGTTGATTAAATTTTCTTTGATGGATGTGGTTTCCGGGCAATTCGAACATTCACCTAAGTGGCAAGAAGTTGTAGCATTAGGGCACATAGTCAATTTAAGGCAATCGCGGTAATGGTGTAAATCTTCTGATGAATCATCTTTTAAGTAATTTAAGTTGATTTCCTTCAACATCAATTTAACATTTTCATGGTAAATACAAACACATACTGTGTGAGTTCCGCTGCTTCCTGCCAAAACGCAATGTTTTGGCCTCAGTTGTGTAAATTTTGTGAATCCAATTTTGACATCCTCGTATTCAGATTGAAATGTTGCGAATAATTCATTCAGGTTACAGAGAACCATTCTCTTCTGCATTTGAACTTTCTTGCCATCGATTCGTACAGACATCCAGTCTTTCATCCCTGGCATCAGGCGACTCATATCATCTCGCTGATAAAACTGAGTTTTTCCCTTCTTTTTGTTTGGGAGTGTGAGAATCCCATGCTCAGCAACCAATTGTTTAGCAATTCTTGCTTTTCGTTGAGACGTTCCAAACTCAGTCATTGTTTTTTCAGAACTCCATGTTCTTGGAGCAAGCGTGAGAAGTTGAATTCTTTCAGCTTCACTCTGTGACGTTTCGTATTTCTCTTTTATTTGTTCAAGAACTTCTACTGCATCCTTATGGTATTGGTTTCGACACTCATTCGTTGAATTTGAAAAGTTAGAATAACCATCATCATCAACAGTTCTGTCTTCATTCTCGGAATTACTTTTGCTCATTACTATTCAAATTCGGTAATTCGTTCAACTTTCCGAGCTCTTTCCTGCATGATCCACAAATTTTCAATCGTTTTGACAGCGTAGGGAATTTTTTTAATAAGCCGTCGGAAATATTTCGCATATCTGATGATCTGTGCTTCATTTTGTTAAAGGGATTAAAACAAAAAGACGAATAAATTTCATTTTCAACCTTAGCCTTTTTAGAAGTCGTAGACATTTTGAATTTTGTAAGTATTTATGTAAATAACACACGTCTTAACTTTAACGCTGTTTCTAAAAAACTGATTTCCGTATGTCTTCAGAATGACAATAAATAGTTTTTTAAGATCATATAGGTAGTACGTTTTAATCAATGAGTCTAAAATCTTTTATTAGGGTCAAGAAGGGCTTACATACTAAAGTACCTAGTTTAACCAAATATTACAAATAATAATAAAAATAAACCACCATATAAATAACCTACCTGTCAACTTCTACCTCTCCACCCACTTCTTAAAGTCAAATGTCATAAAATAATAAATAAACTGGTACTTCGGAGAAGGGCCATAAAATATTTCCACTTGATTCCAAAAATTTGTTTCTGGGGCACCTGATATTTTAACAATGAAAATCACGTGCGCTGAAAACTACCTCTAGGATTGACTAAAAAAGCCGCAAGATACAAAACTCAGACAAATTTTGGGGGTGGAAAATTAATAGCGGTCGGCCTCATATTGCACCCCTCCAGTGGCTATTATCGGTCAGTTGTTGTGGTTTTTATTTTTAAGGTTTTAGAAACACTTACACACAAATATGAAAAAAATCAATTTAAAAACATTTGTCTTGAGTTACAAAACATTTATTTTGATAGATATCCCACTCGCATCCCACTAAGCGACCATATAGGTCGCTTAGGAAAAGACCTAAGCTTTCTTAAAAAAAATAAAAAGGGCCCATTTTGAAAAAAAAGTCAAAAATATTTTTGATTTAAAAAAAAAAATCAAAGATATTTTATTAAATTTTTTTAATTTTTTTTTCGAAAGATTGCATAAATAGCTATCTAAACTATTTGGGACACATTTTGCTAAGAACAATAGGTAATAAGTTATATATATATATAAGTTATAAAAAAAAACATGTTTGGCCAAAATGTCAAATTTTGACCTCCTATAACTCAGAGAGTTCTTGACTGATCTTGTTGAAAAATGGTGTCCGAATTACTATCCAATAGAACTAACATTGGTGCAAATTTCATCGCGATCGGAAGACATCGATTTCAAAAGTTGGTTCACTTGACGTGAATGATACATCAATATCTCCGAAATTCTTCCGGCTCGGTTGCTATTTAAAATCGAGAAAATCGGTCTACAAATGGCTGAGATATAAGGAAAAAACCAGGACAACCTCGATTTTTGTCCCGTATCTGGATTACTAAATCATTAATATAGACAATATGGATATCTAATGATAGATATTTCAAAGACCTGTGCAACGACGTATATAAGACCATAGTAAGTTGGGTCAAAATCGGGAAAAAATATTTTTTAACCCGAATTTTTTTTTTCACCAACATTTTTTTTTACTACTTTTTTTTACTGGAAAAAAAATTAAATTTTGTTCACCTAAAAATATTTAAAATTTTTATTTTAAAGTATATTTTGGTGAAGGGTATGTAAAATTCGGCACAGCCGAATATAGCTCTCTTATTTATTTTTATTGACATTTTGTTAAATATTAACAAAATTTAATGAATTTCTATGTGGAAACACATAGTAAATGACAAAAATGCAAATCAAACTTGTTACGGATGTATAATAATTCTGTTTGTTCCATTATTATTAGTATTGATTTACTTTTTTCCCCTCCCCTGAATATATCGTTACCACGCCACTCTATTCTTATTTCATTCAACTGCGTGTTACCATACACACAATGTATAGTTATTTCGTGTATGTAATTTTTAACTGTTTATTACCATACACACAATATTACACATTGCATTCTTGTCATCTTCTCTGTTGGCAACAACTCTCCTCTTTATAGAAGTGGAAAAATAAATAAAGTGGCGTGACATTACCGTTAGTTTTGTTTGCTATTCTGTACAGTGCGACCAGGTCTCCAACATTTTTGCAGCTAAATCCTATCCAAAATAATGCTAAAAAAATTCTAAATGGATTTTTAAATGCCAAAAAAATGCTAAATTTTTTTTAATAATATTATGAAGAAATTCTTCACTATTTGTACCGCTGTTTCTACAAATTATGTTGGATTATATAAATAAAACCAGATCGAACTCAAAAACAAAACAAATTATAATTATTTATTCTCTTCAAGAATCGTAAATTAAAACCTATTGAATAGACACAATTTTTCAACAAGATCGGTCAAGAACTCTCCGAGTTAAGGTTCAATTAGACGTACCATAGCCATAACCATATAAAACATCTGTTCGAACCAAGCTTATGGGCAACACTGTATATGATTATTGGTGACATACCATAACGGCATAATCGTAGATATCAACTGAATTTTGGTTTTCTGCCATAACCATAAACAGCTGATTGATAAATTAACGTATTTTTTGTATTTTTATCATTTGACTTTTATTTTTCATAGTTGCTGAATTGTTTGGTGAGTTTTAATTTATATTTTTCATTTGTTTCTTTTCATAATTCAAAATAAACAAATGAAAACATCAAAAACTGCTGTTTATGGTTATGGCACCACAAATCGAGTATTGTAAAAAATGCTTATGTTATGGCTATGTTTACGGCTATGGCGATATGGTATGGCACGACTGATTGAATCTTTAGAGGGGGTGATATTTTGGCCAAACATGTGTTTTTTCTCATCCATGTAACTTATTACCTATTGTCCTTAGCAAGATGTGTCCCAAATAGTTTATATTAAAAAATAGCTATCGAATCGAAATTTAAAACAAAAACGTAAAAGATTTTCTGTTTTGTAATAGAATCAAACCATATGATTTGTACAAATGTAAACAAAACAATTAAAAGTAAGCGGGTAAGTAAAATTAGAGCAACATTTTTAAATTGATTGTAATATAATTTTAATTATTTAGAAAATGGATCCATCCCTTTTATTTTTCTTATCTTCATCTGAAGAGGATGAAGAGCACGATGTTATGCGAGCAAAGAGACAAATGCGAATGAAAAGTGACCCTTTGTTATTATCAAACATAGCGTAAGTAAAAAGCAAGTTTGAACAATAGGAATGTAAATAAATAATGATAAATTTATATTTTAGGTGCCGAAAACGATTTAGATTATCGAAGGAGGCTTTTAACTTTGTACTTTCCCAAATGAATTTTTCCGGGAGCATGTCAACATCGGTGCCAGCGAAATTGCAGTTAGCAGCAACATTATCCCTTTTAGCCGGCGGGAGCTTTCAGTATGTAGTTGGTAATGACTATTTAATTGGTATGAGTCAAAGTACTATCTGTAAGTATGTTGACAACTTTTTTTTTTTCAATTTTATTTTTTATTTATTGTATCTTCATTCATGAACTAACAACAAGTACTTCAAATCTTATATCTAATAATTATAATTTAATTAGTCCAGCCAGTGCACAGTGGGGGATCTGAAAAAAAAGTGGAAATAAATCTGTAACTTCTAAACGAATAGCCCGATTTTAATAAAATTTCCCATGGCTATAGAGGAGGTGTCGATAAAGGGGGGCCGAGCCACAATGCCCCAAAGTGGGGCACCTTGGGTATATCAAAAATTAAAAATGATGCCAAATTTTTGTTTGCGATCCGATTTGAAAGATTTTTATATATATGGAATGTACTAGACGAGATCTACAAAAAACGCATTTGAAAAGTAAAATTTTATTTTTTTTGCCTACCTTGGTCTGCCATTTTGCTAATAACGGATCCAATTCTTTCCCGATTTTCTTGAAGTATTTTTTTTTGAATTAACAACAAATTTATTAATAATCTTAAGAACGAATTGCAGTGCCGGACGAAAAATTGTTTATTCATTTAGCTTTTATTAAATTGGCATTCTTCCTTCTATTCTTTGGATTAGGTCTGCTGTGTCCCTCCTTCTTAACCGAGTGTGGCCACGGTTATTTAATATGTTGCGGGCCAGTGGGTTTGGATGAATTTCAATTTTTTTAAAATATTTTTCAACATTTTTCGTGATTTCAGTTTTTACAAGGGGCACGTTTAGATCTTTGTGTATATTCGCGTTTTTGATATACCAGGGGGCAACTGTGATCATTCTTAAAAACTTGTTTTGGCGTCTTTGGATCTTTTCAACATTTGACTCTGAGGCCGTGCCCCATAGCTGTATGCCATAACACCATATCGGTTTTATGATCATGTTGTAAAGTAGAAGTTTACAATCTAAACTAAGCGTAGAGTTTCTACCAATAAGCCAATTAATTTGAATTGATTTCAATTTCATTTGAATCAACTTTGCATCTATATGACTTTTCCATGTAAGGCGACGATCGAGATGTATTCCGAGGTATTTCACTTCCGATTGTTGAATTATTTTTTGGTTATTGATATGAATGGGGGGCATGATTCTCTACGCAATGTAAATGTTATATGGGTACATTTTTTGCTCATTGACTTTAATTTTCCATTGTTTTAACAATTTTTCTAATTCAAATATGTGATTTTGTTAGTAACGAGACGCTTCTTGAGGGTTTTCATGAATGCTTAGAACAGCAGTATCATAGTTATAATCACCCCTAATAAAATTATAATTTAAGTATATTAATCACCCTAATAATATAATAATTTAAGTATATTAATTCTATTGAAATCGATCAATAAAAACAAATACACATATAAATATTAATACCTAAATTCAACATAAAATCAATAGCTTTCCATTGAAATGAAAACAATGTTGCAACTTAACAAAAACGCTTACCCACAAAAACTAAAACAAACATACGTATAAATATTCATACCAAAATTCAGCATAAATAAAATCAATTGCTTGCATGTTTGTCCACAACATTATGTACTAACATGCATACATACAAACAATATTGTTATCACTAATCGCGGGTGGACAAGCTTTTTGTTTAAAGTGGAACAATAAACTTCAGATCGATTTCAAAACAATGAAACTATCAAATAAGCATATTTTTTACACATCAATTTCAAAACAATGAAATTATCAAATAAGCATACATATTTTTAGATTTAAGATTGAAGAAAAATAAATAAAGTTCAGTTTCATACTTACTCTCATCGAAGTAGTTACTCATTACAAAACTGGCACAGTCGGTGAAAGGATCCAAAAATAAAAAATACGAAAGATCGTATTAAGGATCCAGTGGAATTTTTTTTTTATAATACGAAAGATCGTATTTTAAATACAGGGACAACATAATTTAATAACTAAAACTATATTAAACCATAAAAAATAATTAAATACTTAAAAATACTTATATTGAACTGTGGTGTTTAAATAAAATAATCAAAACTATATTGAACTATGAAAATGCAATTAAATATTTAAAAATACTTATGTATATTGAACTGCGGTGTTTAAAAAAAAATAATCAAAGCTATATTGAACTATGAAATATAATTAAATAATTGAAAATACCTGTATTGAACTGTGGTGTTAAAGAAATAAAACTATATTGAACTGTGAAAAAAAAAATAGTTTAAACTACTAAATTATATGTGTTTGCAAAAATAACAAAACACACACTGAAGGAAAATAGCGAAAATTAGAAGGCCAACTAATAATCAACAGCCAACAATAAGAAAGCAATAAAGAAGGAAGAAAGACAACTTATAATCAACAGCCAAGAAAGCAATAAGAAGGAAGAAAGACAACTACTTAGTAATCAACAATAAGAAAACAGTAAAAGTAAGCCTTAAATTTAATATAAATTTTAAGTAATAAACTCAGAAAATAAGTTGCTATTGAATTTATTGTAAATTTTTTTTTGTGTGGAATAATAGAAAAGACCAAGAATAGAAAATGACGAACCACCAGATAGACCCAATTAAATATTTAAATACCTTGCCACTTTATGACGGAAATAAAGACGATTTGAACACTTTCACTAGATTAATAGATAGAATCTATCCTTTGCTTACAAATTATGACGAGAACTCACAGCTACTATTTTTGGACATAGTTAGAAGCAAAATCATCGGTAGGGCAAAGGAATGCATTGAAATTAATACAC